>NC_029773.3:11267303-11333561 GCF_000817695.3 Arachis duranensis | reverse complement strand
TGAACTGGATGGGTGAGAGGGGAAGAGAGAGAGAGAAAGAAGAGGGGTTGGGTGGTGATGAGAGAGAGAAAGAGGCTGGCCGTCCGGTGGTGGCTGCCGGCGGAGCAGAGGTGGCGGAAAGGTGAGAAGAAGAAGAAGATGGAAATGGGAGAAGGGAGGAGTGCGCGACTGCGCATTGCTCGGTTTTCAAATTAAAAAAAAATTAAGCATGACCTGGTTCGGTTTATATAAATCAATCCGGGTTGTTAATTTTGGTTAAAAATCGACCATGTTAAACCAAATCTAATCACTATGTAATGTGTCAATAGATAATTGGTAGATATAAAGTGTCTTTAAAAAAAGTTGTTTTTGACAACTTCATGTGAATGGCTCCCTGAATTGATAAATTCAAATCATCACATTTTGAATTTTAAATTTGAGAAAAGTTTAATAAAAGTTGTGAATAATTAAAAAAAAGTTATTATACAAATTTAATGTGATTATTTAAATAACTTGATCGAATCAATACTTCAATAGCACCATAGCACTACAAGTTTACAATATACCATGCAAAAAAAAGGGACAAAAAGAAAGGAAAAGAAAACCTTACATCACAACAAAATTTTTCTTCTTCTTTTCTACTACAATTCGGTGCAAACCTTACTTATTGTGGAGAGGACATTACAAGAAAATAAACTTTTTGCCACGCTTTTAAAGTGTACCGAAAGTAGCAAAAAAGCGTGCTGATAGTTTTTTGCCACGTTTTTTAAGCTATCGGCACGCTTTTTAAAGGGTCACATCTGCCAGCGTGCCGGTTGATCTATCGGCACGCTTTTCTTGATCTGTTGGTACGCTTTACTTTTTGCCATGCTTTTATCTATTGGCACGCCTAAAAGCATGGCTGTATGTATAACCCTGTAGCCACATTTTTAAAGCGTGCCGAAAGATGGATAAACAGCCACGCTTTTAAAGCGTGCCCAAAGATGGATATACAGCCACACTTTTAAAACGTGCCGAAAGATGGATATACAGCTATGCTTTTAAAGCGTGCCAAAAATTAAAGACTTATCGTTACACTTCAAAAGCGTGGCCTAATCCTTTTTCAAATAAAAAAAAGAAAAAAAAGAAAAATAGAAATACTGATAAGTTAATCTTTCAAATAAAATATAATACTAATCAATTCAATAAAACACAAATCCAAGAACAATAACATCAATAATTATAGAATGCAGTTAAAACAGCAGAAAACAGTAGAAATCATTCAATAAAAAGCAAGAGCTAACCACTAATCAATTCAATAAAACAGCAGAAAACATTATTCAATAATCATCCGATTTTCTTCATTACAAATTAAAACAGCAAGACCTCATCACTAATCAATAAAACAGCAGAAAACATTCAATAATCGTCTATTTTTCAAATTAAAACAGCAGCACAACAAGATGGAGCATTTTAAAAAAACGAAGATGGAGCACAACTGAGGACTAACCTTCGAGCAGCACGGCGAGCAGAACCACGACAGAGAGGCGAGCAGAACCGCGACAGAGAGAGGCGAGCAGCACGACGACCAGAATGGCGAGAAGGACAGTAAGAGGAATGGCGAGCTGGCTAACACAACGATGAACCTGGTTGCAATCTTGAGCGCGAAGGGTGGCGACAGTGACGTAGATGATGGCATGATGGCGGTTAGGATTTTCTGGGTGCGATGAAGGGCAGTGATGAAGATGACGATGGAGATGGATGAACGACGAAGGCTGGGTTTGAGAAGATGAGGCTGAACGCTGAAGATGGATGAACGACGCTGATAAATGAATTTTTTGCCGGTATAGAAATTATCAAGTAATCAATCGTAGTATAGTCTAAACCGACGGAAAATCCACCATCAAACAATTCTACAATCTATAACCGAGAGTATTAGTCCCGAGTCGTTCTTCCCTAGGAATGCTACAAGGATGCATGCTATTGGTTAAGTGGTCTTTTGTGGCTTGAAGAGTGTGGCATAAAAGTGCTAACAAAAGAAAACAACAATCAATCAATATTAAAAGCCTTGGCCAAGGTTGAACATTGGAAGTTCCATCACTATAGCTTCCTTCAATTGTGATAACAAAGGAGTGTTGCTTCACTTAGTTAACCCCCTAATTATAGAGGAAAGTCAAGTAAAAGTAACTAACTTGAGTCACAAGTCCTAGTCTTACCCTAGGGAAGTCTAGCTTTAGTGCACTCCTAAGATCTATGAGAATTGAACAATTACAAACACTAATTGAGATTAGAGAAGATGATCTACAACATGAACAAAGTAAAATGAGAGTTGCAATAGATCTCACCAAGGAATGGTTGAGAATTGAGAAAATGAAGATGAATCCTAGAGAGAGGTTGGAGTTTCTCTCTCTACAAATGTAACTAACTAAAAATATCTACCTCATGATCTAAAATTAGTCTATGGGTGTGAATGTGTGTCAATGTGTGAATGAATGAATGAATGTATGTCAATCCCTTTCAATCCTTGGCTCTTATATGCATTTTGGCGCCAAAGTTGGTTGCTGAAACCTTCCAAAATCGCCAGGCACGTGTTGCAATAACAGAATCACGTGCAGACTACGACGCGTGCGCGCACGGTACGCGTGTGCGTCCCTGGCTAATTCTGCGATGTGCGCGCGAGCGCCCTGTGCGCGTACGTGTGCTTGGCCGAGATCAATTCTTTGGCTTTTTGTGCTTCCCTCCACTTGCATGCTTCCTTCCTTGCTTCCTTTGATCCATGCCTAGCCTATTTCACCCTGAGATTACTAGCAAACACATCAAGGCATCTTATGGAATCAAGGATGAATTAAAATTATCAAATTAGAGGCTTAAAAGCATGTTTTTACACTTAGGCACAAATACGGGAGAGATTACAAAACCATGCCAATTCATAGGCTAAATGCGAGAAAAGGTTATCAAAATACTCTAAATTCAATACAAGATAAACCGTCAAATTGGGGTTTATCAGACGCCAAGGCTGGGTTCGATCGTGAAGATGAAGCTACGGCGCCTTAGCTTTTTGGGTTTGAAAGTAAATTTTTAGGGTTTCACTGTTTTTAGTTAGTGTGTAAGTTAGTGTGTGTTGTTGTTATTATTTTTAGGGTAAAATTTGATAACTTAGAAAAAAAAGGTTAAGTGTGGAAAAAATAGGTGGAAAACTAAATTTTAGGGGAGGGAACTCTATCGGCACATTTTTTTACGGTGCCAAAATAAACATGGTATAGCCATGCTTTTCAAGCGTGCCGGTTTTCCTTTATGGCCACGCTTTTCAAACGTGGCAAAAAAAGCATGGCCAAATATCAAATCAGTGGTCACTCTCGTAAAAGCGTGCCAATTTCTCTCTATGGGTACGCTTTTCAAGCGTGGCAGTAAAAAAGCGTGGCCAAATTTCAAATAAGTGGCCACCCTCGTAAAAGCATGCCGATAAAAGCGTGGCAAAAAAAGTGTGGCCAAATCACAAATCAGTGGCCACCCTCGCAAAAGCGTGGCCATTAACCACTTTCGGGCACGCTTTAAAAGCGTGGCAAGAAAAAAGGGTGCCGACATGCCTTTTTTCTTGTAGTGGGATGTCACTTTATATTTTGACCTTAATACTTAGTACTGACCAACATACATACTTAATCAGACTAATACGAATTTCACTTAGTAGGATTTAAAGTATAGAATGTTTGAAGAAAAGCAAGAACCAATGCAAACACAGCAGCAAAAAAGGTAATGTAAGACCATGGGGTATTGAAGTAAGTGTTGTATAATTGAGCCAACCAAGTCTTCCATTTGTTTACATAATGCTCTTGGATTTGCCGCTTGATTTTACCATATTTATTATTGTAGTGAGATCTTTGCTTGGCACTACATGGCCTAGTTCATTGAAGAATTTGGCCACTTCTTCATCATTTCCAAGGGAGTTTTGGAGGACACCAGCTTCTCTGAGCTCTTTCACATCCTCGGCGTCATCAATGAAGGAATCCATCAACGAAAAAAAAAAGCAAAATTTGAATCGGTGAAGAAAATTCGGACACATCTCATATGCAATCAAGTTGTGATAGAGAGAACGTGTGAGGTCATTAATCACAATCTGTGGAAGCATCAATTGTCCTCTAAACAAGTTGGAAATGAAAGAAATGTCAAGCCATTTCCATTCATCAGTTTGGCTTACTTTCACTTGAATACCTGCCTCTTTAAGATCCCCTATGTTCTTATAGCTATTCCAATACACTTTGGGAAGAGAGATCCAATTTTATATTTTATTTTAAGGAATGGTCCTCGAAATACTTTTTCTATTGATGAAATTACGATACGCACACAAATTCTAGGATACCACGGGAACCGTAGCTTTACCTATTCTCAGGATTGACTACCTTCATAAGAGTAATATGAGCGAATACAGTCCAGTATATGAGTTGGTACTTGACTATCATCATCTCGTCTTCGAAAAAAGGTGGCTAAATCTTGTGAATGCTTTGGTAGGCTGGCAAATAGAAAATTGAACAATGCTTTGGTATCAGAGCAAGATCGATCCTCGACTTGTTCCAGTAAATTTTTATTTGGTTCGTGGGTACGGTCCTTAGTGAGGTTCTCTTGCTGTTGGTATGAGTCGTCGTCAGTACGAATTGTATGCTGCAAAGTTTCGGGTAATATTGTTCTTTTCTCTTCTGTTGGTGATTATCATTCATTCCCATCATCATTGTGGATCATCATAACATCGACACCAAGCATCAACCTCATTGCATAGTAGTAAAAGATGGCTCCAAAGCGTAGAACTACTCAAGAGATTGAAATGGAAGAGTTATACCGTCAAGTTAAGGAGTTGCAAGAGCAACTTGCAAAATGTGAAGCTGCTCAAAATAATCATGGCAGGCAGAGTGATGACAATTCTTCTTCGTTTGAATATTTGTCCATACGAAGAGCACGACACAACATGACTCACAAAGTTAAAGATTTAGGAATCAAAATTGATGTTCCTGAGTTTGAAGGGAGACTCCAACCAGATGATTTCATCGACTGGCTTTGCACAGTTGAAAGAGTATTTGAGTTAAAAGACATTCCAGACGACAAGCACGTGAAGCTTATAGCAATCAAGTTGAAGAAGCATACGCCAGTTTGGTGGGAGAATCTCAAGCGTCAATGAGAAAGAGAAGGAAGAAGAAAGATCAAGACATGGGATAAACTACATCGTGCGCTCAAGCGTAAGTTTCTTCCTAAAAATTACAGGCAAGATACCTTTATCAAATTTCATAATTTGAGGCAAAGGTCGTTATCTGTGGAAGAATATACAATGGACTTCTTCGAAGAGATGCTTATGAAGTGTGACATTCAAGAGTTTGAAGAACAAACAATTGCTCGTTATCTTGGAGGACTGAACACAGAAATTTCTGATGTTGTTCAGTTGCAACCATATTGGACCTTGGATGATGTCATTAGGCTGTCATTAAAGATTGAAAAGCAAAGAACACAAAGGAATAACACTCAGTCACCGAAGAACAAAGAAGTCATCCTTGATGTTCAACAAGAAGTGAAGACAGGATTTTTTAGGGCAATAAGGAGCGTGGATCATCAGGTAGGAAATGCTTCAAATGTCAAGGTTTTGGGCATATTGCTGCTGATTGTCCAAAATGAAGGGTTATCACTCTTATCGAAGAAGAGGTTAATGAAAACCCAATTCAGGAGCAAGAGGAGGAAGGTGAGGTTGACTATGTTGTCGAAACTTGAATACTGCAAGGATAATAGAAGACGAGAGTTGGTGACGCCACAATATCTTTCACACAAAATACACCGTTGAAGAGAAGGTTTGCAAGGTCATCATAGACAGCGAAAATTGTGAAAATGTTGTTTCAAATTATATGGAAGACAAACTGAAGCTTCCAACCGAGTTACATCCTCATCCTTACAAGTTGCATTGGTTAAAAAAGGAGAATGAAGTTAAAGTAACAAGGTGATGTTGTGTCCAATTTTCTATGGGAAGCAAATACAAGGATAAAGTATGGTGTGAGTCATCCCGATGGACGCGTGTCATTTACTGTTAGGACGTCCTTGGTAATATGATTGTCGAGCTATTCATGATGGTTTCAAAAATACATACTCCTTTATCAAAGATGGCAAGAAGATCGTATTAACCTCGTTACAACATGTAGATGGTCAAAAGAATCAAGTTGAGCTATGCTTTTTCACATCTTTCAAATGC
Organism: Arachis duranensis; assembly: GCF_000817695.3. Taxonomy (NCBI): domain Eukaryota; kingdom Viridiplantae; phylum Streptophyta; class Magnoliopsida; order Fabales; family Fabaceae; genus Arachis; species Arachis duranensis. Next base: position 11,327,383 of record NC_029773.3, on the reverse strand, counting down.
ACTCACCAATGAAATCTTTTGCCAATGCAAGATGAGCTTTTTTCAACCCAGGGAGGATAATGCAGGAGCCCTTTCCAACCCAGGGAGAATGATGCGAGAGTTGTATCTTTATGTTTGTGTCGTTAATTAAAGTAGTCTAGTTTAGCATATATTATTATATTGTGTTATGAGTTAGTCCTACATCGTCCGAGTCATGAAAGTTCCCCTTTTTCTACTAGTATAAATATGCGTATGTACCCCTTTTGTTTATGAATTGAATTGATTGAGTTATATATTTAAGCTGTGTGCTTATTTTCCTCTAGGCTCTTTGAGAGTAAGAGGTGCATCCTTGGCTTAGCCAACCAAGGTGGGTTCTTAGCTATTTTCACCATAGTGGGGTTGTTAACCTCGCCAAAATTGGTGACCCAAGCAACGTCCCGACGTCACCACTGTAAATAATGAAATACATGCATGAAGAACTCTGTTTCATTTCGTATTATCCGTTGACGGAAGGACATACATGTCCACCATTTATTATCCTCAAAGACCTAATTATATACTTTTTTTCTTCAAGAACTAATTAGTCCAAAATCAAAATCTTCGAAAATCTAATTGTCACTTAAAAAAAAAAAAGAAAAGAAGTGGCTATAAACCACATGAGAGAGAGAGAGAGAGAGATAGAGAGAGAAAGAGAGTATTGGTATTCAAAAGAAAGAAAAAAAACAAAGAAGAAAGGAGAAGAACATCAACGAAGAGGAAAAAAAAAGGAAAAAATAACAGTGCCATTTTGATCTCGTTGAATTGATATATTCAAATCATCACATTTTGAATTTTAAATTTGAGAAAAGTTTAATAAGAGTTGTGAATAATTAAAAAGAAAAACTTATTATACAAATTTAATCTGATTATTTAAATAACTTGATCGAATCAATACTTCAATAGCACCATAGCACTACAAGTTTACAACATACCATGCAAAACAAAAAAGACAAGAAAAAATGAAAAAAATGTACATCACAACAAAATTTTTCTTCTTCTTTTTCTACCACAATAGTTCGGTGCAAACCTTACTTATTGTGGAGAGGATGTCACTTTATTTTGACCTTAATACTTAGTACTGACCAATATACATACTTAATCAGACTAATACGAATTTCACTTAGTAGGATTTAAGGTATAGAATGTTTGAAGAAAAGCAAGAACCAATGCAAACACAACAGCAAAAAAGGTAATGTAAGACCATGGGGTATTGAAGTAAGTGTTGTATAATTGAGCCCACCAAGTCTTCCATTTGTTTACGCAATGCTTTTGGATTTGCCACTTGATTTCAGCATATTTATTATTGTAGTTGAGATCTTTGTTTAGCAATACATGGCCTAGTTCATTGAAGAATTTGGCCACTTCTTCATCATTTCCAAGGGAGTTTTCTAGGACACCAGCTTCTCTGAGCTCTTTCACATCCTCAGCGTCATCAATGAAGGAATCCATCAAAGAAAAGAAAGAGTAAAATTCGAAACCGTGACGAAAATCCGGACACATCTCATATGCAATCAAGTTGTGATAGAGATAACGTGTGAGGTCATTAATCACAATCCGTGGAAGCATCAAGTGTCCTCTAAACAAGTTGGAGGTGAAAGAAATGTCAAGCCATTTCCATTCATCAGTTTGGCTTACTTTCACTTGAATACCCGCTTTTTTAAGATCCCCTATGTTCTTATAGCTATTCCAATAAATCTTTGGGAAGAGAGATTCAATTTTATTTTTTATTTTAAGGAATGGTCCTGGAAATACCTTTTCTATTGATGAAATAACAATACGCACACAAATTCCAGGACACCACGGGAACCGTACTTTTACCTCTTCTCGGGATTGACTACCTTTATAAGAGTAATATGAGCGAATACAGTCCAGTATATGAGTTGGTACTTCACTATCATCATCTCGTCTTCAAAAAAAGGTGGCTAAATCTTGTGGATGCTTTGGTAGGCCGCGGAATAGAAAACTTAACAAAAATGTTTCCAACCGAACTGGAGAATCACCGATCAGTAAGTACAACAATTTTGCTGGAAGTTGGTTTTCCAACAAGATAATATCTTTCCATATACACCACAACTGGTCAAACTTTAGCATCACCAGTTCTGAATCATCAACGTTTTTCATGAAATAGAGCAAAGCACATCCATCCACAAACAAAATCTGTGCTAGTTCCTTATCGTTGTACCCTTTAGTCACGTCCTCACTGAACATATCTCTTAACAGCTGTATGTGTTGTGTTACAGTTTCATAGAGAAACCTTTTTGAATCTTCAACTTGTCTACCTCGACTGCATGTGAATTGCGTAATATAACGGAACGCCCAAAGGTATTTGAATTGTTGTCCCAGTTGGAGATCACCATTCTGCCGATGGTGATGCATGGGACCAAATGACATCATTTCGGGTGAACAGAAGCTAGCAAAGTTGGGATTTTGACGCAACAAAGCAGGAACCTTTTGGATCTTGGATATGCCACTTGGACTGAGAATATTTGCTTGCACTATTGGCAGCCCAACCCCTAACAGTCGGGTAGCACAAGCCATCTCTTCCAATATTGCCTCCTCAGCATCTTGTTCCACTGAGGAAATCTCAATACCATTTTCAACATCTCTGCCATCCGCATCCATTATCCAACGGTTATTTGCTTTTTCTCTTCTTATTGCGACAAATCAAAATATATTAATTCTTGCAGAGAGGCAATGTCCAATTTAAAAGAAGATAAACTTTTAGGAATCAAGATAACAAACATTCAAAACTTAACTAGAAAAAATGAGTTGATAATCAAATTATTCCTGAAAGATAAGATATTTTTTAAAATTCAGTCTTAAAAATTTTTTTCAATCAAATTAGTCATTTAAAGATTGTGAATTAATCATATTTGTCCTTCAGTCACTCCATTAACAACTTTCTTTAAAAATTGATGTTATAAAACGTCAATTGATAACATATATAATATGTGATAGGTCTAATTGAATATTGACTAAATATGTTTATGAAAATTTATTGATTTAGTTATTTTTCTCAATTACAAAAATCTTATTCCTAATATGACCAAGTGACTAATTTGATAGATTTTTGTAAACATATTTAGTCATCGTCTAATTGAACATGTTATGTGTCATGTATGCTATCAGTTTAACATTTCACATTATCAATCGTTGATGAAAATTATGAGTGGAATAACTGAAGGATAGACATGATTAATTTGTAATCTTTAAATGATCAATTTGATTGAAAAAATCATTCAGAGACAAATTTAAAGAATATTTTATCTTTCAGAAACTAATTTGACTATTAACTCAAAAAAAAAAATATTGAAACACTTAAAAATAAGAACCACATTTAAAATTATAGATATTAAAATCGTACCGATAATTCACTCAATGAGAATACTCAATCATTGGATCCTTAAAGTTCAATTGTTAGATTATTAGTTGAACCAGTTAATCTGATTATTATTAAATAATTATATAAATTTTTAGTTTTTTATAATAATTTTTTAATTTTATTTTTATATTAAAATAACTATTTTTAATTTGAATAACTAACTAAGTAGTTTATTTCTATTATATTCTTATATATTATATGTATTTATTGAAAAAAAATTAATAAATATCATATATTTGATATTTTTTATTTGTACATTTAGTAGCATTTATATTTATATAATAATTATGCATGATAAAAAATAATTAATTTAAACATAAATGGGTATAAAGTAAAATAATATATAATAAAATTATTGTATGTTTTTACTATATAATTAAGAGTTTAACTACTATGTACCATAAGGATACATGATAAATTTATTATTAGTAAAAAATTTTAAATATTTTTATTTAATAAATATATTAAAAATTTAAATTTTTTATATTTTTAACGAAAATTTTTTTAATTTGTAAACTTAACATGTTTTCTTAGAACACATAATAGATAAATCTCATAATTAATAATTTTTTTAAACCAAAAATAGGGAGACTCGAACCCGCAACCTTTAAGTTAGGGCTGGAAGTGAGTTGAGTTGAGTCGAGTTAGACCAAACTCAAGCTCGACTCACGAAAATTAAGCTTGGTTCACGGCTCAACTCATTAATAATTGAGCTTATTTCGTAAGTTCAAGCTCGACTCAACGAAAACTCACAAGGTGGCTCAAATAATAGGAACATAATTGTTCTTGCCTGAGTAGGTAAAGATATAACTCGGTTCTTGACGAAAGTCGGCGATCCTTCCCAGCGAAATGTGGTATACGTCAGTTGACCCGAACAGGGGGGGTGAGTACCTGCAAAGGCACTCCGATGTTTAAGTTAGCAAAAGGATGTATGTCTGTGAAAGCTATTTTTCATGGAAAGATGATCTTACCTTTGATTATCTCCTCGTCCCTTTATATCTATGCGGGCGAGGTTGATTATTGTAATGCCTGAGGAGAGGTTTAATCACATATCCGACGTTATCAGTTTAGAAGTTAATGCTGCTTTTTAAGAAAGGTCGGTTATGATTGAGGACCATGCGTTTCCGAGCTATAACTCGTAACCGATGTTTACTGGTCATATCACAGCCCCCAAGCTTGGCCTGACTTAAAAGAGACAGGTTAAGCTTTTAAATGGCCATTAACGAGTTATAGTTCGGCATATGGAGCCCCCAGTTTAACGTGGCTCATTTAAGTCCTTCTTGTTACATACGAAAAGGCATAGGAGATGGAAGGTTTAGTGGGATTTAATGTTTGTGGTTTTCCATGGCGCGGTTTATTTATTGTTTTAATAACAGTGCGCTATTTCCAATGTATTGTATCAACCGTTGAAAGTGGCTGATTATGAACGGTGGATATTCAACTGCGGAACTGAAAGATTAGATTAAATGGATGGCAAGGAAACTTGGCATTTTTATTTCGTTGCAGTGGGAGATATCTACAAAAGCCTTTAAGGAGAATGAGTACTAGAGGTTAGTGAAATTCTTCTTCTTTTCTTACTATCAGAGGTAGCTTTGTTCATTTTGGTTGCGAAAATGAGTGATAGAAAGAAGAAAGTGTTACCTAAGGTTGAAAATAGTGAGTCTTACGACTGGGTGGACAGTGACGTTCAGATACGGGCTTCCCTATTTTCAGATATGGATAGTGTGAGCAGAGTGAGTTTGTTTAGGATAGTGAAACTAGGGTTTCATCTGGAGTTGTTGCCATGCAACCGGTCCGATCGGGTCTTCCATAGAAGGAAAGATTTTGAGAGTTTTTATATGTACAGTTGCGTTTTGAAAGAGTTGCGTGTTAAGCTTCCATTTTCCAGTTTTGAGTGTGATGTGATGACACAGATGAACTGTGCCCCTTCTCAAATCCATCCTAATGGCTGGGCCTTTATCAAATGCTTTGAAATTCTGATAGAATTTCTTGAAGTGGAGACAGACTTAGAATTATTCTTTTCGCTTTTTCAAGCCAAGGGGGTCTGGAAAGGGTTGTGGATAAATCTGAATAGCACTCCAGGTTTTTCTATTTTTAAACTCTATAAGTCATCCTTTAAAGATTTTAAAAAAAGTGAAGTCGGTAGATGAGGAGTTCCCTTTTTATCTTGATGAGAACTTAGGGGAGAAATTCCCCATGTACTGGTGTTGTCAACCTAATCATATACTAGGCCCTGAGCTTATCTCTGCTCGGAATGAGTGTATAATATCGTTTCTGATTGAAATGGTGGATAAGGGTGGTTTAGTTTCTGTGTCTGACTTACTCCCTTGGGAGGATAATAAATCAGCTGTGTTGGACTATCTAGGTGAGGTATTTTGTGAATCTAGGCTTTTTAATGTTATACACGTTTGTTCTGGTGATCATTTATATATCTTATTTTATGCATTTTTTTGGTTTTGTTTTTTAGCTGGGAAGTATCCTGGAGTATTGGCCTCAAGCCTAAGATCTCGGTTCAAGGCGAAGAATTTTGAGGGTTCCTCTTCGAATCTCGAAAAGGTGGATGGTGGGGCCGAGGTTAACCAACCTCCAAGGAAAAAAGGAATTGTTTTTAAAAAGAGAAAAACTGATTTGGATGGTGAACAGAGTAAAGAAGAAATGTTGCTACTAGAGGATTTGTCGAGTTTTACCTTGAAGCAGGAGAAGTTGCATGCTTTTAATAATCAAGGAGAGGCCTCTTCTGTTTGGTGTCCGAAGTTTCCATTTAATGTTGTTGCTGATGAGGTTGTTCAATCGTCCACCGATGTTTCTCTTGTAAAGGAGGTCGGGGACATAGGGGTCGATCAATTTCTGCAGGTAAATTCTTTTTGACTCTTGTGGATGTATACCAAAAAATATTACACTGATTTAAGTACTGGCTCTCAAATGACAGGTATTGGGTTTTCGGCTTGCCAATATCGGGCGTAGTCAAGAGAAGAAACACAAAAAGGTCTCACATGATGCTTCTGCAATTGTTACTTTAAAGGAGGAGCTTGTATTAAAAGAGAAGGCTTTGTCTGATCTGAAGCAAAGGTTCGCTGATGTTGAAAGTGAATTGAAGGTTGAAGAGGAAGGTCAGGAAAAGACAGTTGAATTGTTGACGAAGAAGGAGAATGAGCTGGTCGGTTAAGTGACCGAGTTATTGAATTGACTTTGAAAGTGAAAGAAATGGAGATTGCCAAAGAAGGTGACATTCTTGATGCATTTGCAGAGGGGTTCGAGCGAGCTGTTAACCAGGCAAAGTTCCTTGTGCTTGAAGCGGATTTTTCCAGTATGGATCCTGGAAAAATAATTCGTGATGGTGAGCTTGTTGACAATGAGGAAGCTGCCGAGGAAGGCGATGACAACTTAGCTGATTAGTTATCTTTTCTTTTTTTTTTTTTGCTGGTCTGTTTATCATTTCGAGCTATGTTCAGAGAGGGATTTTCTTTGCCTCTAACTTTTGGAACAGAAGCTTTTCCTTTTGTAATTTATCAACTTGAAACTTTGGTCATGACTGCTGAACTTTTGTTTTGATTCTGTCTTAACCTTATAAGGATATTCTGAATGTATTTATTTGTTCTTTAAGCATTTGGTTTTGCCTAAATATTGCGCATTCGTGTTTGAATAATGCGACTTGTTTATTTTGTCGACAACCCTTTAGTAAAAGGTTATTGTGGTCTGATAGTTCGGTAATAGCTTTTAACTTGAAAAAAGCTCATAAAAAATTCGTAAAACATATTGTAAATCACTTATAAACAGTACCTTGACATCTTATATGTCGATAAGCTAGCCTCATTAAACCTTCTTGAGAAAAACCTCTTTTGGGAAAAATCTCAAGATAGGAAAAAGAGTACTAGCGTGCTGTTGTTCTTAACTGTAGTATTGCTTTAGGGAGTGTACATTCCATGTGTTGGAGATTTTGTGGCCATCTAGATGCTCTAGCTTGTAGGCGCCTCTTCCTACAACTTCACATATTCGGTACGGACCATCCCAAGTTACTGCGAGCTTTCCGTGGGTGGAAGGTCGGCGAGCTTGTTCTGTTTTTCTTAAAACTAAGTCACCAACGTGGAATCCTCTAGGAATTATTTTTTTTGCATATCATCGGGCAAGTTGCTGTTGTAATGCTCGGTGTCGAAGAGCTGCTATATCTCGTATTTCTTCAACAAGGTCAAGTTCGGCTGATCGAGCTTGGTCATGATTTGTAGCTTGCGTCCGCATGGAGCTTTGTGAGACCTCTATGGGAATCATCGCCTCCGAGCCATATACTAACCGAAACGGAGTTTCCTTAGTTGTCGAATGTGCTGTAGTATTATATGCCCATAGCACTTCAGGAATAAGTTCGGTCCACGCCCCTTTTGCGATGTCTAGTTTCTTCCTTAACGCTTGTAAGAGGACTTTGTTTGCTGCTTCTGCCAGCCCATTTGATTGTGGGTGTTCTACTGAAGAGAAGTGTTGACTGATTTTTAAGTTCTGCAAAAACTCTTTAAAATTATGGTTGGTAAATTGTCGACCATTGTCAGTGATAATATGTTGTGGTATGCCAAATCTACAGATGATATATTTCCAAACGAAATTTATCATTTGAGATGATGTTATTTTTGCCAAAGGCTGCGCCTCGATCCACTTAGAGAAGTAATTGATGGCAACTACCAAATATTTTACCTGTCTTCAGGCCGTGGGGAAGGGGCCGAGGATATCAATGCCCCACCTATTGAAAGGCCAGATTACCACTGAATGATGAAGGTGCTCGGCAGGGAGGTTAATGATCGGCGCGTGCTTCTGGTACTTGTCGCAGGTCTTGACCTTCTTTCTGCTGTTTTCCCACAACATGGGCCAATAGAACCCGGCTCGTAAAACCTTCTGTGCTAAGCTTCGAGCACCAGAATGTATTCCACAGATGCCTTCATGGGCTTCGGATAAGACAAGGTCGGCTTCAGCCCTGTCCAAGCATTTCAATAGAGGTCGAGAATAACCTCGCCTATATAAAATGTTATTGAGCAATGTAAAGAAAGATGCTTGTCTTTTAAATTTTTTCTTATCTTGTATTTCATCAGGAATAGATCCATGGCGGAGGTACTGAATATAAGGATGTTGCCAACTGTCCTTATTCAAAATGCTTAAAATGTGCATCATATCAATGCTTGGTTTATCTAGAGTTAATTGCAACAGTGTGGCAGTGTGTGCTTGTGTAGTTGCTAATTTTGACAAAACATCTGCTCTATGGTTTTGTTCCCTAGGTATATGAAGTATTTCAACCTCTGTGAAATCTGCTATTAATTGTTGAACAATGTCTAGATATTTTAATAAAATCTGATCTTTTGTCTGGAAACTTTTATTTACTTGCTGAACAACCAATAAAGAGTCACAATATACTGTTAAATTGGTAATATGTAAATCCGCTGCTAACCCGAGCCCGGCTATGAGGGCTTCGTATTCCGCTTGGTTATTACTGGCTTTGAAAGAGAAACGGAGGGAGTGTTCCAGAGCTATGCCGTCCGAGCTTTCCAATAGTATGCCAGCTTCAGAACCTTGAGAGTTTGAGGCACCATCAACGAACAAGGTCCACGTTTGGCTTTCCTGTTCTGAATGTGAGCTTGTTAACTCAGCTACGAAGTCGGCTAACCATTGTGGTTTGACGGATCCTCGTGGTTGATATAGGATGTCAAATTCCGAGAGTTCAATGGACCACTTAATTAGTCGGCCTGCCAACTCGGGTTTACCGAGTATCTGACGAAGTGGGTGATCGGTTCTGACGATTATTGGGTGGCTTTGGAAATAAGGTCGGAGTCGTCTTGCGAAGAAGACTAGGGCCAAGGCGAGCTTTTCGAGCCTTGGATAATGAAGTTCTGCATTCTGTAACAACTTGCTCACGAAATAGACTGGCCGTTGAAGCTTGTCCTCTTCTGCAATGAGAACAGAACCAATCGCTACATCGGTGATAGATAAATACAGATATAGTGGTTGACCGAGCTTAGGCTTCTGTAAAACAGGTGGTTTTGAAAGGAGTTGCTTTAAATTGGTGAACGCTATTTCACAATCTTCATTCCATGTAAAGACCTTTTTGTCTTTCTTCAGGCATTGATAAAAGCTGTGTGATTTGGATGCTAAGCATGGGAGGAATCTGGACAAAGCGGCTAATCTGCCTGTTAAACGTTGCACCTCTTTTATGGTCGTTGGACTGTGCATGTCTAGTATTGCTTGGCATTTTTCTGGATTTGCTTCGATACCTCGGCTTGTGAGAATGAATCCAAGGAATTTGCCCCCGCGGACTCCGAACGCACACTTCTCGGGATTCAGCCTCATGTTGTATTTCCTGATCTGTGCAAATATCTCATCGAGGTCTTGTATGTGAGGATGGCCGAGCTTTGTTTTAACGACCATGTCATCGATGTATACCTTGATGTTCCGGCCGATTTGTTTCTCGAAGATCTTATTCATGAGTCGCTGGTAAGTTGCACCTGCATTCTTTAATCCGAAAGGCATAACATTATAGCAGTAGTTACCATATTCCGTTATAAATGCTATTTTTTCTTGGTCTGATGGATGCATAAGGATCTGGTTGTAACCAGAGTATGCATCCATGAAACTCAAGGTACCATAGCCACAAGAATTATCAACTAAAGTGTCAATACTCGGCAAAGGATAAGCATCCTTAGGGCAGGCCTTATTTAAATCAGTTAAGTCGACGCACATGCGCCATTTACCGTTATTTTTCTTTACCATTACGACGTTGGCCAACCATGTTGTGAATCGGATTTCTCGAATAAACTTGGCATCAATGAGCTTTTTAACCTCTGCTATGGATGCTAATCGCTTCTCGGTTCCGAGGTTCCTTTTCTTTTGGGAGATTGGCCGAGACGTTGGATTGATTGCTAATTTATGTGTGATCACTGATGGGTCTATGCCCGGCATGTCTCCCGAGGTGCAAGCAAATAGGTCAGCATTCTGGCGTAAGCAATTGATCAGCTTTTGTTTTTCCTCATTGTTGATGGATATTCCGATAAAGGTGAACTTGGTTGGGTCCTCGTTGAGGGTAACTTTTGTTAGATCTTCGTTTGGTGTAGGGTGATCTTCAAAGTCGGCCCTTGGATCAAGCTCAGTTAACATTGGTTGTCCAGATTGTATTGAATTGACACGTGCCTGATTGCTTCTTTTAATCGGCTTTAGGCTGATATTGTAGCATTGCCGAGCTTCATGTAGTTCTCCAGTTCAAAGATGAAAAGTTGAAACAATAGCAGCAAATCGATTTAAAAAAGGTCTGCCTAATATGAGATTATAAGGGCTAAAGCAATCAACCACAAGATATTGTATATCTTGTGTTTTAGTTAAGGGCTGCTCACCGAGTGTGGTTTGTAACCACACTAATCCCAGCACAGGGACTCGCTCCCCTGAAAATCCGACTAGATCTCCCGAGTAAGTCTGCAAGATATGAGTGCTGAGCTTCATTTTCTGGAATGTGGCGAAGAATAACACGTTGGCACTGCTTCCTGGATCAAGTAACACTTTCCGAACTATAAGGTCTCCCAATTGAATTGAGATCACCACGGGGTCGTCAAAGTTGACGTGGTTGGATTTGAAAACAGCACAGCCGAAAGTCATTTCAGGGACGTCTGAGGTTGGTTACGGATTGCTGGGAGATTGTTCAACTGCCAACATAGCTCTGTATGTGCGCTTTCTTGCCGAATTTGTCTCTCCTCCGCCAGCGTAACCTCCTGAAATACAGTTAATCACCCCTCTAGGTTGAGCCAGGGTTTTGTCTTTCTCTTTAGACGATGAGGCTGTTGCAGGTTGGTCGGAGTTTGGAGTTTGACGTTTTTGCATGTGTCCTGCAATGAATTTATCAAGGTGTCTTTGCCGCGCTAAGCGCTCCAGGAGATCTTTGGCAATCACACATTCGTCGGTTGTGTGGCCATGTTTTTGGTGAAATGTGCAGTATTTGGATTTATCAACATTCTTTGTCTCAGGGTAACTACCAGCTTTACGGGGAGGTTTGATTAACTTGGAATTTAATATTTCCTTGATGATGTCATCTCTCTTTGTGTTGAACTGAGTGTACGACTCGTAGCGAGGCACGGGCTTGAAACTTTTCTTGCTCTCCCGAGGTTTATCATCGTCTTTTGCAAAGGCCGACTTTTCTGCTCGTCTTGCTTGGCGGAGCTCTTCGATGTCTATCTGCCCTTTGGCCTTTTCTCTAAACTCGGCCAGAGTCTTTGGCTTGGCTACTGCAATAGCTTCTTGGAATTTACCAGGGCGAAGGCCGCTTTTAATGGCGTGCAAGTGGACCTCTGGGTGAAGATCGGGAATTCGCATGGCGATCTTTGTGAAACAGGTAATATAGTCCTTCAAACTTTCTTGCGGACCTTGCTTAATGGTAGTCAGATAATCGGAATCATGCAGGTAAATTGCTGATGCTGCGAAATGGTCTTCAAACTGCTTTGCTAGTTCCCGGAAGCGCGAAATAGAATCTGCAGGTAAAGAGAAAAACCAGTCAAGTGCGGGTCCATCTAAAAAGGAAGGAAAACAACGACATAAAATGGGGTCGGATGCCCCGTTAATGATCATAATAGATCGGAATTTTTTTAATGAGCTGCTTAGGATCCCCTAGCCCGTCGTAGGGAGTTAAGGTTGTCGGTAACGTGAATTGTCTGGGCAGTCAAAAATTCATGATGTCAGCCGTAAAAGGTCCTGCCGAGTTATCGCGTTCATCATTCTCGTCTTCGAGTATAGCATCCTCATTCTGATGATCTGCATCATCGTCCTGAGGTGTTTCCGAGACATGGGTTGGTTCAGACTGTCATTCGTCATTTTCTTGCCGTTCGCGACGATCATTGTTATGTTCCAAGCGAGCATTAGCCAATTGTTGAATTTGTTGTTGCATTCTTTGATTTTCCTCGGCCATGCGCTGATTTGCTTCAGCCATACGTTGATTTGCTTGCTGGAGCTCAGTTACCATCCGAAGAAGCTCGGACGGGGTGGGGGGAGGTACGTCGGCCATCGTCAAATGTTAGGGAATTAAGGGCCTTCGAAAGGGAATATCTCAAACGTAGGCCCTCCTTCTAGCGCCAATCTGTTCTTGCCTGAGTATGTAGAGATATAACTCGGTTCTTGACGAAGGTCGGCGATCCTTCCTAGCGAAATGTGGTATACGTCGGTTGACCCGAACAGGGGGGGTGAGTACCTGCAAAGGCACTCCGATGCTTAAGTTAGCAAAAGGATGTATGTATGTGAAAGCTATTTTTCATGGGAAGATGATCTTACCTTTGATTATCTCCTCGTCCCTTTATATCTGTGCGGGCGAGGTTGATTATTGTAACGCCTGAGGAGAGGTTTAATCACATATCCGATGTTATCAGTTTAAAAGTTAATGCTACTTTTTAAGAAAGGTCGGTTACGATTGAGGACCATGCGTTTCCGAGCTATAACTCGTAACTGATATTTACTGGTCATATCAATAATCTATTTTTAAAAAATTAATATATTGCCTATCTATCAATTATAAATTTTTTATTTATATCCTATATCAAAAATTATATATAAAAATGACTATAAAATTTTAAACAATTAAAAACATTAATATATATATATATATATATAATTATTAATACGCATAGCTTATATGCATTTAATCCAAACTTTTAATATTACATATATAATTGAGTCAACTCACAAACTAATGAGCTGAACTTATCCAATTTCAAACTCGGCTCACCAGCTCACGAGTTCAGTTTATCGAGCTATTAATAAGTCGAGCTCGAGCTGGCTCATGAATTGGCATGACTCACTTCCAGCCCTATTCTAAATGAGTATGAAAAACATATGTCATTTGAGTTATAGTTCGTCGATATAATAAATAATTAGCATTTAAAATAGTAACGAATAACATCATTTAATGGTAAAAGGAATATTAATAATTGAAGTCTGACTGAACCGGTTAAACTTCTACTTCGATTAAATTCTCATCAAACCGGTTAAATTTCTAGATGTGTGAAGTAATGACTTACATGATTCGTTCTCTTTGGTTGGTTTTCAAAATATTGGAAAATATTAAACGGCATCATCAAGACATCAACAACAAATAAAAGTGTGTAATTAGATCAGTAGCATAGAAGCAGTTAAAGTTGATGTATGGATAGCTAGCTCACCTTGATTACCACTAGATCAGAGGGAGTGAAGTGCTTCGTGATGCAAACCAACATGCCTTGAAACAAAGGAACAAGAAACTAAAGGGACTCTGATGATCGGTTTAAGAATATGGTGAGGACACTTTACTATACCGATTAAAGTTGTATAGAAAGAGAATATAAATTTCATTTTAATTTTTCTTTTTTATTATTTTATTTTATTGTTATAAATTTTTTTATGAGATGAAAGAGAGATCGAAAAAGTTAAAACCCATATTTTGAACAATAATAAAATAATAAAAAATAATTACAAAAAAAATTATATTTTCTTTTTCTACAACTTTAATTTGTATAATAGAATATGCCCATGATAAATGAAGTTTGTATATACATCTGCTTCTAAAGAAACCTGCAAATTTATACTCATGTCGCATTCCACTATTCATTATTCAACTGCCACTGCCCTTACATAAAATAAGTTGACTCGGTCTTTATAAAGTTACACTTGCACATAATTTATGGAAAAATATTTTAAAAAAAATCTTTTTTTTTTAATTTTAGTATATTTGATCATTTTTAAGTAAAAATAAAAATAACAAATATCTTTTTATTAAATTTACAATTTTTATCTCTTAAAAAATATTTTTTTATTTTACAAAAAATATTTAGCATAATAAATAAATAAATAAATATTTGATATTATTGTATCTAAAATGTTTTTTAAATAAAATTTCCTTTAACATGAAATATATAAAAAATTTCTTAAAGATTTTTTTAAAAATGGCTTTAAAAAGCTATTTTTTAATAGAAAACTAAAAGCCGTTTGAAAAGTAGTAAAAGCTATTTTTTTTAATTTTTGGGTTATGAAAAGTTATACTACGCGATGTTTGGTACCATTTTTGAGAAACGCTTTTAACTTTTTGAGAAATCAATTGAGAGCTTTTGAAAAAATAAAAAAATATGATTTCTTCCTTCTCAGAAGTTATTTTATTATTCTCATTAAAAAAATTGACTTCAAAATAAAAAAGACCATTGTGTTACTTTTATTATTGGCTTTGTAAAAAATGTTTCACGCAATGTTCCATCTATTAGGAATACTGGCCTTCTACTATTTTCACGCAATGTTCCATCTATTAGAAATGTTGGCCTTCTACCATTTCTTTTTCAATAGATTCATTCCCTTATTTTTTTAATATCTCCACTTTTTATGTATCTCTTCATGACAAAATATTTGTTTAATTTTTTTTATGTTCTTTCTCAATAAATTTATGAAAGTGGCAAGTTCGAAAGAAAATTTAAAGTTGTTTAAAATGAACAAAATACTATTATATTCATGAAAATATATAAAGAAGAGATGGTGGCCGAAAATATACCTAAAACATATAAACCATTTAAAAACAAGTAGGATTAGGATATGTAAAATTAACATTTAATATTAAAAGGTATTTGTTATCATCATTACTCTAATATCCATTTTCTTGTATTAAAAAATTGTATTTTTTGAGTCATTTATCCAAACGCTACAACTTTAAAATAAGTACTTCTATAATTAAAAATCCAAATACAAAATAACTTATTTATAAGCTACTATTAACAAAAGTCTTTATATTTTAATTTTTTTTCAAAGGAGCTTATTTAAAAAATGGAGGATGCTCCCATAAAAACGCATAAAACGTCTTTTTGTAAAGACATTTATGTGTCGCATTATTATTAGACGTATTAATGAACCGATTATTTTTAAATTTCTTAACAAACTAGAATAAAATCGATTTTTTTATAACAATAACAATAAACCCAATTATTATTAAATTCGTTCGAATTGATCGATTTACATAATCCACTGAATCATGGTTTTTTTTTCTTGTTTTCAAGAAAACAAAAATTAGAAATATATTTATCTTTCTTTTAAAAAATTTAAACATGATTCACTTTAGGTGGTATAAATTGGTCGGATCAAATCAGATCTAATAATTCTAGTACAAACAATTGGATTTATTATTGTTATTATAATAAACTAATTTTGTTCTGATTTATTAAAAAATAAACTATTCACCAATTTAATAAAAATGTCCAATTAATAACACATGTAAACATTAAAAAAATATATATATTTTTAGTGTCTTTATCGAAGTGATCTCCTTAAAGAATTTACCTAATCTAGACTAAGGCTTAGTTTGGTAAAGCTTTTACTTTTCAAAAGTAACTTATAAAAGCTAACTTTTAAAAGATGGCTTTTTAAAAATTGTAGCATTTATGTTTGGTAAATCAAATTAAAAATTACTTTTAATAATCACAAGCAACAACAATTGCATTTGATAAAATAGCTTTTAAAATTTAAAAATACTATAATAGACATAAATGCAAGCATTAAATTTAAAAATTAGTTAACATATGAGGTTATATTAGACTTTTAAATTTTGAAAAGCACAAGCCAACTTTGAAAAGCTTTATCTTAGGTGCTTTCAAAAATACTCCGATCTTTTAAAAGCTACAAGCACAAGCACATGATCTTTTTTATTTATCAAACACAAAATGAAGAGTTTGAGCTTTTAAAAAGCACAAACACCTCTCCAAAAAACTTTACCAAACCAAGCCTAACCATCATAAACTGAAAAATAATATATTTCCTTATTTGTGCTTTTTTCAAGATATGTAGATTTTGTTTAAAGAGAATATTTGTCTATATATATAGTTTAGTTAATTAATTGTCTTCGGAATTTCAATTTAAAACAGAAAATGAAGTCTTCATAATATCTAAGAATACAAAGTACAAAACTCGTGATTGATTATGAATATATTCGTTAAAATATAGTCTCTTTTTTGGTCTAAACAGAAAATGAAGAATTATCTTGGAGATTAATTCTATCTAAAACGTTAAAGACAAAATTTTAAACGTTCAAAAATAATTTTGATTTAAATAAAAAATATTAAAGATAAAGTTAAATAAAATTAAACATTAAAAATATTTTTAAAATAAAATCACATATATTAAAACGAAAAAAAACTTTATCCTAACTTATCCAATTCAGTCCAATGCAATACGAATCTTTAATAACTTATTTATAGGATGTGATATTATATTATTGGAAAGTTATCAGGTATGGCAATCCAAAAAAGAGGCATATGGTATACTGTGTACGAATAGGTAGGCAATGAAAGATTTGTCTTATAGTGAATGTTGAACAGACAAAATAAACCCTGGCAAAGTAAGTGAAATATCGTAATTGTCCTGCTTAAAATGGCCAAAAGGCCACGGCTGAAATAGAATGGCATAGGACGGCTTGGGCTTGGAGAGTTTTGTTGGGTAATGGGCATTCACACTCCCACTTTTATTCTGGATGAAAGTAAAAGGAATTAACAATTGAAACCCTAATTAGTGGGTGACACAGACCCGCCGCCGGCAGTCACGTAAACCACCGTAGCCATATCAATCTCGCTGTCCCGTCGCGTGTGGAAGTCCGGCACTGTCGCAGGAGCGTGAGGTCGTCTCATCTGTTGGAGCGCGCTGTCATTGTGTTCAACGTGCCTTTGTCAACGCCACCGTGCCCCGTCATCGTCTCTTCTGTTCGTGCTTCCCTCCCGTGCGAGAGGTAGGTCTTCTCGTTTTCTCCATTTTGTAATTATTTTTGAATTGTGTAATCTAGAAAGAGTATCGCTATTTTCATTTATGGGATTACTGGTTCTGAAATTTATGTTTTCATATTTTAGTTACTATTGGTAATGGTGTCTTCGTTACAATGTTCATCAGCTTTGTGATGTTATATTCTAACTTATTATAATCTGTGAGTAGGAATCATTTAGTTTGGTTATGATTTTTGTTAGCTAGATTTTGAATTTTTTTTTTGTTGTGACTTGGAGTCATTTGGTTTGCTTAATCTCACTGCGAGGCGACTCTGTGATCGTCATTCATCTCTCGTCATCTCTCCGGTAGGCTGATGCTTCTTCAGTGGCATCTATTTTTGTATTTCTTATGCTTCTTTAGTGGCATCGATTTTTCTATTTCTTTTTTAATATTCTCCGGTTATAGTAGTCTTAGGTCTCTGCAACTTGGTATTGAACATATTTCTCGGTTAGATACTTTGATGGTTGATAATTATGAGAAGTTAGAATTATGAACAAATTCGAAGTTGGGGTAAAGGTTGTAGATTTTGTTTCTATGCCCAATTTAGTGACCTTGCCCATTGACTTTAAGGATGTATGAAGTCGTTACAGTTTTTCTTGGTTTGAAGATGCATCAATTGTGTGGTGCTTCTTGTGTGAGTTACAAATTAAAATTGTAGAACTTATTTCACGTGGATTGTTAAAGTGTTACATAGCTAAGGTATCTGAGTCATGTGACAAATAGATAAAGTTATAAACACAACCTGCTAATTACCCAAATATGATAATAAGCTTATTAATTTTGTGAATTATTGTTAAGAGAAAAAAGGGGAACAGAGATTGGTGCTAAGAGGAACCCTTTCGTTGTCATCGCAAGTGTAATGAGCATGCAATTTCAGTTTGGGCATGAAATTTAAGTAGCAGGCAAATAATAAACCAATCAAATAAAAGTCATGAAACTTTAGGGATAGTATTTGTTTCCTTTTTTTGCCTCTTTAAAATTAAAGTAAGTCTTGTCTTCCAAGTTGATAATACATGAAAACCTGTTAGAATATCATTAAGTTTTAAATGACGAAATTGAGAAAAAATATTTTGTACGAACTCAAAATAAAATTCAAAAAACTTGAAAGTTTAATTATGGCACTTATATATAACAACATTGTATTAGAAAAAGATTTTGCAACATTTATTAAGAGGCCTTAGCTTAAGTAAAAATTTGAGGCTGAATTGAATATGAAGATTAAGAATGTAATTCCAATGCCTCTTGAATATCTACAATAATGGCTAGTTCAGGAAGCAACAAGACTCTAAGACCCACATATTCATGTCTTCTATTGTGTCTGAATCTTAATGGAATGGAAAATTGATCAGTGTAGACACTAGGCAATGAGTAATCAAATTTTTAACAGAAAGGCTAAACCTGTGCACTAATTAAGGGCCTCAAAATAAGCTCAACCTTCTTGATGGCCTCTTAAATTTGTTCAATCCATGTTTTGTATTGGCATATATAGCCTTGACCTCAGTTCTTATTATGTTATTGAGAGTGACACATGCTTTTCTATAATGCACTAAACTTGCCTTCAATTCTTCAAATTCCCATTTTATCATCCCACTTCCATACAAGGTATAAACCTTTCAAAACAGAACTTTGTAACTTTGACCCACTTTCTGGTTGGAAGTTTGAAACATGTCATTACATCCACGTTGTGTGTAGCTTAGTGACTAATTGGTGATTCAGTAATCGAAATTTTGGGAAAAGTTGATTATTATGGAAATTTTTGTTGATTTTCTGATGCATTCATGTACTGAACGAAGCACTTTTACTGTTGTTGATGAAGCCACAGTAACTGTAACTGTTACTTTGTTGTTGAATTAAGTGAAATAAAAATAATTTTTCGTTAGTATGGATTGATGGAATTTATATATTTTTTTTGTTTATGTTTGATCAGTTACTGAATTTAATAGTATTTGTTATGTGTGTATGTAATTATAGGTTGTTTTGTGTAGTCTTATGTTTTTGTTATTTAACTATTTAATTATGATTTTGTATTAATGATGCTAAAATGGTAGCATTATTGTATTGAATATCTTAATTTGAGTTGAAAGATTAATTTTATATTTCATAAGGAACATAGATTGAATAATAATTTGCACTTCTTGAGGAGGACATCATCAATTATAAGAAATTATTTGGTCACTTGCATTATGGCCCCTAATTAATTAGTGTACCTCCGCCCATGCAGGAAACATCACTGGACATTGGGATGGACGAGGCGGCGTTTGGAACAGAATATTTAGATGGTGATGGTGACCTGGGCAGTGATGTACGTGGCAGCGGTTTAACAAGGCCGGAGGAGGTGATGGAGATGTTGTTTAACTCTCCCGATGAGGCTGCCCGTTTCTACGAACAGTATAGCCGAGGCAAGGGTTTTGCTATGCGTGTTGGTAAGAAGTTAAGAAATAAGAATGGGGACATCGTGCGATACACATATTTGTGCAACAGAGAAGGGTTTAGGCAAAAGAAGTGGTTGGAGTTGGAAGGAAGAAAGAGAGAGCACAAGGTGGTTACGCGATGTGGGTGCATGGCAGAGATGCGTATCAAGCAAAATGATCAGATGGGTAAATGGTATGTGTCGAGATTTATAGATGACCACAATCACGAGCTCCTCCCTCCGAAGTTGGTGGAATACTTGCCTCCACATAGGAAGATGTCGGATGTGGACGTAGCCCACATGGATAGCTTACGGCAAGTTGGGATTTCGGTTCCTAAAATATATGAGTCGCTTGCAGCACAGGCTGGTGGCTTTGATCATATCCCATTCACAAAGAGAGATATGTACAATGAAGTGAGGCGGCAACGAGGCATGAGGAAGGGAGATGTGAATGCAACGATAAGGTATTTTGAGGCAGGTGCAAAGGCGGACGAGAAACTCTTTTGGAGGTGTCAGGTGAGTGCAGATCAGCATATGTGTGACCTGTTTTGGTGTGACGGGAGGAGTCAGGATGATTATAAAATTTTTGGTGATGTCCTTGCGTTTGATGCAACGTACGGGCGCAACAAATACAACCTACCGGTCATTATTTTTTCCGGGGTGAACCATCACAACCAGACGTGCGTCTTTGGGGCTGCCATGGTCTCTTGTGAAACCCAAGCAACTTATGTTTGGGTTTTGCAGAAGTTCTTGGAATGCATGGAGGGGAAAGCACCCAAGGCAGTAATAACAGACGGAGATCGTTCTATGCGAATGGCAATTAATGAAGTTTTTCCGGAGGCTCACCACAGGCTTTGTGCATGGCATCTACTAAAAAATGCCACAACAAATGTGTGCTTGCCGCGGTTTACAACGTTATTTAGATATTGTATGCTTGCTGATATTGAGATAGAAGAGTTTGAACAGCATTGGGAGGCAATGTTGGATGAGTGTGGAGTCCGAGATGTAGAGTGGGTTCAGGATACATACAGGAAGAAATTATATTGGGCAACTGCATACATACGCGGTAGGTTCTTTGCCGGCATTAGGACGACATCGCGATGTGAATCGCTGCATGCGAAGCTAGGCAGGTTTGTGGAGAGGAGGTATGGGATACTCGACTTTGTGACGAACTTTCAGCGTTGTGTTGAGTTCCTCAGAGATAACGAGGATGAGATGGACTTTCGGTCCTCGTATGGGACCCCCGTACTGCAGACTCAGTTTCCGGAACTTGAGAAATCCGGAGCAATGAAGTATACCCGTGAGATATTTTCAAGGTTCCGTGAATCCTTGAAAAGGTGTGTTCGGATAACCGTTGTGGAGAGCCAGCCGTGTGAGGGCGGTACTATTTATGTGACACAGAAGTATTTGCGACCGGGAAGAAAGTGGAATGTTATGCATGTGTTGGCGTCGGATAAATATACATGCAGTTGCCAAAGAATGGAATCGTTTGGGCTACCTTGTGTGCATATACTCTCAGTTTTGGTTCGGTTAGACGTGGGTTCTCTTGCAGACACCTTGGTCTTGGAGAGGTGGACTAAGTCAGCCAAGTTCGGTTTGTATGATGATGTTGCTGGGGACAAAATAGTTGATATTGCTGCCCTGTACAGGATGCGGATGGGAACATTTTTGCAGCACTGCAAGCGTTTGGCTCGACTTGTGTGTAACAACGAGGACTTATTCAAGTTGTATACAGAGCAGATAGTTCAGGAAGCAAATAATCTTGAAAGTATGAATGATTCGGGGAATAGTGTCGGCGTTGGTGGTGGCGGCAACAATGGTAGAGTACTAGATCCGATTGGGGTTCGTACCAAGGGCACCGGGCGTGGTAATGTACAGGCTGGGGCAAGGGGAGTGAAGCGTAGAAAGTGTAGCACGTGTGGGGTAGTCGGACATCGTCGAACTCGATGCCCAAATCGGGCGAACATGTCGGTGCCAAATAGCCAGAATGAGGTGCCGCAAATGGTGTCACAGTCTGCGGTGCCTGTAAGTGGTAAGGTCACTTTAGATTAATTACATGACACTTGTTGAGTTGACATTATGCTTTCTTCCATTTGCAGGGTGATTTTCCTCCTGTCGAGAATATAGGGGTGCAGGATTGCTATCGTCCATCAGCTACATAGATCAGAAAGGAAGATTTAATTTTTTGAATTTATAATCTAGTTTAGAAGTAGAGCATAACTCCACTGAGTTGTTAGATTAATTATTCCATTTCATGGTTTTAAATGCATCCTTTAGTGAGATGACGTTAGTTTATGAATTCAAATCCCATGCAAATTTATTTTCAGGGGGTGAAAGTCATGACTTGTAAGATGTAATCAATCATAATTGTTGAAAAAATTAGAATCGATGTGTTGGATATTGTTGTTTATGTTTTATGTTTGAAGTTTCTCACTCTTTGATTCCTTTTGGTATGTGAGCCATTATGTTTTTGTTAATTATCATTGTCAAGACCTTTATAGATTCCGTTGGATCATTTGAGAACAGGAAGCTGCTGTGGTTGATGGAAGTCAGGGCCACGAAGCTGCTGTGGTTGATGGAAGATGTAGACGCCGTGAAGGAGGGTTTAAAGAAAAAAGATGCCCTGTTCAGAAATGTAGACACTTGGTTAATATGGAATTTAACTAGCAATTACCTTAGGAATAGTTGCTGTAAACTTTTCTGCATATACAGTTTAGAATATGAAAAGTTAGTATCCAAGGAAAAGCATGACTTTGAATGAATGTCCCTGGTATGCAATAATAATATTCTAAAGATGAATTGCCATCATTTTTGTTAGTAAGTGGGTATTAATAGAAGTGGTCAAAAGTAAATATTTGATGAAGTTCTATTACTTTATTTTAGTAATGCTTTTAAGTGAACTTGGCCGTATACTAACAAGTAAGGATTAAGAGTTTAAGATGGCCAAGACATTTTTCTTTTTCATTTATCAAGTGGACAGAAGCTGATGAATAATATTAACAAAAAATTATATGTAAAATTTGGCAAAATATTTTTTTAATAAAAAAAAAAAGACAATAAATTTTACTGAGTACTATGAATAATATTAACAAAAAATACTTTTGTTGGTCATACTGATCGAAATAAATTAAAAAGTCTTTTATGCTATTTTTTATGTTGTATATTTTTGGTACTCTAAGTACTCTTTTTTAGTATGCTATAATTTTTTACTATTATTATTTTCTACGATTAATTTGCTTATTTAATTTAGTTAACTTAATAGGATAAGGATATCATATTAAAACTTGCATGACAATATCTTAACAAATAATAACTAGCATGCATCAACATATATAAAGGTTTGTGGAGCTTTTCGGCCACACTGAAGAGGACAACTACAACTGGGCCATCCGGCCGAAGCATGCATGGCCCTATTATAGTTGCACCCTGCAGATCGTAAGCCTAGTAAGTAACATTAGTTTCTAATACACCACCTAAAGACACACCCTTGCTCCTTAATCTACAACTAAGATTACCCTGCTATGCAGTAGGTGCTAAGTTTTAATTAGTTATAATACTATGGGGCAAACAAGTTCTTCAACGCAGGTCGCCATGGACAGAGAGGCTGCCCCCACCATTAGATACGTATCTAGAATTCGCAAAAGAGACTACGATACTCTAGGAGCTTATGGCATGTGGATAATTGTGGGATCCTAGTCTTTGTTGGCTGTGATGTCACGCCATAGGTGCTCTGCCTTTGCTTCCACGAGTCCTCGGAACTGATTAGGTTCAGACTGGATGAGATATGCGGCTGTTCTCATCCTAACTGCAAGTGTGCTCGCCTGCATGGGTCCAGGTCAATACAAAGCATTGTTACTTTCATTGTGTTGGAAGGTATATGTAAATTCTATGTAATACGTAATGAGCAAAAGATGTAGCATAAGCAATAATTCGCAGAAGCTTACCGGAGGACTAAAAATCTTTGTGGAAAATCCTCCTTCCTGCTGCAACCAGTACAAGCACCAAACAGCAGTTTCCTCACTAGAGTGATGATTAGGGTCATAAAAATAAAGGCCATTAATTTCAAGAATGACTAAGTTGCTTCTGTTGTTCCCAAACTAAATTATGCCCAATAAACTCATTATTTAAAAATAAAAAAGATTTCTGCTAACCTTCCAAGCTCGCTGGGGATGTCCTTAGGATAGTAAAAATTTCCCCATGTAGAGGGATCGCAAGAGCCATGCTTGAAGTTCACAACATTCCTCTCCGTCATGAATAGTTTGCCTAAAGTGCGGCACTACAACACAAGGACGAATTACATATGTAAGTGGGTAAGGATCGAAAGGCTTAGTGAAAAGGAATAACTTAATTGGTGTGCAAGTTACAATCCGTGTCATGTAGGTCTCGCGCCGGACTATGCTCTCTTCGTCACGGCAAACGTCCATGACATACACCTTCAATGCCTTAATATCTAAAAGCATTAGATACCACCCATCAGCAGGCTCCAGCACTGGAATAAAGACCTGAGAAAGGGTTTTTTAGATACATTAGATGGTGCAGAAACCTTTCTTTTAAAATTATGGATGACGTGCAACAGCTAGTTTTCCTCTTGTATTGGTTATATCGTGGACTTCTTACATGTTCAAGTTGGCTGGTCTCCGGCATCCACCTGTTCTCGTATTTGTTTTGTAGTTGCTTTATGGCAATCTCGCGCAAGACATCAGCTGCAAAATGAGACGGAAAGAACCACACACGTGGTGCTATGCTTTTGGAGCATCTCATGGATGCAAGCATAGAGCAAGCATTGATAATCTACATTTAAGTGTTCACGCAACAAAGTTAACGAGCGTAAATAAACCTCACTCTCACGACACACAGGAAATGCAAATTCGTAAACTAGTCATCGTTGGTTTATAGTTGTGGCTATGATAACTTACATCAGTGTGTGGAGTCCATGGCGGGATGAGAGAGAAGAACATTCCCCGCGGAATTTCAAATTCAGCAAACTGGAAGAGTACCTCACTGCATTTTAACATGATCGGGTTAGATATTCCAAAGCGTTGGGTTGTATATATGTAGCAACATCAACTGAAACATAACATAAAGGACATAACTAACCTGTATTTTGCATCGTCGGTAACCTTGGCAAAGACATAGGCAGCAAGCTTGCACTGCTCGATAGAGAGTCCCATGTCCAAAGTTGGTCTGAATTGCATGTCATGGCTCTGCGTCAACAAAGAGAGATTATGGTAACAGTCCCGTACTAAATAAGTCTTCACAAGTTAATAAACAACGGGCAGAAAAGGTTGGAAAAAAGCTACCATGGGTACAGCCGGTATAGTAAACTGCTGGGAGCTGCCAGAGGGGCCACGGTGGTGAGGCCCAGGCCGTCGCAAGAGAGGCTGTCTACTCCCCGGCTTCCCACTGCGGGTCAGATTCGGTCCAGTCAGCAGAGACCCGTCCAGGGTGGTTGATGCTTTCTGCTCTGTTTTGGGTAACTTATTTGGTTTGCCATCCGATGGTCCTGAGGCATACAGGCCCACGACCCCAGTCGTCGGCTCGACCTGGTTCCACATAGCTTGGTCGATCATGTCCTGTATAACACAAAATGCATATAAGTCATCTAACAAGGCCAAACATAAGATCAATTTATGAATAGGCTAGGAAATTGCAAATTGACGTACCTTATTCGACGGAGCGGTGGGAGTCTTCATTGACGATATATTGCTGAACAATTTCGGTATTCCAACCGACCAATATCCCGCATCCGCTGGGGGTGGACCCATCACAGGGAAAGTGGTGCACCGGCGCGGTGTCGACCGAGCCTCATCAATGAGCACGTCAGGCTCATCTGTAGGGGAGTCGGGGACGAAAAGTTCAAAGATGGAGCGCTCCTTTGAGGGACTCTTATGGAGACTCTTGGGGTTGTTTTCAGGACCCTTACCCTTCTCTGTTGATGACCTCAACTGGGTTAGTGTTGTCAACGTCTGGCATGGATGACTATGACTAGCAGTTCGGCTGCCGAACTCATATGGGCCTCCACCTGGTTTGGGTACCATCACAATGGAATGGTGGTCTTCCTTGTCACGTTGGGTGTTCTGCAAAATCTGTAGAAGAACACCTTCCGCAAAAGTTGCCTTCTTCTCCATCTCCTTCATGCGACCATCTAGCTCTTGCAACTTCTCCTCTGTTGACTGTCCCGTACAATGTGCAGCGCAGTACACATGTCAGGTATAAAACGGATAAATCCTAAGAAACATATATATAAACAGTACAAGGAACTAGAAACGGGGCTACACTTCAAGTTATTTTCCACATCTCAAAACTCTAAGGCATACTTCATGGGTACATTAAGCATTGCGGCATACCGTAGTGCACCCACACTACCATGCATACTTCTACAAGTAATTGAAGTAAGAAGAAGGTGCTTACTTGAATCAACTCCTTCAGTCGGCGCTCCATTGCGGTTTCAACAGCTTCGGTTGGCGACTTGGTTGCAGGATTTGTCACCAGGTCAACCAGTGTCTGTCCCTGAGGAATATCCAAAAAAAATTTAGTAAATTAAATTTCCGTCACCATTCATGTTCTATGCTAAGTAAACAACATATTGATGATCTTCTTCCTACTTCACAAAAGCTGAGGGAGAAAGGACTCACGACATCGATTGTGAGCTCCAGGTTCATTTGTGATCCTCCACATTCATGTGCGCCAGTCGGTGACGTAGCGCTAATGCTCAGCAATGATTCGTTCCTGCATCATAAAACATGGTATCATACCGTAAGCAAGCCACAGGTTACCACCGTTTCACAATAAAGTGATCACAAAACAAACTAAAGTAGTATGCATACGCTTCCGCTGGAAGATAATCCTGTGAGTCGGGTGGAAAGCATTCCATTCCTTCCATGATTCGTTGTTAGAAGGTTACTGGACAAGTACTCTATGTGAACAAGAAAGTAAGCTGACCGTAGAAAAATCGTAACTAAACCAACTCTATTTGTATTAGGGCTATAGAGAAGAACGGACGAGTGTACGTGATGTGTATTCAAAAGGTAATTTGGGGAAAGTAGGTGCCCCTACTTGTCCAGTAAGAAGTTTCTAAACCTGCAAATCGCAGTTTCAAGTGATGATAGTATCCTTTATATTATCAACACGTGGCATCTGATGTTACAACTCAGATTGTTCTTAGATTGCCCTCTAAATGGGGGGAGTATTAGTCCTTGTAGCAACTTGAAGCAAGTCAAATAAACTTGTTTTATTTTTACTTTGACTTGCATGGACCATTCCTTTGCTTATTTTGGGTTTGTTTTTTTCTTTTATTGCAGACAAAGACTATCATAACAAGGCCCAAGGTTCATGCTTGTGGTATATAAAACCTACTATGTCTATTCTTAATAATAATAATAATAATAATAATAACAATAATAATAATAATAATAATAATAATAAAAGCATCAAGTGCTAGTAAAAATTATGACAATTATGTTAGTAATAATAATATTAATAATATTTATGATTTAATTATTAAATTTTTATTATACCAAAAATTTCCGTTAACAATTATAGTTATATTTTTAAATTAATAGTCTAATATAAGTATATATTATTTTAATAGTAAATAAAAAAATGTTGATAAGATTAATTTTTTTATCAATATATAAAAATTGTACTACACAGTATTAAGAATTTTAAGTAAATGTTAAAATAATACATATTGACATCAAAAAATTAATAATATAATTTATGCATCTAAAAAAATTCTATACTCACTATAACTTATGCATCTAAAAAAATTCTACACAACTTATCTAAATGAATGATTTCCTTTAATTTCATAAAAATAAACATAGTCCGTAATTTTGTTCTTAAATGATTATTTATGTTTATTCGATGTTTAAAAAAATTAACTATTTCGAATTACTAACTTTATAATGGAATATTAATGTACTCATATTAATTTTAAATTAAAATGTCTATTTTTTTCACTATACATTAATCCGGTGACTTTTAAAGAATTATAAGGTAAACTTTTCTGCTAATTTTAATCATCTTAAAGTTCACAGAACCCGAATATACTTATCTAAAATTTAAATTAACCGAGTATATTAATTTAAATCAGCTAATTGAGTACGTGAACATCAACAAAATTTACAACCCTGTCAACAAAATATGTAAACTTACCCATTTATATATATAAAAAAAGACTTTTAAAAAATCAAGACATAAGATTCGGTTTCAGAAAATATTAATTTTTTAAAATTTTTGGGAAACTTATCGTCCACAATTAATGTTGATACTTTAGGCTAAATAATTTAGACAATTCAAGTGTATTTCAAGTATTAGCTGTATAGTCTCTTTTTTCCAAGTTAATTATCATTTTCACTACCTTCTATTACTCTTGCAAACTGTGAATGAGTGTGAAGGACTTTGAAATTACATTCCCACATCAAGTCCTAAAAGGATGGTGATAAACGCCTTTTCTCGCAAACTAGTTCCTGTAGGAGTAGACCCAAAATCATCATTTCAATAGTCTGACCGCCGCGTGACTTGAAAAAACGACTGCAAGGCCCATTCTCTGCACAGTCGACATGAAGTGACATATTTGGCAACATATCACGAGAATATCCTCAACCGTTGATTCTGAATTTTGTTTTCTCTGATTCATATTAATCTCATCTAATCCATCTGATTATCTTTTCTTGCAATTGGCTATTTCTATGATTACACTCATCACTCCCTCCAACGTCCATGATGAACAATATTGCTCTGTTACCAATAAATTTAAAATTTCACCTATGTAACTTACGCAACTGATTTGAAGATCACAACCATTCTTACCTATGTTCCAAATGCAACCTTTCTTTTTTTTAGCTATAATTATCTGACTAACCGAAACTACCGCAAGATATCCGCATGGACTTCTCCTCCCACTTACTCCACACCTTCATAGCCTTACATCCTCTCCAACTAAAAGAGAAATTTGAATCCCAACCCGCCCATTTTTTCTGAAAATAGTACAACCTTTACCACTTACAGCTTAACCATACTATACCAACGACTTTTTTCAAAACCTTTTATCCATCAACCCCTTCAATGGATTCTAGATTATCTCCGTATTATCACTGTGTCTTCGAGGGATGGATACCTGGCATATATACCACCATTGAAGACGTCCATGTCCAGATTGAAGACTACGACAACAGCGTCTGGAGGACTTACGATACAATGGACGAAGCGGATGAAGCATGGCTGGTATACTTTGGTAGAGGCGATCGTGAGCATGGAAAGTGGCGGCTGGATAACGATCTTGCACCTGAACCCGTCGCTACGGACGACTACCGTGCTTCCCAAATGGTTGCATTGAGAGCTTTGCATAAACGTTACAACCTCGAGCGACACCAGCTGGCACCTATACTACTCCATCGTAAGTACCGTAATCCATCGTCTTTCTCTTTCAACGTAACAACTCCTGTGCACCTACTTACCTTTACTTGCCAACCCATATTCTTTCTCTTTAGCCAACGAGGTGGTCCCTGAAAAGCCAGCTCGCGAGCCTTTGTTGGCAGTCAGCATGAGGGACTGGGTGAGAAAGGCTTGTGACTCACTAGATATTCCTCCTCCAATATACAGAATCATTACGCAGACAGCTTCAGATGATCGGAGATGTTATCGACACCTCGCCTCTGTCGTCCCCTCCGGAGCAACAGATGCCTTAGTTGTGTCTGGCAGATACGCCTACGACATCGACACAAGTCATGAGGACGCGGCTAGACTATGCCTTCGTGCCCTATCCAAGGTTCTTGACACATTCGTTGACGATTACAACTATGACCTCTTGGAGACGTGGAAGACAAAGTACATCCACTTGACCCAAGACCTTTGCTCCTTGCAATCTAGGCTTAACGATGTCCCTGACAGCAACGATGCACTCCATGAACGTATATTCGACCTCGACCACCTCCAACATCATCCCGACAATGGTGCCAGTTCTAGTAACCCATGATGGACGGTCTAGGCACCAGACCTGCACCCAGAGACCGCTCGTGACGTTTCCAAGTTACGATTCCAGTAAACTTATCCGCTGTTGCAAATGCCTTAGCAATCCTTCCCAATTGGCATTGTACTCTTGTTAATGAACAAATGCTAATTACCTTTTCATGCAGTTAACTTATTTTTCGATCATGCATTCTACCTTACTTGTTCCTTCATTAAAATAAATTCCACTACCCACACTATGCAGACTTGGAATGGCTTCCTACTAATCATGCTTTTCCTTATATTACTTTTCATCTCAACAAAGACAACAGCGAAAAAATAACTATTTATTCTAAAAAACTAATATAATGCCCAATAATTATCTATTCTAAAAAATTAAATATAATGAATTAATACATTTCTATAAATAAAATCGATCCATCTTAAAAAGAGTAACTGGAGCGCGACAATACGAATAATAATATACTACTTCATAAGTAAAATTGTCTATTTTTCACCTAATCAACACTTTTCTTCTATAAAATCAACAAAATACGATTTATTTTTTTTAAATTTTTTTTATTTACACGTGTATCAAAAACAGACAATTACTTTGCATTAAAAAAATAATTTTTAATTTAATACTATTATCCCATATATAAAATATTATTAATTTACTTAAAAAATTTTCTATTTAACAAAAATGTTTTCATATCTATCATTTTTTTGGAGTACAAAATATAAATTACTTAATTAATATAAAATTGTTACGTTATCCTAATACAGGCAACTACTTCCATTCTCCACTATTGTATCCATCCTCAACATTTTGCCTCTCCACATTATTCATTTTCTTTGATATAAAAGGGCTTTATTACAACATAAGAAAAAATTAGAACAAAAACCAAACACAAGTTACATATTTCAAAAAACATATTACACAACATTATTCTACAATTGGCCCAACATCAAGCTGTGTACAAAAAAAAAAATTTAGCTGAGCTCCACAACAACAAGCCAGCTGGCTCCAGCCGACATTAAGTCCAATTTTGGAATTCAAATACTTCATGTCAATGCCACAATTGATTACCGTGTCAATCAGTTTATCTCACACCATGAAACTTAATTATTATATTCCACATTATTAGCCGCCTGCCCCATCTAAACCATTAACATATTTTAACTTTTATTTGAACGGTTCACATGTTTGCCATATCAAATTCCGTTTCCGTATATTGTCATACGGGAACACCTTCCTTTCCTATATTATTATCACATTATTTGAGTTTGATATTGTCGCCTTATTTTTGTGTAATTTCTCGAATTATATATATTTCATCAGTATTATTTTCTAATATAAAAGCACTTATTGAACGCACTAAAAATAGTAATTTTTTAGCTGTTTAATCTATTGAATTAAAAATATAAAAATTTTATTTTTTAATAAATTTTTCTATTTCTTTCAAAAGTTTCTTTTAGGATATTAAGACACTTGTTAATAAAATTTTATTTTATTTTTTTTGAAAATGAAAAAAATTATAAAGGTAATCTAGAAATAATATTATCAATTAAATAATGACTATATCTATTTCCTTCATTTATTATCTATTATTTATTGTTATGAAAGCTTTAATAAACTAAGTTTTATAGAAATAAATTAAATTTATAGAATATAGAATAACAAATAAATTAAGTTAAAATCTTTACTTTCTAACACTTTTTTTTTTTGTTTTGTTTTTAATCCCCACTTGGTTTTG
Organism: Arachis duranensis; assembly: GCF_000817695.3. Classification (NCBI taxonomy): domain Eukaryota; kingdom Viridiplantae; phylum Streptophyta; class Magnoliopsida; order Fabales; family Fabaceae; genus Arachis; species Arachis duranensis. Next base: position 11,296,104 of record NC_029773.3, on the reverse strand, counting down.
TTCTCAATTTTCAATTCAGCTGCCAGCACACACGGGTTGACCTTCTTTATGGTTAATGATATATATATTGTTGACTTTATGGTTAAAACCAGACGGATTCATTCTATATATTTTTTGTAATTCAAAAAGGACCTAATCTTTACTTCTTCAACACTTGTCTCTAAACTCTAAAAAATTCTGCTATTTCGCTTCAATCAAATATTCTAAATTATCGCAAAAAATTTTTTCGGTCATATCTTTTGCTCTATCTTGCAATTTGGTACACTAGACCAATTTTCAAAGAACTCTTTAACAGTTCTCGAAATGATCCATGCTCTATCAGCATACTTCAACCAAACACACCACACACAGGCAAAAAATAAGTGATGAACAAATTTTATATCCTTTTTACATAAAACACAAATATTATCATTAAGATTAATAATGTCGAGTCGACTTAGCTTCTCCTTCGTGTTGATCTTGCCTACTAAAACAAATTATGTAAAAAGTTCAACTCCTGGAAGCACCAAGCCTCTCCAAAATTAATGGAAGAAAATTGTAATAATTAAATTAATAATTTTTTACTGCATAATAAAATATTTAAAATTAATTTCTACATATTGTATGAAACATTTTATATACATCACTCAATCAAATTGTTAGAATTTACCGTGAATGATTTTATCTTTATTAATGGGGCATTTTCTTGGAATTTTCTTTTCGGTAATAGGATAAATAGATCTTTGAAAACTTTTGTGATTAACTTATAAATTCTTAAAGAAAAAAGTATCTAATGATTCTTTGATAAAATTTTATGATAAACTTATACATAGTTATGGAAAAAAAAATACAAGTACATCCCTAAAGAATTATATGATAGATTTATATATAAGTCCCTAACAAAATAAGATAAAAGAGTATGGAAAAAAATATGAAACATGTTTAATATTGTATTTTTTTTTTAAAGACATATATTATGAATCTAACATTATAGTTCTTGAGAAACATACTCCTCTTGAACGATCTACGATTACATCACAAAATTCTCTTAAAAATTAATTTAATACTCTTTTGTCTTTCGAATCCATTAATTTACACAAAATTTTCAGACTTACTTGTCCTATTATTATTATTACTAGTATTTTATCCATAATAATATTACGAAATTAAATTCATAAATTTATAAAAATTTATAATATAACTGATTTGTTCATATCACATTTTCTTTCTCAATTGACTAGCATTTTTAAGATCCCGTATGTTCTTATATATATGCCAAGGATGTTCTTGTCTGAGAGGTAGAGTTTCCTCTATACAGAAGCGAATACCGCAATCATGTAGAGAAGGCCTTACCTCAGATTGTTCAGGGATTTCAATGTATGTGCGTTGACAAGAGTGCTTTAGGTTGCCTATCACAGTTCTCTCTTTAATTTGGATAGCGTCTTTCAAGATTTGCGCCTATTTCTGGGTGTTATCCTCTGCGAGCAGCTTCCAATTGAATATCAGAGTATTGCTACTAGTCTTGTTAGTTGGACGACTGGCGAAAGCTTTCTCTAACCTACTTTTCCTTTCCTCGTAGCTATTTGATGGTTTCCTTTATAGGAGTTGTTTCTGGGGGTTGTGGGCTTTCACCCATTCCTTCAAAGAGGTCTGGATGATCTATGTCTTGATTTTGCTTCCTAGCTACCATCTAGGCATCCAATTATTCCTAAGAGATCAGAGTTGGTTGAGGGGGGTTGGCGACCATGCTTAGTGGCTACGGAATGGTTGCTAAGTGGGGAGTTTCCGGGAATAATACTATACATCTAAGTCTTTTATAATCAAGTTCAATCAAGTTAAATAATAAAATTTGAAATAATATTAACTATAACTAATTTTTGTTATGTTAGACTAACTTAATTAGATTTGATTAACAAAAAAACTTAAATGTGTAATATTATTCGATAAATATTTTACCTTTATTTATAACATTCCAAGGAATGGACATACGGGTCTTTTTTATTTTTTATTTTTTAAATTAATAGTAATATATTATTAAGTATGATTTAATTTTTTTAAAAATTTATTTAATATTTAATTTAGTATAAATAAAAGTTTAATCTAATTAAATATTAATGATTTTTAATATTTAAAAAGTAAGTAACAATATTAAAAAGATCTGAAAAATATATTATCACTAATATTTTTTTTAATTAAATCAATTTTTTCAAATCTTATAAGTAGATTCTTTTTCTTCTTCTAATCGGCATTTTTGATTTATTTAATATTAATTCTCTCTGTTTTAACTGCTATAACTGAAATATCTTTTTCAGTTATGAATATTATGAAAAGTAACTTAAAAAAAATGAAAGATAAATTTTTTGCTAATTATCTTTTAATTATATTGAAAAGAAAATTACTAAAAAATTTGACACAAATTCTATTATTAATGAATTTTATAATACAAAAAATTAACTACTTTATTAATAAAAAATACACACATATTTTTTGTATTTTAAAATATATTTTTTAATACATCTTATATTATATAATTTTTTGTATAATTTATTAATATTATATATTATTAATCTCTTATAATAATATTTTTGAATCTGTCTGTATTAAGAGAAAAAGTAAATTTGGAGAGAATTGAGATGGATCTATGACTAATTTAGGCCAAATCTATATATAATCTAAATTATATTGTTTGGGAGCTGGTGAGAAAAGAAAAAGATGTAAAAATAATTTTGTTGATGGAATAATGATTTTGCAACGTGCACAAAGCATTATTAAAACTTTAATTAATTTCATGCAAGGGCTTTTTTTATTTCATCATAAATACTAAACAAGATAAAGTGCAACTTTTACTCCATAATTTTTACATTTTCATACAAATTAAAAACTGATTCCGTAAAATTATTGGATAAATACTAGTTTTGTTTGTCTTTTTAGTATTTTACTATTTTATATATTTTAATCAAATAAATAACAAAAGAAAATGAATTGAGAATTTAATCTCCCGTACAAATCATATAGGTAAGAGCTTTGTAAATTTGAGAGTCAATATAAATTTTAATTAGTTAGAATTTACAAAAATTTGTGTCAAAATATTGGCAGACACATAACATGCTATGTTGACAATGCCATTTAAGGTGATGAATAGATAGATGACGGTCAACACATTTTATTAATCCGGTGGTGTAACTGTCAATTTCTTAAATTTTAAAATCCACAAATTTATTCTTTATTAATTCTGAAACTATTTTTTCAATTTTTGAGAGGCCAAAATCCCCATTTACGGGTTCAAGTTATTAGGAGGTTAATGCTTGTTGCTTGAGGACATAATCATATTCATATTCTTATGACAATACACAAGATTAGATTAAACTAGGAAGTATGACCTCGACAAAGAATCCTGACCATTATTCTAGTATATTTGATGGTGGAAACTCTCACTTTATGTTTATTTAAAGTTAATATTTGAAAATTGTTAAATAATTTAATAAATTAATTAAATTATTATTTAACAATTTTCAATTCAAATTTTCATAAAAATAAGTGAATGTAAATTTTCACCATATTTGATACATCCCCAACACAACAACATTTATTTACTCTATCTAGATACTCACACGAGCATTATTTATTCTGTCTTTTACGATACGATCTAGCAGCCTACCACTCTCTAAAAGCTCGAGCTTGGATGACCCATGGCCCATCCGGCGAGGCCTGGTCTTTTCCAGCCTTTCATTTAATTGGTTTCTCGAGACCATTTTCCAGTGAACAAAGTAAGCATTCTATCAATTAGATTATGGATAGCATAATATACTTGATTTCATTTATAAAATTTAGTAACTACCGATTGAGTATGTTTAAAATTCAAGCAGCAAAACGATTATAAGGTGAAAATTTAGAGACCATAACATTACACCTCTCATGCAAAATCATAAAAAAAAAGGAAAAAAAAAAGGGAGGGAGGGATTTACATCACAGCATAACAAAATTTCTTATTCTTTTTCTACTACAGGTAGTGCAAATTGAACATTACTACTTTGTTATCACTTTATCTCTGACCTTATTTGGGATGTATAGTATACCATGTCTGGAGAGAAGTGAGAACCAATGCTAACACAGCGGCAAGAAACGCAATGATAGACCACGGGTTATTGAAGTAAGTGGTGTGTAATTGAGCCCGCCATGTCTTCCATCTATTTCTATAATGCTTATCAATCTGTTGCTTGATTTTAATATATTTATCGTTATAGGCCAGTGCACCTGTTCTTGTGGTGCAATTGAACATTTTAGCGGGCAATAAACCCCCTAATTGATTGAAGAGTTTGGCCACTTCTTCATCACTTCCGAGAAAATTCTGAAAGACACCAGCTAATCTGAGCTCCTTCACATCCTCGGCATCATCAATCAGGGAATCCATTAGAAAGAAGTAGGAGCAGCACTGGAAGCTGTTCTGAGAATCAGGAAGCATCTCATATGCAATCATGTTGTAATACAGAGAAGGTGTGACATCATCAACTACAATCCCTGGAAGCATCAGTTGTCCGCTAAACAAGTTGGAGGTAAAAGATATGTTACTCCATTTCCATTCAGAAGTGTTTGCTTTCACCTGAATTCCTACATTTCTAAGATCCCGTATGTTCTTATATCGATGCCAAGTATCTCTTTCAGTAAGAGGTAGAGTTTTCTCTTTTTTGAATAGTCTAGTACAGAAGCCAATACAGGGATCAAGCAGAGAAGGCCTTACCTCAGGTGGTGATGACGTGTAAAACAAGCGAATATAGTCCAGAAGATGAGCTGGTTTACTTTCATCTGACCAAGTGAATATTGAATCTTCTCGATTTCTCCTTGGTAATCCCATGAATAGAAAATTGTAAAATGAGTTGTACAACTGACTCTTTTTGTCATAGCTTAGAAGCTCCAGTAACTGAATTGGAAGTTGATTTTCCAACAAAATGGCATCTCTCCATATATACGTCAACTGGTCAAGCTTCCCTAGGCCCACCTTTTCTGGATGTCGTTCATCAACAGCATCCATGAAAAACAACAAAGCACATCCATCCACAAACAACATGTCAGCCAGTTGCCCATCATTATTATTATATTGTTGAATAATGTCGTTACTAAACAAATTCTTCAATTCCGGAATCTTTCTTGTTATAGTTTCGTACAGAGACACTATTCGATCATTTGCATTTTCATATTGTTCTTGATTTTTTGTCCTTAATATGTCAACATACCAGCGTGCCCAAGTAGTTTTGAGTTGTTGTCCTAGACTGGAAAGAAACTCATGATAATGAATAGGACCAAACGATATCATCTGTGGTGAACGGTACTTCTTCAAGCTGGGATTTTTATAAAGCAGAAAACGAGGAATTTCTTGAATCCTGGGTTGTGGAGGATGATGTGGCTCTGGCTGTAACTTAAGCAACCTATCAAGCCGGGCATTCAATTCCGTCTTCTTAGGCTGAGGCTGAGGCAGTTCCATTATATTCTCTGCGTTCGAATCCGATGCCTGCTCCATTGTCTAATGCAAATAAATATATGTTAGTATAATAAATACATAATTTAATAAAAAATTGATACGTGAAATATATTCCACATGCATAGATATCTATGAAGCTAAGACATTTAGCTGAGTTGTCGTATTTGCGTGTCAAACACATTTTGGACAGAATACTCTCCAATATTTGTTCGACATGCGTGTCTGTTATGTCCAATTGCGTCTTAATAAAAAATAAAAAATTTTTCTCTGGACATGTTTGGACACACCTAAATATCATGACGTGTCAGCGTGTCCAATCTTATTCTTGAAATAAATTTAGATACAATATATATTATTATTTATTAAAACAAAAAATATTTTAAATACTTGATATAATTAAAATTAGACGTTAAAAATAATTAAAAAATATATTTTAATATCAATAAATATCAAAATATCATTACGATTTATCTAAAAAATATTTTATATTTTATATGAGGAATGCTAGGGGACCAGCAACTTTGTGATTTATGGCCATCAAATAACCATCAATGATGGTTTTAATGGTGTGAGATTGATGTGAGATTTCATCTAATGGTTCACTTTTCTTTGCTGGTTACATGCTGGCCAGAATTTAACAAAGTTGTTGGCCCCCTAGATTTTTTCCATTTTATATTTATACGTGTCCTCGTGTCTTATAAGATTTTAAAATTCGTGTGTCAGCGTGTCCCGTGTCGTGTCGTGTCGTGTCCGTGTCAGTGTCCATACATCATAGATAGATATTATATATTTTTTTGAATTAATTATATTAATATTAGGTTATCTTTTTTAATTAACTTTTTGAAATAGAGAATTGAATACATTTTTAAATATTCTAGAAAAATATTTTAGTATGAATATTAAAAAATTAAAATGTTCTTTTATGCTTAAAGTTATTTAATTATATTACAACTTAAAATTTGAATTTTATTTTAAAATACTAAAATATCCACATAGTTTATTTTAAAAATATTCTTTTAGCATTAATTTCAAAAAATTAAATATCCTTTAAGCAATAATATTAAAATCACTAAAATAACTTTATAGAATTAATTAAAATATAAAAATTTTTAACAATTAAAAATTCTAATTTAATATTAAAAAGACTAAAATATCCTCTACTTAATTTTTAAAATATCAAAATAATTTTTAGGGTTAATCTTAAAAACACTAAAGTGACCTTTTAGAATAAAATTTATTTAATTGTATTAGAAATATAAATTTAAACTTTTAAAACGACTAAAATACTCTTATAACTAATTTTTAAAAGAACAAAACAAACTCTTAAAGTTAATTTAAAAAAAAGGACTAAAATATCATTATAGAACTAATTCAATTGTTTGATTGTATTATAAATTTCATAGTCAAATTTAATTTAGAAAGACTAAAATACCTTTCTAGTTTATTTCAAATGACTAAAATACCCTTTTAAAAACTCAAATAAAAATAACATTTTATGAAGAATTTAGAAGTATCCATTTCATCATTTGGAACCATTTCCCATCTCTCTCTCCCCCTTACTAACGGGAACCCCTACAAATGTATACTTGATTTCGCGGTACACTACTCGTCAACTTCCTTTGCTTAAAATAAGTTGATTCCATTGTTACATACTTACAAGGCTTATAGCTATCTAAACAATATATAAAAGGTGGTCTTACTTTAGTGTATATAACTATTTTACGTTTAAAATAAGTTGACTACTTGACTCCATCGTTACACTTGAGTCTTATAACTAAGTTATCTATACAATAAAGGGTAGTCTCTTTTTAGTGTTAATATTTTACGTTTAAAGAGAAGAGTAATGATGGGGAGTTTAAATTTATTTTTAGAACACTTTGGGTCGGTTTTCAAAAATATTGGAAAATATTAAACGGCATAATCAACAATGGCAAAAATATGTAGTTAAAGAAGCATAGAAGTTGAAGTTGAAATTATTTATACTCATTTCGCATTCCACTATTCATTATTCAATTGCCACTGCCCTTGCTTAAAATAAGTTGACTCGGTCTTTATAAATTTACACATAGTTTATGTTTAGATGCCATTAAATGAAAAAAAATAATAAAAATATCTTTTTAAAATTTTAGTATTTTTGATAAGTTTTTTAAGTAAAACTAAAAATATATAAAAAAAATCTTCTTTAAAAGTCATAATTTTTATCTTTTCAAAAAATATTTGTTTTTTTTTAAATTAACATAATCAATAAATAAATAAGTTTATATTATTGTATATAAAATATAATTATTAAAAAAATATTTTTATGAATATGTTCATTAAAATATACTCACATTTTTTAGGTCTAAATTGAATCACTCGTTCAAATTATAATACTAATAATAATTTGTCCAGCACACCTAATCCAAATTTAAAATAATTTATTTATAGGATGTGATATTATCACATAACAGATTGATTTTGTCACTTTATTTTTGTATAGTTTCTCAAATTATATTTCATCTTTATTATTTTCTATAATAAAAGCACTTATTAAAAGCACTAAAAATAGCAATATCTTTATGTATTTAATATATTAAAAGTATATTAAAACTATAAAAAATTTTAATTTTCAATCTAGTTCCGAGGGTTACCTGAAATATTGATTTCGACTTGAACATGAGGTCCAGATTCTTTTGTGTGACAGCATTCGAATTGATAATACCGAAGTGCTGCCTGTCCGAATTCTTCATGAGAAAGTGGGGGTGGTACCTATTTAAAATAATTTGCTTTCTTCACAACTACTAACATTTAAGAATACCTTTGTTACATATTTTTTTACAATTAGTAACGCAAAAAATATTATAACAAAATAATTATGTTTATAATCATCATAAAAGAAATACTCATTATGAGTGGCTTACACTGCATCCAGAAACACATAAGGCTTGTAAAGTTCAGCCAATCTCATGACAAGATGAATCTTCTTGTTTAAGTCATCACATAGTCCTCGAAAATACTGGCATAACACTGCATTCACTAGTTCTAGTACCTGCTTATTGCTAAATGTGTAAGCAGTTTGTTGCCCTAAAATTTTTTTGCTTAATTAATGAGCAAAATGAACGTGATTATTGTTTAGAAATTAAAAAAAAAAAAGATAGTGTTTATTTTATTTCTGATATTTGAAATTAGATCGTGAAAAATAATTTAGAAAAAATAATATTTAATTATGTTAAAAATAAAAAAGTCATTATAAATTATTTTTTTATGATTTTGAATATTATATTGTATGTGAAATTATCTTTTTATTTATTTAAATATTATAATAAGTGATTGTGTGTATATTTTCAGTTCTTATCAAAATGTATAAATAGTTCTAAATTTAGAATTTTAAATATATCTAAACAAATTTGGGTTGGTCGAATAATTAGTTTAGTCATCCGCTTAAGTAAGTATTATGAGTTCGAATTCCGTCTCGTATGTGTAGCAATTCATCAGCCCCCTTAAATGAAACTCATATTCTCAATAGATTAGTCTTTAACTTGTTAGGTATCATGGAAAGCAAAAAAAAAAAAATAGATATATACCTAAATTTTATTATATTTTTGCCTTTACGGTTAAATTTTTCTGGGTCCATCACTGTAAGTTAGCATGTGTTTTAGATAGGTTTTTATTCGATTAGAAGTTTAGAACGTGAGTTATATTTGGGGGTGTCAGTATATTTATAGTAGAGTTTGATAACCTCTTTGGTAGCGATAATTCTATCCAGGGACGGATTTACATGATAGCTTGTGGGGGCAAGTGCCCCCGTTGAGTTTTATAAAATTCTTAAATAGTATGTAGTATTAAATTTCATTTGCTCCCACTATATAAATAATTTTAACCCCACTCTTCACAATTTAATATTATTGAAAGATATTTAATTAAATTTAATTTTATAAATATATAAAATTTAATTTTAAATATTTAATAAAAGATTAATTAAATAAATAATAAAAAAATGAGAAGCCAAAATAAATAATCCTAACCTTAATTATTCTCAAAATCAACTTTTTGCTATTATATTTTTTTACTTTCTTCCAGTTTTCTATTTTTCTATTTTCTCTATTTTATTTTTTAATTTCTTTTGATTTAATTAAAATTTTATTTTTATCTTTTTGTAATTTTTCTTTTATTAAATTATATTACATTTATTTTATAATTATACTCTTGTGTAATATTTTTATTTTTTGATTAATGGTTATTGCATAATAAAATTTTATTAGTAAATTTTTCTATGATTGGTTTGCTGAGTTTTTATATTCATATTATAATTTTAATTTTTTGTGAAATTATAAAAATTAGGGTAAATTATTTTTTCTCTAATACTTAGGTTTTTTTAAATATTTCTAATGTTTAATTTTATTTAATTTTTTTCTAACATTTTTTATTCATTCAATTTTGTTCTTACACGTTTTTAATTTGTATCAAAACTATCCCTATAAGCTTTCAATTTATTCCTAACATTGTATATAAGTTGACGTTTAGGGATAATTTTGACATAAATTAAAAATATTAGGAACAAAATTGAATACAACTAACGTTAGGTGTATTTAAAAAAAATTGCAAATATTAAGAACAAAAAATACGCTTTACCCTAAAAATTATTGTTTTTATTGTGTATGATTTGCCCCCACCAGCAAAATTTTTTGGATCCGTCACTGGTTCCATCTTATCTTATCTTATATCTTGAGAGTTTGTTGAAAATCTATCTTTTGGGAGGAGATCAGGGGCGGAGCTAGATAAAAGATTAGAGGAGGGTCAAAAATATTTATATAATAAAATAAGACTAAAATAAAATTTTGAGGGGAGACTAAACTAAAATTTATATATAATTTACATGTAAAAAAATAAAATTAGAGAGTCATTAACCCCTTTTGCTACAATGTAGCTCACTAGCTCCACCCCTGGAGGAGATGATATTTAGTTACTGCTTCTAGAAGCAGTAACCTGCCACATTGGATTAGTGAAAAGTGGGCTCTTTTGTCAGTGTCCGACTTCTTCAAAGAAGTTAGGTAGAGATGAGAGACCACTTTTTATAGAAGAGCCACATCGTTTTGGGTTTTCATTAAAAAATAAAATCAAAATATAATCCCTCACGCAGCTTCTCCTTTTCCAAAGTTCTTTCATATTTTCAACAACAAAAATTGTAATGACCAGAAAAAGAAGAAATCATCAAACATGAGAAAGAAGAGGAAGAAGTCATCAGAATAAGGGAGAAGCAGATTTGGAATGACGCCCAAAAATAGCAAATCTAGATTCTGGAACGACGCTGAGATGCCAAATCTAGAACAGCGACGGTAGAATGACAATGACTTTAAACACAACAACGTACGCAGTGACATTGACTTTAAACCTTCTTTTCTCTCTCCTATCTTCCTATTCTCTTTTCAATGTTAGTGATAAATTGCTGCTAGTATGCTTCAAATGCAACATAACAAAAGAAGGAGAGAAAGATACTAATTAGAATCAATTATGCTGCAGGGTCAATGTCACTTGGAGATAGGTTAGTCATTGGACTTTTTCCTTCTAATTTGTTTTTTTGGTAAACTAATAAAAGAAAGTAAAAACCAAAAATCCAAGAAGTGAGGAACGAAAAAAAAAACAAAAAAACAAAAGAGATCCTAGTTTACATTTCCATCCAAAATATGCACCAATTTATCTATTTAATATTTTAATTTAATTTATTTTCTATTTTTCTCACAAGAAACACATGTATTTAAAATATTAATATAGATAAATTATGATATTATAATTTAAAATAAATATATGCTAAAAATTATATTGTATTTAATTGAAAAAATAACTTCAAAAAATGATTTAAATTTTTAATAAATTTATTATGAATTAAAAAATTATAAACTGTCAAAAAATTTCAATCAAATAATTATAGTTATAATACAACATTAACATAATTTAACACACTAATTAATATAATAAGAATATAAGTTAAATATTAGTATCTGTATTTTTTGTGTTTATTTATAATTTTATATATTATTTTATTATAAAACGATTTTTACGGTTAAACCACAATTAAATCGGTTAAACCATTAAATAAGTGAATCAATAACGAAAACGGTTCGATGATCAATCCAATTTTTAGATACATAATAAAATAGATATATACAAAGTATTTACACTGCTATAATATTAATGCAAAACGCAAGTTGCAATTAGGATTTTATTATTTTTTTTAACATGCAACCTTTAAGGTTATTTTTAAAAATAAAATATTTACAAAATTCATTATAGAAAAAACTAAAATAAATTTTAGTATAATTTGAAAAAGATTAAAATATCTGTGTTACATTTTTAAAAGACTAAAAATAGATAGAAAAGTACCATTTTAATGTTAATTTTAAAATTATTAAAATAACCCTATCTAATTAATAAAGATTACTTGATTATATTTAAAAATATAAATTTTAATTTTATATTAAAATAACTAAAATATTGTTATAGTTAATTTTTAAAAGAACACAACCACCTCTCAAGGTTAATTTTTATAAGACTAAATTAACCTTATATTATTAATTGATATTGTTTGATTTCATGAGACATTAGACATTTGAAATTTATTTTAAAAAAGACTCAAATACACAAAGATCATTTTAGAGACTAAATTTTTTTTTTAGAATTAATTTTTGAAAACTAAAATACCCTTATAATTATTTTTTAAAAGACTAAAATAACTTTCTAAGTTTAATTTGTAAAACTAAAAGATCCTTATATCTTAATAAAGGTTATTTGATTGTAGTAGAAAATAAAAATTAGAATAAGATTTTAGAAGGACTAATACCGTTTTAGGATTAAAGTTGTTTAATTGTATTAAAAATTTGAATTTGATTTTAGAAAGACTAAAATAAAATAACTTTATAGTTAATTTTTAAAAGATTGAATTACCTTTTTAAAATTTAGGTTGTTTAATCGTATTATTGTTTGAAATATAGATTTTATTTACAAAAATTTCAGTTTGTTTAGTTGTATTAGAAATTTGACTTTTATTTTAAAAAAGGAAAAAACAAGATAACCTTTTTTGTTAATTTACAAATATGAAAATACCCTTTATTTATACAAACACACAAATATTAGCATCACAACCTACCAAAGTACTTCAATATCATAATTATTGACTTCAGATTTTTAATTAGATTTAAATTTAATATTTTTTCATGCAATATTTCGTTATACAAAAGAAAATTAATAATGTGTACATCTTTCATTTTAATTAATCTTCCTGCTACTCCACTACTTTACTGGTGAGGATGGCAGCTAAAAATATTAATAAATAATAAGTTGGTTTCAACGTTTTGTTGCAACTTTATGTACACATCTTAATATAAGTTTGTATAGGACAATACATGCTAGAAACATTTTATTTTCGGGTGTTATCATATATCTTATTTGGCATAGAATTTAATAGTTCAAAATGTTTAGACTATTAAATAGTTCCACAATCAAATATATATTTTAAATTTTTTAATAATTGGTAAAATTTTTTTATTTAATTTTAATTATAAATTAATTATTTATATATCATTTAATTATAAAATTTATTTTTTATCTTATAAATTATTATTTTATTATTCATTAACAATTAAAAAGATCAACAAAATAAATCTTTCATTAATTGTAATTTTCATAAATACTTTCATAATGTGAATCAACGAATTTTTGTTTGTCTCTTAATTATCACATCTATAAAAATTAAAAACACTATGAAAATCAAAATTCTCAATTGATGCCCTAACCCCTTGTTTTCACAATTGTCTTCTCCAAATTCTCTATTTGAAGTTCAAGGTGATGGTGATCCCGATAGAAAGACAGTTCCACAACCATCTAACAGCAATCCCTCTAACAACAGCACGTCGTGTCCATACAATCCACGCAGAAGGATGAAATCATGCTTTCCTTAGAGATCCCTTCCGCTTTTAGTTTTGCGAAAAAATTAGGGATTTTGATTTTGTAATTGAATTTTTGAAGATGAAACTGTATATATCATTGTGAACGTGTTGATGTATACCAAATCAAAATACATCTAAAATAGATTATAAGTGATCCTGATTGTCATAATCGCAGTTATTTAGAACTAGCCACGTTGATTGTTACCCATTCCTAATCTCTAGAAGTAAAGCACTTTCTTTCCCTTACTAAATCTGATTTGACATTACTAACCTAAACTGTATTATGTGTTAACAAGCAAACTTTAGTGTCACATAGTGTGATCAATTATATATTTTTCGTGTTTGAAACTTGTTCTTTCTAGCTCGTAAGAACGAAGATCAGTAGTGGGTCTCAACGATGAGTTCCTTATTATTGTTATTATTGACTTGTGAAAATCCATATTTTTTTTTATGACTTCAATCTGGTAACACGATCAATCGATTGTGTAGCAATTCCAATCGATTGAATTTTAAAAAAATTAGATATTCAATCGATTGTTTTGTACATTTAAACAATTAATTTTTTAACAAATATGATTTTACAGACTTATACAAATGTAACGAATCAAAGATAAAATTCTAATTGATTAAAATTGTTAAAATATTTGTCACGATTAATGGAATATCTAGTTATTATTTTTGATCTTACTTAGCACAAGAGAGTATTAAAATACTTAGGCTTCGTTTGATTTTTATGACTACTAGATTGAAATTGTGGAATTAGAATTGAGTATTGTGTTTAGTAAGGAGAACATAAAATTTTAGTCTTTAATTTTTAATACTTTTAGAAAATAATGATATAAAAGACTGAAATTTTTAGAGATAAAAATTAAAATTTTAATAATATTTTATTTTAAAAATATTTTTATTTAATTTTTTAAATTTTAAATCTATTTTTAATTTTTATATTTATTTTAAACCAAACATAATATTAAGATATAACTCAATTTAATATATTTTACATTAAACAAAATATAAAACTCTCAATCTCAATCTTCTTTTCAAACTCAGTCTTAATTCATAATAGGTATATATATGGTTTTTTGCAATTAAGCAACATTAATCAAAAGTTTTAATATAATTAACCAACTTTAATCCCAAAAGTATGTAATTAAAGAAGCATATAAGGATTAGTTGAAGTTGATGTATGGGTAGCTAGCTGACCTTAATTATCACGAGGGAGAGTGACGTCCTTCATGCAAACCAACCTGCCCAAAAACAAAAGAAAAAAGAAACTAAAGGGATTCTGATTATCAGTAGGAGAATAGCGAATGAAGTTTGTATACATCTGCTTCTAATGAAACCAAATTTATTCTCGTTTTGCATTCCACTATTCATTACTAACCTTCTTAACATTTACCATTTAATTTTGCCAGGTCTGTCTTTTTTATAGTTGTTAGAATTAAACCAGTTAAATTATTAAATGAAGAGTGTTAGGGATTAGTAATTTTTATGTATTATAATTATCAATTAGCTATCAATAATATTTTTAATAGAGTGAGATTATATTCAATGACAAGAGATTACTCACTTTTTTTTTGATAGTTAAATACTAACCACAAAACACAAAAATTGCTGATTCCCTATACTTTGTCTTATTAAATTACTAAATTACTATTTCAATAAATGAATTATTAATTAAACTGGTTAACTCAACTTTACATTAATAAAAAATATAAAATAATTAATCACTTAAATTTAAAATTTAAAATAGATATCATCACTAATATTTTAATAATATTTTTATTTAACACAATAAAAATAACAGTTTATAAATTATATTCAATGAATAATTCAAAGTCTGAGTAATTTTAAAATTTGGGTTTTAATTGTTACATCAGGAGTAGATCTCTGTTCTCGGGAGAGGATGGTGTTTTTAATGCTGTATTTAATGAAGTCATCTTAAATTAACAGATTGTCCATAAGTAATTAATAATTTTTTTGAATAATATGAATAATCACTAATAAAATAAAAATACATTACACTTTTAAATTATTCACCTAAATTTTAATATTAAAATAACCATTTACAAATTTAGTGAAATGAACATCCAATATATCCATTATTTATATTATTTAATATTTTTATTGTCTACCTATATTTTTTTTTATCCTACAATTGAATAATCCCCCTGAATCAACTGATTATAATCAGCCAAATTCGTTCCTCAATTAACAGATTAATAGATTATAACCCAGTTAACAATCAAGAATTAACAGATTCAGTTAATCATTATCATTAATCAGTTTCTCGGTTAATCAAATTATAACCCAACAAGACTAACTGAATAAATAAAAAAAATTAAAAAAACATACCTGAGAAAGAAGGAGACCGAGCACGGGGAAGCAATCACGCAGAGGAGGCGACAAGCCAGTGAAGGAGACCCACAGGGGCGGACGCGAGAGTCACGAGACGAAGCAGAGTAGCCCGGCAGTGGCGGTGGCGGTGCTTGAGAGTGAGACTGACAGTCAGAGACTCTCCTTGAGTGAGATTGAGAGAGTCAGGGAGGATCAAATTTATACTTGATTTCGCGTTACACTACTCAACTTCCTTTGCTTAAAATAAGTTGACTCCATCGTTACACACTTACAAGTTACAAGTCCTATAGCTGTCAAAAATATTGGATGGGGAGTTTAGATCTCTTTATGTTTAGATCTCTTTGGTAGGTTTTGAAAAGTATTGGAAAATATTAAACGACATAATCAACAATGGCAAAAATATGTAGTTAAAGAAGCATAGAAATTGAAATTTGATTTATGGGCATTGGACAGCTAGCTCACCTTAATTACCACGTGGGAGAGTGAAGTCCTTCGTAATGCATTGTATGCATTATTCAAACAGGGATGATCAGTTTGAATAATATAGTGAATGAAGTTTGTATACATCTGCTTCTAACAGGAAACCTGCAAATTTACACTCATTTCGCATTCCACTGTTCATTGTTCAATTGCCATTGTCCTTGCTTAAAATAAGTTGACTCTGTCTTTATAAATTTACACATAGTTTGTGTTTAGATGCCACTAAATGAAAAAAAAAATTAATAAAAAAATCTTTTTAAAATTTTAGTATTTTTGATAAGTTTTTTAAGTAAAACTAAAAATACAAAAAAAAAACCTTTTTAGAAGTCATAATTTTTATCTTTTCAAAAAATATTTGTTTTTTTTTAATTAACATAATCAATAAATAGGGTAAATCACAATAATAAACCAAGGGGATCAAAATTTTACACAAATCCATCCAATCAAAATCTGTTTCGTGAATCCACCAATGCACATTTATATGTAGTTCGAACCAACTTGATTTGAACTCCATTTCTACATGATTCGAACCAAATAGGTTCGAATTATACACAAACACATGCACACACTAATTCGAACCAAATAGGTTCCAATTATACACAACACATACGCACACACTAATTCGAACCAGCTTGGTTCGAATTACACACATAGTAATTTCTATGCTGTTAAAAAATTAATAATTTATTAAAAACATTTATGAAAAAATTAATAATTTAAAAATTAAAAAAATATATATTTTATTTCATACATTAAAAAAAGCTAACAAAATATTTAATTACGAGACTTCTTTAAAATATTTGTGATCTATCAATTCGAATTCCATACAATACTCTTTTGTCCATTTTTAATAGCTCATGGATATTTTTTAATAAATTTATTTAAATTATACTACAAAAAATATTTTATCCTATGCAAAACAATTTAAAAAAATGGCTTAAAAAATGTTAGGACTACTATACAAATTTGTAATGTTCTAATAACTTAGGCAAATACATCCATGTACTCAAATTTTAAATAAAATATTCTATATAGTCAATAATAATTTAGAAATGAAAGAAAATATTTTATTCCATACAAAATAATTAAAAAATATATTTTATTCTAATACAAAAATTTTTTAAAAAATGGCTTAAAAAATATTATGAGTACTATAAAAGTTTGTAATATTCTAGTGATTTAGGTAAATACATGATAAAAATATTTTTTCTTTAAGATCTAAATTATTATTGACTATGTAGAGTATTTCTTTAATGTCCTAAGTCATTAGGATATTACAAATTTTTACGAATTTGTAATATAAGGTGATTCGAATCACCGTATAATTAGGAGTACTATAAAAATTTGTAATATATGGTTGACTTAGATCATTATAGAAATACTCTACATAGTCAATAATAATTTAGATCTTAAAAAAAATATTTTTATCATGTATTTACCTAAATCACTAGAATATTACAAACTTTTATAGTACTCATAACATTTTTTAAGCCATTTTTTAAAAATTTTTTTTGTATTAGAATAAAATATATTTTTAATTGTTTTGTATGAAATAAAATATTTTCTTTCATTTCTAAATTATTATTGACTATGTAGAGTATTTTATTTAAAATTTGAGTACATTGATGTATTTGCCTAAGTTATTAGAACATTACAAATTTGTATAGTAGTCATAATATTTTTTAAGCCATTTTTTTAAATTGTTTTGCATAGGATAAAATATTTTTTGTAGTATAATTTAAATAAGTTTATTAAAAAATATTCATGAGCTATTAAAAATGGACAAAAGAGTATTGTATGAGAAATTACTATGTGTGTAATCCGAACCAAGCTGGTTCGAATTAGTGTGTGCGTATGTCTTGTGTATAATTCGAACCTATTTGGTTCGAATTAGTGTGTGCATGTGTTTGTGTATAATTCGATCCTATTTGGTTCGAATTATGTAAAAATGGAGTTCAAATCAAGTTAGTTCGAATTACATATAAATGTGCATTGGTGGATTCACGAAGCAGATTTTAATTTCGCGGATTTATGTAAAATTTTGATCCCCTTAGTTTATTATTGTGATTTACCCCAATAAATAAATAAATTTATATTATTGTATTTAAATATAATTGTTAAAAAATTATTTTTATGAATATGTTCATTAAAATATACTCATATTTTTTAGAATCTAAATTAAATCATTCGATCAAATTGTAATACTAATAATAGTTTATTCAGCACAACCCAATCTAAATTATTTATAAGATGTGATATTATCACATAATAGATTGATTTTATCACTTTATTTTCGTATAATTTTTCAAATTATATTTCATCTTTATTATTTTATATAATAAAAGCACTTATTAAAAGCGCTAAAAATAACAATATCTTTATGTATTTAATATATTAAAAGTATATTAAAATTATAAAAAATTTTAATTTTTAATATTTTTTATTTCTTTATTCAAAAGTGTCTTTTAGGATATTAAGACACTTGTTAATAAAATTTTTATTTTATTTTCATGATAGTAGAAAAAAAGTTTTATAAAGATAATTTAGAAATAATATTATCAAATAAATAATGACTATATTTATTTTCCTCATTTATTATATATTATTTAGTTTTTCTTGTGTGAACATTAAAAGCTTTAATAAATTAATCCTTATAGAGATAAATTAAATTTATAGAATAAAAAATTAGAAATAAATTAAGTTAAAATCTCTACTTTCTTTCTTCTTCTTTTTTTCTCTCTTTAATCTCCCACTACTGTTTTTATTCTGAATATTCATATCAGCTGCCAGCGCACATTGGTTGGCGTTCTTTAATTATATGGTTAATGATACATTGGAGACTTTGAAGTCTTACAGAAAAATAAAATAAAATATTGAAAGTAGTGTGAAAGTGGTGAACAATTCATAATACAAAGTTAGTGTGAAGGACAGCTGTTTGTTTTTCATATGAAAAAAATATTGCTGTCAGTATGGTTTTGAATAATAATAATAATTAATTAATAAATAAATAAATAAATAAATAAATAAATAAATAACAAACGCGCGGTGCTAACCATATTAATAAGGTACATCTAGTGCATAGATGTAGATATACAATTTTTTGTTTTTTATGGTTGTTTATTAATTTAAAAGCGTATTACTAAAAATGTTGCTTAAAGAGAAAGTGTTACCCTTAATCGTTAACTTGACTCTGATACTAATTTTTTAATTTCGACTTTTCTTTTAATTTCTTTTTCGAAATTTCTATTAACTCTTCATATTTTACTTTGAATAAGTTTATAATTCGTATAGGTGCTTTATTTAAAGGATTTTGATAAAAAGTATTGATCATTTCTACTATTTCTCTTGCATTTATTACTAGTCTTTGATGTTTTGATTTATAACTTTTCAATCTTGTTTTAGTTTATAATATTCTTTTTTACATGGATTATTGTATATAAAATCTTTTATCTGTTTGTCTTTTTCTTTAATATAATTTCTCAAATCCTCAATAACTTCTTTTATTTCTACATTTTCTCCTGTTTCTAAATATCTGTTTAATTTTTCAATTTCATTCTCTATTTTTTCTTTCGGCAGCTTTAATTCTTTTAAGTCATAATATGGTTTTCCAGGCATTTATAAATTTTTTAAGTTTAATTCCAACTTGTTTATATTTATTCTTATTTCTATCCTTTTTATTATAAGATTATCAATTTCAATTTGAAAATTGTTTAATTCCCTTTTATACTCTTTTATTTTACCTTTTAATTTTTTCGTCCTATTTCTTTTTATTTTATTTTCTGGTTTTTCAATCTTTTTATGCTTCATTATTTATTTTAAAATTTCTGCAAACTCTATCATTGATTCATCACTATTTTCTAGAGATTCTATTAATTTCTCTAGCTCTTCAACTTCTCTTTTCAACTTGTCATAGATTATTGTTAGGGCTTCAAATGCTCTTTGATTTATTTCAGAAAACTGTAAATAATTCAAACGATTTTTTCTTTCAAATAGCTCTTGTTTCTTGTCTTGATAAGTTACATATATTTCTTCTTTATTTATTGTCATAATTTAGTGTTTAGGGTTTCATTTAATTTTTCGACCTTTTTTGTTAGTTCTTTTATTTCAGAACTTTCTTCTTTAATTTTTAACTTAGATAAACTTAAAGGGCTATTAGTTTTGGATTCTCTTATTTGAAAATTCGATGAAACTAATTTTCCTTATGGTTCTTTTAATAATAGAACTGGGTTTTCAATAACTTTATATTTTGGTATTTTTGTTTTTACAATTTTCTGAAATAATTCATCAACATAAATTCTTTCTTTGTTTTTAAATATTATACTATGATGGCTATTTGTTAAAGCATAATTTATTGCATATGTAATTGAAAATGGTTCATCATCTTGTTCCATTAGATTCTTTATGTGAAATTTATAAGCTAAGCTTATATATCTTCCAAGATTTTCAGTTGATAAAGGTATAGCGTATCCAAGATGGGCATTGAATTTAACATTTACGTTTGCCAAGTTTTCATGAACAATTCCAATTATTTGATCTATTGGGTCATCAGTAATTCTTTTATCACAGATTGCTAAGCTTATTGGTGAATTAATTCCTTTCATATATGTAGATTTGATTAAGACTTGTATAGTATTAATATGAATCCATCCAATTTTATATCTTTTTTGTTGATCCTTAATTTTCTCAATCTGTTTACTCAATTTTTCATCATTTATCAAAGCTATTTCAAGTTCTCCATTGGCGGATTTTATCTTTATAGGGGCTTCAAGTTGAATTTTTTCATAGTATATTATATTTTTTCTATTAAAAACTTCTTTTAAAAGATTTTGTTTATTAAAATTTTCATTTGATTTGAGGTTTAATTCTGTTTTTAGAACAGCATGTTTTTCATTATCTAATAAGGCAGATAATCTATAATAATCAGATTCTTCTGTTAATTCTAAACTTTCTAAATAATTCATAACTAAGAGATTAGGATAAAGGCGTACTTTTTTAGAGAAAAACTTCCTTTATTTAGTATATTTTACATAAGATGTTTTTATCTCCAGAGGGGAGATGATAGATATTAACTCCAGAGGGGAGTTTAAAACTATTTTTCCTAAGGGAATTCTTTTGTCAGACTACAGAATCGCCTCGGCAGCTTCCTCCTTGCTCTCCTAGCATATGAGTACTCTTAGCCTCCTGCTTTCTATTGTCTGATACTTCTACAATTGCCTAAGCAATCTATTTATAATGGTTGGGTCTGATCGACAATTCCCATCCTTACCCTTCTTATGACGTCATTGCTTACGTCATTGTTTATTATCTTGCACCAGCTACATTGTTGGTGCTCTATGACCTAAGCGCTTACGTCATTATGCAATAATGTCAAGAGATGCTTCAGATGCGCTGTCCTCTTCTTTTATGTGGGTGGATGAGCTATCTTCTTCTTTTATCATGTGGGTGGATCCCATTTCATTATTGCTTTCTTCAGATATTTCTGAGACACACAGCTGGCACTTGTGGTCTTCTCTGTGACTGTAGATTGTTAAATCTTGAACTTGATCAATTGGTTGAAAATTTTCTGGGAAGACGGACATGAATATTACTTGATGTGCTGGAACCAAGCATTCTTCTTCTTCATTAAAAATAGGTTGACTATTCGTAAATTTTAGGGATATATCCCTTGGATTTACATTGTCAATCATATTTTTAAATCTCTTTACTGCATCAACGAATCCTGCAGGAAACTCACTAATAATTTTTAGATCATTAAAAATTAGAATTGTATCAATTAATCCATACTGGAAAAACTGATATGTGTCCGATGGGGAAGCATCTGGAAATATAACCAGCTTTGTTAGCTGTTCTTTGGCAATAGGATAATATCCCAAAATTGCCCTTTTTTCTTCAGTCTAATTTAGGACTATGTTAAGGGTTTCTTGCCCTTTTTTCTTCAGTCCAATTCAGGACTATGTTAAGGGTTTCTCTGAGATTTGATCTACAGACCCTTTTCTTTTCCTTGATTTCAGCTCTTGTAGGAATGTTTCTTATTATTCCTGTTCTCTGGGTTTGAATTGGAGCTTTATCTGCTCTTTTTAGAGTTTGTTCTGGATGAAGAGCTTCATATTCCCTGAAGGATTCCTTTGCCTCTTCTAGTGTTGAAAATCCTCCTTTATAAATTATCCTTGACTGGTGTGTGAATGGTGCTGCTTTTTCCCAGGCATCATATACTCCTTTCATGGGGCCATTATAAATTACATAATATTTTTTTATCTTGGATGGATTTTTTAATGATTTTAGCAATTGTTTTATTTTCCGAAATTTTTTTTTCACCTGATTTGTCCACCATGCTTAGCTGGCTGAACTCTGATGGTTTTGCTTGTTGTGTTGATTTCATTGCTTCAATGGCCTTCTTGAGAGATTGGATCTGTGTCCTTATTTGCTTTCGATGGCCTTCTTGAGGGATTGGATCTGTGTCCTTATTTGCTGACAATGCTTTCATTTTTCAAGTTCTTGTTCGTATTTTTGAATTTCTTGATTTAATGCGTTGTAGACGAACTCCATTGTCTTGTTAATGTATCTGCAATAACATTTTTGGCACCCTTAATATATTCTATTTTTATTGGATATTGTAACAAAAATAATTGCCATCTTACCAATCGTCCATGATTATAATCAACTTTTAAATTATATCGTATGAAACCTATTAGGTAACTTGAATCTGTCCTTAATGTAAATTCTCTGGGTAGTAAATCAATTTTCCATTTCTTAAGAGATTTAATTGCTGCTAGAGTTTCTTTTTCATGAGTGGTATATCTCTGTTCTATTGGAGTAAAAGTCCCTGAAATATACCTGCAAAGTAATTCCTTTGGGGAATATTTAGAATCTAGTGATTCTTTTTCTTGTTCCAAACTTTTTATAGCTTTCTTAGCTTTTAGACATCCTGACCAGGTTATGTCTGAAGCATCTGTTTCTACTATTAAGTAGTCATTTTCTTTTGGAATATAAACTTCTGGAAGTTTTTCACATAATTCTTTAATCCTTTGAATTTGCATATTGTCTTTTTCATCCCATTTCCATTCTTTTTTAGTACTTATTTTTGGAAATAAGCTTTTAGTGTATTCTGTTATATTTTGCATCAAGAGATGAAAACCAAGTTGCTCCTTTGATTTTTTCTAGAATAGAATCTTTTCTTGGAAGTTTATGAGCATCACTAATAGTTGCTTCATTCATCTTCTTATAGTTAATAACCATTCTTCATTTTCCCATTTTAATTTCATTATTGTTTTCGACATAAAAGGCTGGAGTCGCATGAGGACTTTTACTTAATCTTATAATTCCTTTTTCAAAAGATCTCTACACTCTAATGAAAACTCTTCTCTATCTCTTGCGGAATAAAAAATTTTATTTGGAACATTTATCTCTTTTGTAGGATCTTTTAATTTAATACTTTCTATAGTAGTAGTTGGTATTTTTATACGTTTTGATTTTTGATTTATTGAAGAATCGTGTGGAGCTTTTAAAACTATATATGTTAATTCTTGAATGAATGGATGATATAGCTTTAAAAAGTTATTTCCTATAATAAAATCCATTCCAGAATCTAACATATATATAGATGGAATAATGAACCTATAATTTTGAATAAAAATTTCAGCCATCTCTGCTTTTTGGTCAATTTTATGTATTGATTTGTCAGCTATTCTAACTCTTAATGGTTTCTTTAATTTTTTCCAATCAAGTTTTATATTTGAACTAGCAAAGCATTGTGTTGCTCCAGAATCTATGAAAGCATTTATAAACTTTTCTGTTATTTTTATAGTAATAAATGTAACATTATTACTCAATCTTTGAGTCTGTTTCTGAGACATATTCAAAAATATAGTCTAAGTTATCATCAGATTTCTCTAATAGTTCCATGAAACAAGACTTAGCAATTTCTATTTGCTTAGTAAAATCTTTTTTATCCTTCTTTTTGGGACATTCATTTGCATAGTATCCTTCTTCTCGGCAATACCAATACTTGCAATTTTCTTTTTTATTTGGACAATAGTCATTTTTTTGTCTTTTGTTTTTATTGTTATTTCTTATTCTAAAGTACCTCTTTTTTCTCTAGTTTGGATAGTATTTTCTTTTTCTAAATTGATATTTTCTTTTTCTTTGAAAATTTTTTATTAAAACCATATTTTTGGGGTATTTCTTCATTATCCTGACAGCAAATTCTAATTATATTTGCAAATCTTTTTTGAGTCGCTTCTTGCATACAACGTTCTTTTATTTCCTCTCTTATTGCAGAGGTTGCTCCACCAAAATTATTTTTAATTGTCCCTCTATTTATTTCTCTTATAAATCTTCCCATTATAAATTCATTAGCAGGATATGGAAGTTTTGTTATATACATACTAAGATAATGATTTTTATCTTCTTCTTTTAATTTGTAATAATGTATTTTATATTCACATATATAAGATTCCACATTACATAAATCATATATCTGAATATTAGCTAAATGATTTTTTGCTTCTTGATATTCTTTATTATAGACTTCTTGTCTATGATCTATAATATTTTTTCCAAAAAATTCTTTATATAGAATCATCATTATATATAATATCTTATCATAAGCTGTTATTTTTTGCTGCTAATTCTTCTATTATTTGGTTTTCTATTGATGTCATATAATCTCTTATAGTTCCTTTAGTATGAAACCCTATGTAATTCCAAATATATCTTCCAGACAAATCACTAAACTTTGGATTAGTAAAAGCTTCTAATAGAAAGGAATTTAACCAATTTTTGAAAATTTCTTTTTCATTCTTTTTACCGTCTAAGTCAAGCATTCTTTCTCCTTCCATTTCCTGGATTTTAGGAACGTATTTTGATGGTATTTTTGTATATTTTGAATCTTTATTTATAAACCCTTTTTTAAAAGCATAATTATCAAAACCTGTTTCCCATTTAAATTGAGATTGATTATCCTTAGATGTTCCAGCTTCATTTTTTACTTGTATTGGAATTGCTGATTCTTCGTCTCTTGAATAATCTAGAATGTGTTCTTCATTTTCTATATTTTCAGAATTTACTAATTCTTCTTCTATTTGAAAACCATGTTCCATAATATTATTTTCTTGAGCAATTTTTAATTGTTTAAAAAGCATTGTAACTTCTTCTAATTTTTCTTCAATATTCATAATTTCAATGGTGATTTTACTTTTAAGTCTGTTATGTTGATTATATTTTGAAATTTTTCTTCTTTGGGATTCTCTTTTTCCTTATTTCATTGAAATTTTATGGATACTAATATTTCTTCAAGCATATCTACTATAGAATTTAATTGTGGGTTAAAAGTATGATAAAGATGTGTGGAATCATTTCTATAGTAGCATTTTTTAGAAATTCCGTGTGAAAAATAAGTTTTTTCAGGTTTTTGAAGTCCTTCAATAAAACTTATAGTAAAATAAAGATTTTGAGAAAAATCATTTTGTATTGATTTTAAGAATTCGGTGTCATTACAATTAACATTGGTTAAAATCATTAATTTTTGATATATTAATTTTGATAATTTAATTATTTCTTCTCTTAAATCTTCTAATTTACTTTTTTCCATTAGGTGACGCTTTTCTTTGTGAAGAGTTACGGTTTTAAGTGAAAAGTGTGGCTTTAGAATGTATAGTTTATATTTTGCCACGTAAACATATCTTTAAACTTTGATCTGTACCTTATATTTTACCTATTAATAATAATACTAACAGCAGTAATAACAATAACAATAACAATAATAATATAATAATAATTATAATACATGTAATAATAACACCAGTAATAACAATTATAATAAAGGTCGCACTATAGTACAGATGTTATTTGATACAGATTTACAGATATTCCATCTTCTTCGATAGCATATCAACACATGATATTGGTAGATATAGGTTTTGGCAGGGCTTGAATAATAGATGTGGCTAAGCCAAGTCTAATGAATAGAAATAGTAGCTATAAACTTGTAAAATAGACTTTAGCAGCAATAGATCACCGAATTGGATATCCAAAATAACAAAAATGAACTTGAAGTGATTTTAATTTTGATAATATGAACAAAAAAAAATTAAATCCATTTTTATAGAAAGGTATTCCAGTTCAATTAAATAATTTTTTTTAAATTAGTTCAATTAATTTTAAACTTTTGCTAAAACATAGAAGATTTTAATTTATATTGTTATAGAAGAAATACACACAATGATTTATTAAATTAAACGTATTAAAAATTATTTTTATTAATCAATACTTTAAGGTTCACTAATGGTACTAATTTATTAATAATTTATTAATAATTTTTTTAATTAGTTTGATAATATTAAAAATAAAAAATTTAACTACCTTGCGAGTAAATTCAAAAATTAAATTCTTGTTAATATCTATTAATCTAACCAAATAATTTATTAATTCATAAATAAATTTTAAAAAATTATAATGATAAAACTTAAGTAAATAATTTCCAAACTCAATATATGAGCGTCATGTCAGCATTTTAAATTAATTCAATAATATTAAAAATAAAAATTAAATTTTTAACAACTTTGTTAATAAATTCAAAAATTAAATCCTTGTTAATATCTAACAACCTAACCAAATAATTTATTGTTTATTAATTTGTAAATAAAGTTTCAAAAATTTCTAACGACGACACCTAAGAAAATAATCCCTAAACTCAATATATGAGCGCTATGTCACCAAAAGAATTTTTTATTTGTATTATTACTAGCGTTAAATCCGTGCGATGTAGACTTATATTTTAATTTGTCGTCTTCGTCCAGAGTTAGAACCTTGAGACCACTACGACTCTTAACTCTTGACAAAACAACATAAAGTTATCCATAGGTGAACACTGATTTTGGCAAATAAAGTCGTACATGTGATAATGATTGAAATAATAACCACCTAAGTAAAACAACTTAAAATTTAAAAAATAACAACCTAAGCAAATAACTTACATTTAAAAAGTAACAATCTAAACAAATAATAATTTATAATTTATAAATAAAATTTTAAAAATTCAAAAGAGTAATATGCAAATAAATTAAAATTAAAAAGTAACAACCTAACCTAAGCAAATAACTTCAAAATTTTGAAAATAGCAACTTAAGCAAATAAAATTTATAATTTTTAAAAATTTCTAATGATAACACCTAAGCAAATAATTAGTTCAACAATATTAAAAACTAAATACCTAACAACCTAAAAAAATATAATTTAAAATTTAAAAAATAATCACCTAAGTAAACAATAATTTATAATTTATAAATAAAATTCTAAAAATTTCTGATGACAACACCTAATGAAATAAAGTCCAAAACTCAATGTATGAACACCACGATTAGTATAAGAGCTCTCCATTTGTATAAATATAAAGATAAATGTAAAAAAAATACTCATAGTAGAAGAAATTAAATTTACTCTTTCATTATATTTATAGGAGCGTAGATGATTTACATAAGAGTTATGATATTTTTAATTTATTTTTAAAGTAGTATTCATTTTTTAATGTAATAATTATAAACTAATACATAGTGGCAATTAGTTGGGATCGAAAAAGAGAAAGTGGAAAATGAATAAGAAAAGGAGAAAGGAAGAAAGAACAAGTCAATATAACAATGGTGGTGAGACAATGATAGATATGTATATAGAGTATAGTAAGAAAAAAAAATAATAAAAATAAAAATTAAAAAGTCTAAAAGAATAATAATAGTATGGTGATAATTAATTACAATTAAGGAGAATAGATAAAAAAAACAAGGAAAGGAAATAAAACAAGGCAACATAATAATGACGAACTGATTGTGAGATAATAATAGTTATACATGTATAAAGAATGATAACAAAAGGATAATGTTGAGTAGGTGTGGTCGCTTGTGGTATGATGTACTGTAATCTGGTGTATCATTGTTGATGCTGTAATCTGAATTTTGGAATCGTGCTTGCAGTTAGGTTCATTTAGTGGTGTATCATATTGATTTGCTTTCTTTGTACCGTGGCAGGTGACTAGCTGTATTATTGAAAATGGACTTTAGTTTTGATTAGCGGTGGAAAGGAGAAATCTAGTTCAAAGAGTTCAAAAAAGATCTGTAGTTACACTTCTTCCGATACGGAGAAAGACGACGATGATAATTTATACCTCAAACTATAATTAAAGAAAGCATAATAATAATAATAAATTTGAGCAAAAAAACTCATTCATATAAACTTCAACTAAATAAGTTCATTATTTTATAATAATGTTTCAAAATTTTTTTTATTAAATTTGGTTTAATATGTATTTTTATCTTATATTTTTTAAAATACAAATTATAGTTTAATTTCGATATACTAACAGTATAATACAGTTATTCGATTACATTTATTCCTTTGAATGAGACGACATCAGAGTTTAATTGTATTATTTTTTCTAAAATAATTTATTACTCTTTCATTTATGCTCTTTCAAAAATATAATGTTACTATCTCATTACTTTTTGTTTCTTAACATTATTACTATCTGTTTTTTTTTTGTTATTATTATTTATATTATTATTATCATTATTAAATCAAAATAAAATATACATAAGAG
>NC_029773.3:11266560-11266832 GCF_000817695.3 Arachis duranensis | reverse complement strand
ATAAAATTATAAATTATTTTAACTAAATTAAAAAAAAATAAGAGAAAATTCTACTTCCCTCCCCTACGAGATGTTAAAATGACAATCTCCTCCTCTTTATTTATAAAATGTATATTTTCCTCCCTTATAACTTTTAAAAAAACCTCTTCTTTAATTCATTTTAATTTTTTTGTGTTAGCTAATTTTCACTTTATCCATTTTTCAAGAAAAAATAAATTATTTTTTTACAAAAATATCCTTTAACAAAAATTTTATTTTTTGTCATTAATTTT
>NC_029773.3:11241547-11266396 GCF_000817695.3 Arachis duranensis | reverse complement strand
CTTAATAATTAAAAAATTATTGAAGGGTATCTTAGAAAAAATAATTTAATTATTAAATTTTTAAAAAAATATTTTGGTAAAAATACAATTTAATAAATAAAAAATAATTTATTAAATGGTATTTTAGTAAGCAAAATTTAATGATAAAAAAATAAAATTTTTGCTAAAGAGTATTTTTGTAAAAAATATTTTTTTTTGAAAAGGGGCCTGCTACACATACAAGCAAAAAGGCCCTACAAATTATACAAGTTCCCAACCCATACTTCTTTCACACGCGCACTCAATTACTTTGAATGGAGCGTAAAATTCATGCGCTCCACTCAACAGTTGCGCTTCGCAAAAAGCGCTCCTTAATGGTGCACTCTTCCACTTCTCCAAGCCATTCGAAGAAAACACAAACCGTCCATTTTCGAGCAACATTGCAAACTGCAGAGATACAACTCGTTGCGAAGATTAGAACTCTCCATCAACACAACATAGAACTCTCCATCAACAATCTCCAGAAAAAATGAAGTTATAATACTGAAGGTACATTACGTTACTATTTTACTCATCTTGTATATTTTTTACATTTTGAAATCGAAGAACTAGGTTTTACTGTTCTTCTATGTTCTTCTAGGTTTTACTGTTCTTCTTGTTCTAGGTCTCATTTTACAGTTTTTAATGTTCTACTTGTTCTAGGTTTTACTGTTATTCTTGGTTCTAGGTTATAATGTTCTTCTTAGTTGTTCTAGGTGTTATTGTTCTTGTTATTCTAATTCTTCTGGTAACTGATTTTTGGAAGTATATTGCGTAATTTGGTGGGTGTATATGGAGTAATTTGTTGGGTGTATATGGCATAATTTGTTGGGTGTATATTTCTAAGCTGATATACTGTAATATAGTCAATAGTTGCAACTGTTCTAATATTTGTTTGTCCATGGGTGTATATTGCTTGACCTTGTATATTAATGCATGTTTGAGTGATATCTGACTGATATCTATGGGTGTATCTGACTCATATCTATGGGTGTATCTGACTGAAATCTATGGGTGTATCTTACTGATATCTATGGGTGTATATTGCTTGACCTTGTAATGTTGTTTGACCTTGTATATTAATGCATGTTTGAGTGATATCTGACTGATATCTATGTGTGTATCTCACTCATATCTATGGATGTATCTGACTGAAATCTATGGGTGTATCTTACTGAAATCTATGGGTGTATTTTTCATTTCAAAAAAAATGGCAGGCAGAAACCAAGCTGAAAAAAATGTAAGAACAAATATATGTCTTAGATGAAATCAGTTTTATATAATAGAAATATATCTGACTATAATTTTGCTTTGTTTACAGCAAACCAAAAATCTTAAGTGTGCAACACATTTGTTAAGTGAGAAATTCAGAAACATGAGCGAGGAGAAGAAAATAATTGTTAGAGATTTGGGATTTGGTGGCTTGATGCACATCCCACCGTTAATGGTGCATCACCAAATATTAAGGGAGTTGGCTAACTCCTTCAAATTAGGGGAAAACAGACTGGAAACCGGCTACGGTTCGTTTAAAGTAAGACCAAAAACAATAGAGGTTGCGCTTGGCATCAACGCGTCAGGTAACTTGCTAAAAATTATAGGTGTATATGACCCATATTCAGGTGTATTTCAATTGATGCTTGGGTGTATTTGAACTGATTTTCATACTTTCTTATTTTCCTTTTTGTAGAAGATCTATTTCCTCAGAAAGTCAATTATAAGGATCTTTCTGAAGATGACAAAGAAATTTTTAGAAGATTCCAGGGTAAGATCCTCAAAAATCTGACAGATGAGATGATGGCTATTGCCGTTGATAATGAACAGTATCACCTCATGTTCAAGAGGATTTTCATCCTCTATATACAGATGGCGTTCTTGTTACCAACGACAATAAACAAAATCTCACCTGTGCACCTGGCCCCAATTTTTGAGATGGACACAATAACAGAGTGGAACTGGGGAGGACATGTTTTGAGTTTTATCATTAAGGGCGTAATAGATTACAAGCTCAAAAAGAAAAAGGCAATTGATAGCTGCCTCTTTGTCCTGATGATAATTTACTTTCATCTATCAAAAAATAAAGACAAGAAGAGGGCAGAAAAACCTCCAGAATCCTGGATTGCCAACTGGACAAAGGAGCAGTTGGTCGAAAGAATGAGGGCAGAAATTGAGGAACATATGGTAAGTGAACAAAATATCTTGGGTGTATTTTATTTACCTGAATGCTGCTAACTAAAATTTCTAATGTTTCAGGAGATTGTAAAGATGGCTGAAACAAAGGACAAAATAAAAGAAATAAAGAAAAAAGAAAAAGAAGAAGAAACCAAAAAACAAAAAAAGAAAGGCAAGTTCAACATAATCATCTGATACTGAAAGACCTGAAAGTGACAATTCTACCTCCGAGTCTGAGACTGAAGAAGACTCAGAGGATTCAACAAAAAAACAATCCAGCCAAAAAGTCAAAAAGTAAGTAACATACTTGGGTGTATTTTGTTTGTCCATTTGGGTGTATTTCGTTTCTCCATTTGGGTATATTTTGTTTCTCCATTTGGGTGTATTTTGTTTATCAAGTTGGGTGTATTTTGTGCATTTATTTGGATGTATCTTGTGCATTTATTTGGGTGTATTTTATCCCTTTTAAAATATTTTTAAATAATGATTGTTTGGCTTCCAGAATGGAGTCCAAAAAAAAAGAAAGAAGATTCAGGAGGATTTTGATTCAGAATATGAATCAACTGATGAATAATGTACTGAAATTATTACTCATTTCCTTTGGGTTTATTATCAAGATTTCATGTATTAACAGAGTGTCTCTTATTAACTTATAAAAGCGAAGAATCATCACCAGTGGAGAAACAAAAAACAAAGAAAAAAACTCAGAGAACACAAAAAAAGTAAGCACTTCTTTGGATAGTATTTTGTGATCAAATTAATTTTTTATTTCTGATTCATACTTATTTTTTTCCCCCAGGATACAATCCAAAAAGAAAAAAATCGTTGTTGAGGATTCATCTACTGAGCAAGCTCAATCCTATCATGGGTACAGTACTTTGTAAGCTATATTACCGTCTATCATCAAAATTATATTTGTTAACATGTTCTTTTATGCATGCACTGTCAGATCTGAAATTGGAACTGAAGATTTAGATGAATTCTTAAGGAAAAACAATAAAAAATCTGCTACAGAGAGGTATGTCTTGTTGGGGTGTATATTTCAGATTTTAGGGTGTTTTCTTTGCTAATAATTGTTTCTTGTTTCGCAGGGAGAAGGAAGCTGACCTGCGATCGACGGAAGGTCACTATGTCTCATCTGAAATGTAAGACGCTTTATTTGGTAAAATCTTGTTATCATGATTTAACAGTATGGTATTTTTTGTGAATAACATGTACTCTATTATGTTTAGAATACCAGACGTAAACTTGGGAAGTGATGATCCTTCCTCTCAAGGACACACAGAACAAAGTAGCGTAAACAAACCGGTAGAGAGCATGTAATTTCTCTTTCAAATAACCGTTGCTTTTATTCTTTTATTACCTTTTACTTCTAATTCTGTATATATTTTTTTTAGAAAAAAAGCCTTTTATTGTTTTATTCGAGAAAAAAAAGGCAGAAAAAAAGCAAAAACTGCAAGTATGTAAGTTCTCAAAAAATAAAGTCGGTCTTTCTTTTTAATTGTTCGGGTGTATTTTTGACTTTCTTAGGGTATATTTTAGGTTGAGTCTGGTTGAAAAGTCAGTCAGTGAGCCGGTTGAAGAGAATATGATGGTTGTGAGGGAAGAGACACCGTCCGAAGGGCTTGCAATGTGAGTTTTTCAAAAATATTTCAACCTTATAACCTTTTTATTTTCAAAGGCATTATTAACCTTTTATTTTTCTTCTTGTTTAGAGTTCCAATTCAAGTTTGTCTACCACTGTCCCAAACAATCACTATGCCGAAAATTGAATAAACACCTGAGATAGAAAATGAACCAACTCCTCTGCTACAAATTGAAGGAAGTACAAAAAGATAAGAAATATTGTTAGGTGTATATTTGGTTAAAGTTTAATATTGTCCCTATTGGGGTGTATATTTTCACGATTAATATATGACTAGCTTTTTTACATCATGATTAATTTTATGTACCGTGCAGCACTCCTGAACCCCCCCAACAACTTGAAGAAAGCACACCCACGCTTCCCCCAGCTCCATCTAAAATGTAAGTTAATCAGAGTAAAATGAATGTTTGGTTATCATCCATATATTCTTATTCTTATAATTTGTTATACATGATCACGCAGTAATCCAGTCTCAGAAGACGCTACTGCGCTAATGATGATGGCACAGACAGCATCGTATGTTCCTAAAACAGATCCGATGTCATCATTCAGCCTTGGCTTAATTGATTCAAGCCAAGAAGAAACAGCAACGTAGGAGGGAGCGTCAACGCAAGATGGAGGCAGGGCAAAAACTCCAGAAACCCCAAAACTGCTAGAACAATTAGGGGATCTGGTACAAAAAATTACAAGTGGTGGGGTGACAACAAAAGAAAAAAGTCCGCAGATTCCAAAGGAGAGTGGGGCAGAGAGTTTCGAGAAGTTTGAAACTCCTGCGAGGACAAATGAAAATAGTTCTGACATGAAAGAGAAATGCTACCTCTGGGCTATACGAGTGAAGACCTACGCAGATGGGCTAACTAATGAGTTTGACAATGTCTGCAGACTCCAAGCCCAAGATAGATACACTCTATCAAAACTCCACCTTGCATCACTCGCGCCTGAAATGCATATAGAAGCTGAGGTAATATTACAACAACATTAATGTTTTTTTCACCAAAATTAACTACAATCCTGATTAATGTAAAATTGATTTCGACATCTTTTTCTAGATTGTCTCTGCCATGTGCTTCATCCTAAACCAACAAAAGATTAAAAGGTTTCAAGAAGAAGTATATTGTCTCCCCCCTGATATTGTGGTAAGGGTTGCTTGAACGAATTTTGGGTGTATTTTCTGCATTCCTTCAGATGTATTTTCTATCTTATATTGGGTGTATTTAATGTGTTCATTTGGGTGTTAGTTGTTTATTCATTTGGGTGTATTTTTTAGATTCGTTTGGTGGTTCACAATTTTTGTAGAACATGGCCATTGCAAATCATCCACATGGGGTATTCTTACAGCCTAAAAACAATAATCCGTTCAGGGTGGAAGACTACCCAATGTTTATACCCTTCTTGGACCTTAAAAAATTCGCACCGCATCGTTATGTAAGTTTTCATTTCTAAAAATTCTTATTACCATTTTTTACTTATGTGCCAAATAAACTAAAACAGTGTTCAATCTGAACATATTTCAGATTTTTGCACCTGTTTGCCATTCACAACATTGGTGGTTATGGTTGGCTGATACAAGAAAGCGAAAATTTTATATAGTCGACCCATATCACACAAAATCTCCGTTCGATGAGAGAACTACCCTGAACACATTCATTGTAAGTTGTTTTCTATGTTCTGTATTTTAATAGTTGGGTGTATTTCTATTCAATATAAGGTGTAACTTTGTGCTCCTTTGGGTGTATCCTTTTCATGTATTACTGATTCGTTTCGTGTTTTAAGGGATATGTAATTTCACGAATTAAAGTATATGCTGGGGGCACCTCTGAAATCAAGGGACAAGG
This sequence comes from Arachis duranensis, assembly GCF_000817695.3. Lineage (NCBI taxonomy): Eukaryota > Viridiplantae > Streptophyta > Magnoliopsida > Fabales > Fabaceae > Arachis > Arachis duranensis. The sequence goes on along the minus strand of NC_029773.3, from coordinate 11,260,729 downwards.
ACAAGGAAATTGAACCACTATACCTTCACATCTCGGGCAAAAAGACAAGGTATGAATCTTTCTCTCTGAAAATTAAATTTTTCTATATGTAATTTGTAATTTATTTTCTTTGTTTTTAGCTATGACTGTACTATCTACGTAATGAAGTGGCTTGAGATATTTGAGCCCACAAACATTAAAAGGCGGAAGTATGAGTGGGATAATTGGACCCAGGTAAATATGTTTAAAAATAAATAACTTTGTATTACATTACTCAATTAACATGGTTGATTAAACAAAATGTTCTTTTTAACTGTAGCACGAGGTGGACCACTTTAGAGTGGAATATGCTTCCCGGATTCTATTCCATGACATTAATCTAGACAAAGCTGAAGCCATTAGGGAGAGTAATGGAATAAGACTATCCAAGCCATCCTCGTTGTTATTGAGTCCATATTGTCAGATAGATTCTAAGGATATTGACACTGATTAATGTAAATGTTATATAGTCCTGTAACAAATTGAACACATGCTGTAAAAATTTTCCAATTATAATCCAGATTATTGTAAAATTTCTTTCAATAATTAAACTCGCTCTGCTGTATTCAAAATGTATGAATTATAGGTACTATAATATGAAGGAAAACATCAAACCAAATATACACCCATAACCTGTCATTTTTTATATCCAAAGAAAGTTGAATATACACCAAAAAATCTATCTCCTCTGATGCTTTATCCCTAAAACCCTGAACCCTAAACACTTAAAACCTAAACCCTTACCCCTAACCCGTAAATCCTAAAACCTAAAACGTAAACCCTAAAACCCTGAACCCTAATACCTAAAACCCTCAAACCGTTGTAAAAAAAAAACAAACAGTATTTTATAACATAAAAACAAGATTCTGAAGTGTATATATATATGTATATATATATATATATATGTAAAATGTGAAATATATATATGTAAAATGTGAAATACAAGAAAATTCAGAAATACACCCAAAAGAACAGTATTTTTACACCCATATTCTGTAACTATACACCCAAAAGTTATCCGCTGTTGCTGGTACCCTGAACTGATAATTCATAACACGTCCTTGATATTGGCTGGAATTTGAATGCACCACTGATGCAGCATCAAAAAGGTTTAACTGAATATAACAAACTTACATATTAGCTAAACTATTAACGAGAATAAATTCAATCACGACATATTTAAAGAACATCACTTTTACCTTGTTTAAACCTTTTGTTTTCTTCTTCTTTGTGGCATTTGCTATCTGTTTATCCAACTTTGAACCTAGCCTATTTTTTGGACGTCCTCTTGTTCAAATCCTTGGAGGGCTTTGAAGCTCGTTAACGGATTCCAAGTTGGCGTCTTCGTGAGATAAAGAAGATGTGCCCTTCCTTTTAGCTTTCAATGATTCCATCTCAACCATGACGTTATCGTACGCACGGTGCAAAATGGCAGTCAACTCGTCCGATTTTGATGCAAATTCGCAAATATTTTGCGAACAAAAAACCAATTCGTCAAACCTCTTGCTTCTTAGCTCCAACATTGGCTCGTCGTGACTTCTCTTGATGTGTGTGTGTCACCTCTTTACCTTCTTGCTCCATGGTTCCAATATATATCTCGATGACACTTGGCTTACTCGTTCAAAGCTTAACACGCTTAGTGCGTGACGGCACAATATCCCTCTTGACTCGAATAATAAACATTGACATTTTACCTCGGCTACTACTAAGTCGTAAGTAACCATAAACTTGTTGAATATTGAGCTAAAAACTTGTTCTCCAACTTCATATACTGAATAGTCTAGAGCGGAATTCGTTAATCTAGTGATGTAATTTGCCTTTCCTCTGAATTGTGCTTAGACTTCCCTAAACTTTTGATGAGTATACACATCTTGAAACTGAGCTTCAGTGGAGGATTTGGTTGCACATGGTATGACCGTATGAAAATATGCAGCATCTAATTCTCTCTCTGCTTGCTCCCTGCTTCCGAGGCAATTATCGTATTGTTTGACAAATTGAATAAGCGAGTTGTTAGGGGTGATAAACTTGTTAAAAAATGAATGCATGCTTTCGCTCCTTTGTGTGCTTTTCATCCCTGCCCAGAAGTGGTGATCCAGATAGATTGGAACCCATATATGACGGTCTGTATAAGGATCTGCATAATACACCCAAAGCCAGACTATAAATACACCCGACAAAACATGCAATTTACACGTCTGCTGCAGATTTTAAACAACATTATCTGACAGCCACTTGTTGTCCACAAGACCAAAATTCAGCAGAAAATTATTCCAGAAATTACGACATTGCAGAATGAAAATCATTATGTACACCCATATAATGAATTTATACACCCAAGTAACATCCAATATACACCTCTGCAGCAGAGTCCTAGAACAAAATTAATGTAGCAGCATAAACAATAACAGAATATTACCTGTTTGTATTGTAGGTGGTGTCGAATGAAATAACATCTCCGAAATACTCAAAGGCAGCTCTGCTCCTTGCATCGGCCCAAAAAGCAAGCTTAATCGATTGATCGTCCTTGAGTTCGAGCTCGAAAAAGAAATTCTGATTCTTTTCTTTCATTCTCAATAAATATTTCCCGAATTCCTTTGCATCTTCTTGTTTCGAAACATTCCGCACTTCTCTCGTGATGTAATTCCTCACATCCTTTTCAATAAAATTTAACTCGTGGTGACCCCCGACTGCGGTAACGAATGATTGAAATGTTTTGCTTGGTCTGATACCGACCTCCTCGTTATTCTCTATTGTACGACGAACGGACATGCTGAGTTCCCTGTGTTGTTTGAGCATCTCTGCTTGAGTTGGACAGCAGGGGTGTGAATAATGCAGCACAACCTTCGAAATGATCCAAGCACCAACATCCTTCAATGTGTGTATATAAATTCTTGCAGGATAATTAACACCAACTGTGGGATTTGTCTTCTCGGTCGGAGATATTTTAGATTTCCATCTTCCCTCTCTGCTACATGTGATCAATTGATTCTTAATTTCATATCCCTTTTTATTTGTGCTTCGAACTCTTGTAGAAAAACCTGCAGCCTTGGTATAGTCCTTGTAAAATTTTTCAGCATCTTCAAGCTTTTTAAAAGTCATTCCAACTTTGGGAACAAGCTGCTCATCAACAACAGAGAGGGGCTGCAAAATACAACATGTTAAAAACAAGAAAATAATATAGAATTTCTACACCTCATAAAAAAAATAACAATCAAAGTAACATACACCGAAGGACTCCTGATATACACCCGAACGACAACAAGTCAATTAAAAATAACAAGAAAAACCATAAACTGTAAATACTCCCAAACTTCCCTAAAATACACCCAAACTTCCCTAAAAATACACCCAAAAAGTTTTGATCTACACCCGAGCGTCTGTAATTGCTGATAATTAATCAAAACTAATACATTAGATTCAATCCACAAATTATGTTCACGCATTAATTTCACAGTCTAGGTTCACGAATTATTCAGATAGACAATCATAATTAACTGAAACTAAATCAAACCTTAGGAACTTCGTTCGATTCAAATTCAAAATTCACTTCACCGTGATTGAGCTGACAATCTGAGATTGAATCCACTTCACCATGATTGAGCTGACAATCTGAGGTTGAATCATCCATTATCTTCAAAAGGACTTCAAAATTTGATTTCAGAAACCAGAAAATTGAAATAAAACGAAACTAGTGTTATAGTTCGCAAAACTCAGGTGAATGACGAAGGAGAACACAAAAGAAAGAAGGATCCAAAAGACCAGGGGAGAACGCGAGAGGAGAACGAAGAAACTTGGCAAGGGATTCGAAGAAGGCAACGAAATCTTTTGAAGATTGAAAGAGAGATATTCGCGTGTTAATTGATTTTGATTGAAATTAAATTCTGTTATATAGCACGTGACTTGTATGTATGAATTGGAGCGCGTTTAGGGTTTTAGTAAGTTCCGCACTTGTAAGACTTGTAAATGCTAATTGTTTGTATGCTAAGATTAATCCTTTTAAAAAATAAATAAAGTTAACATTAGTTAACACAAAAAATTTAAAATAGATTGAAAAAGTTTTTTAAAAGTTAATAGGAAGAGAAATGTATATTTTATAAAGGGAAATTCTATGGTGCTTACACTCAAAATCATCATGTGATGCTGATAATACGTGGTGCATTATAAAACTGCCACGCATGTAAAAATGTGTTGTCTCTGGTACGCCATTTATAGCAGCATTGTGATGAGGGCCAAGGGATTCTCCCTTCCGTTATTTTTATGGTAATTAATTAGATATAATTAAATTATTGTTTAATGGAAGTAGATTGGGTCGCACAGTAGGCTGTAGAAATTGAGGCTTTTTTGGTGGTAGCATATTGGGTAGTCGATGTAAAATTGTAACTTGGAAGTTTTTAATGTTTTCATCAAAGTAGAATAAGCTTTATTGGCCATTTGTTTTTAATAAGGACATTCTACCTTCGTCTTCATATCTAATTGAAAGAACATTCAAAGCAACATTTATTTTTGTCATATTGATGAGAGTATGAGAGACAAATTTGGCTTAGTAAAATTGCAAAATACAAAATACTGACATTTAACTCACACTATATTAATTTTGACTTATAAATTATTAATTAAGTAAAAAATGTAAAACATAAAATATGAATTTTTAATTAAATTATACTAATTTTGACTTACAAAAATTGAATTTCAATGTGAAAAAATATTAATTTTGACATATTTATTTTCAACGTGTATTTATACCATAATATATATTTTGTATTGGTGATTAATTTTAATATACACTTAACATAATCCTACAAATAAATATCCTCCATGCATAAAACTAAAAAAAATATGATGGATTATACACAAAACAGGGATTTAAAGTTACGAACATTAAGGTTAACATATGTTGTGGTGTGTGACCCCAATCACATTGACTTCCTTTTCAACCTGTTGCAATAATAAAGTGTTCGACTATTTCATTCACTGCAAAAAAAAGTTTTTATAAGTATATCCATGCATTAAGAATGTTCAAATGTGAAAATGTTAAATTTTTGTGGTTAACTTTTGTCAACTCATAATAAAAATTTAGTAACCATGTCTTCTTAGTAACTATGTTACTTGATCTCTTTCCATGATAATAACAATCTCTATATTAATATTATTGTTATATAGTTTTCGGTTGGATACTCACATAATAAGAAATAATTAAACATATATATTAAGAATTAAAGAAAAAGGATTTTAGAGAATCTATTACCCATTATATTAGTACTATGTTAAGTTTTTTTTTCTTGGTCATCATGGTAATTCAAAGGCCAACTTATAATTTTATGCAAATTATCTAATGTATCTCCCATCAAAAAACAAGTCCCAATTCGTACGGTATTTTTTACAGCTCAATCCACTTTTATTAGACAACAATTAATTATACTTAATTAATTACCATCAAAATAACGAAAACAGGATTTCCTGGCCTTTCATCACATTGCCGCTATAAACGGCTTACTAGAAGTAGCACAATTTTCACACATATGACAATCTTATAATGTACCACGTATTATCAGCATCACATGATGATTTTGAGTGTAAGTATCATAGAATTTTTTTTCTATAAATAAAAGAAAAGGGAGTGTCATTTTAGCATCTCGTAAAGAGAATAAAATTTTCTCAAAAAATAAATATAGGTAAAGTTGATGAATACGGTTGTTTAATCTCTTATTCACGAAGTTTCTCTCTCTTGTTTAATTTCAAAAGTAAAGTTTTATGGTACTTTTCCTAAAAACAAACATGATATACTGATCTTACATGTTAGTCACTAAAGATTGAAGACAATTTTTTTTAAAATAAAAAATAATAAAAAAATTAAATTAAAAAATATTTTAAACAAGTCAGTGAGACATACATCATGTCAGTCAGTAAAATTTTTAATCTAAGAACCAACAATAAAAAAAAGATGGATATAGACTATAGAGAAGTTCTATTATGCTTACCGTAAAAACAAACATGATATACTGACCTTACGTGTCCGTAATTGAGGATTGAAGGCAAATTTTTTAACATAAAAAATAAAAGATTAAATTAAATAAAAATATTCTAAACAAGCGAGTGAAACATACATCATGTCAATTTATAAAACTTAATTATAAAAATTACAAATTTAATAAAATTATAAAAATAAAAAAATAATTAAATATTTTAATAAATATTAAATTAATGTATATTTTTATGAGTGAAATTATTTTAATTTTAGTTTTACTCAATTATAACTAATAATTTATCCTATTTTTTATTCTATAATGGTATCATAGATGCATCAATTTCAATAGGATTAAAAATTTTACAGATTGATGTGATGTATGTCTCATTAACATATTTAGAATGCAGCTCCGGCACAATATAAAAACCAAGCACAATATAAAAACCAAGTCAAACATTCAACTCAGAAACACGTGTTACACATGCATTTACTTGTAGAGTATGCACATGCAAAATGCAGGTTATACTTTATTTTTCGTATCTGCTATTATAACTTGTTTTTTTTTTTTTTATCAAACGGACTACGTTTCGGCCATATGACGACCCACATGTAGAATGTAGGTTGTATTTTGGAGCTATTTTTTTCTTTTTCTTTTTTTTAAATGTCAAGTACAATTGCATTTTGCAGTTTTTTATTATCAAACACAGGTTACATTTTGTAGGTTTGTTTATTTGTAGATTCACATTTTTGTATAATATATCATAATACAATATTATTGAATAATACCATTTTTTGTCCTTTCTTAAATTAATTTTTGGTGAAAGGTGGATCAATTTTTTATTTATTTTTTATTTCTTTCTTTTGGAGAGGCAATTTTCAGTTTTTGTTCATTATGAAAAAGTTTAGAAAATCAATTATAATATAAGTTAATTTAAACTAATTTTTTTAATTTTAAATTTTAAATTTTAAAATTTTAAAAATTAAAATTATAAAAATTTTTTTTACTAACAACCAATAATTTAAATGACATAGTCTCTTTATATTTAACTTTTTAAAAAAATATTTTTTTGATAATAAATCTATTTTTAATTAATTGGCTCTCTGCTATTCTAACGAAACTCGTTCATTATTATGTTTTCACATTATTATCATACATTTTAGGGTCACCAAAAATATATACAAAGATATCGAAAGCAAGCTAAATGCAAGGCTCAACAGCGTCTTCCATTTCTCTCGCATGGAAAACTACTCTAGTAAAACCAACTCTATCTTCTATTCCTACATATACTATGCAATCTGCTATATTATCTATATCTACTTGTAATGCTATTGACCCGGCGAGACAGACTACACAAAAAAAATACATTTGCTGAATTGGAACACCGTAACTAAAGCAAAATAGTTGGGAAGTCTAGGACTACGACATGCAAAGGACCTAAACCACGCGTATATGAGGAAAGTTGGTTGGGAACTTATTGAAAGCAAAAATTTCTTATGGACAAGAGTTCTCAGAGCAAAATACAAATGTCGCAATGATTCAAACCTTTGAAAGGGGATATGCTCAGCTAGCTTCATGGTTCGTCGTTCTCGAGGGCTCTCGATCCCCTTGTTCACCAATGTTTGCTCTCTTGTCCTGTTTGAAGCGTCCCCGCGTGTTCAGTCTCGCTGCATCCCGCGAGTGCTGGAGGGCCGCCACGTGCTCGGCATCGATGAAACTGGCAGCGGTAAGACCGCCGCTTTCGCCCTCCCGATCCTCTACCGCCTGTCGGAGCACCCGTTCGGTGTGTTCGCGTTGGTGGTGACGCCCACTAGGGAGCTGGAGTTCCAGCTAGCAGAGCAGTTCCGCTTAACTGAGATAATTAGCAATTCCAAACAGCCATCTGAATGGCATCCAAAGAGCCACTGGTGATCTCTAACAAGGACGTGATGAGGAAATGGTCAAGGGACATGATTTTAACATTAAAATTGTTGGTTCTGAAATCACACGTGAGAATGATGGCTTGGCAATGAGTTCGCGTAATGTGCGCCTTTCTACGAAAGACAGGCAAAATCTATGATTTTATTTTATTCAGATATGTATATTTTAATTAGTTCATAGTAGTCATGGTATTTAATATGAAGCACTTGTTATGATAGTAATGATAATTGTAACGCTGAGCCTATAAAGTCTTTATAACTAAAACTAACAAAACTTTTTTTCCCGTTCCATCTGTTGCAGGCACTATCCATAAATAAATCTTTGTTAAAAGCTAAATCAGCAGCAGCAGATGGTCAGGTGCATTGTGAGAAGTTGAGAAACTTAGTGGTCCAATGTATTACTTACTAAGGCTGGTCGACAGATTGATTATGCTGAGGTGAGTTCTTGTGTTCAATTAATTTGGATTATTTAATGAGATCTCTCTATAGTTTAATTACATATTCAACTTCAAAAACATTCAGTCTCGGTTAATATATTATTAGATATTTACAAGTGATGTGCAATATGATTATTGCTAAAGATATCCAAGTTGTATAATTGGTCAGGGAAATTGGATTTGCTTTTATTGCTGTTGTCCTTATTCTTTCTATGGGTGGTCCTGGGAGTTCATTGGACGATTTAACATGATTATGGTTATAAATATTATTATAAATAACAATGTTGGACAAATTTTGAATATAAATAACTTTTTGAGACATTTCATACTTGGATTATATATTTCTCATATGCATGTAGTGGAACAAAATTGTCTTTGCGGTACACATATATAGAGGGAGTAACGCAAACTGAAAGAATACCTATGCAACTCAAAATGCTGTTTTTTATGCACCTATTTCAGTTAGCAGCAAGATCCATCATCAATTTTCTAGAGTCATGCCGTTGGTGTAATCACATTTCAACTTTTGGGATTTTGCCTTGCTGTTTTAAAATAGTCTATTATTTTCTGTATCTTCTAAAATAGAGACATTGGACACTGTTGCAAAAGTCTCTTTTGTTTTCTTTCGCTGTCCCTCACTACTACCAAATACTAAATAGGATACAAAAATTGTTTTTTTCTGGGGGTCTTCACTATCTCTGTCTCTGTCCATACATTGCCCAACCACTATCGTAATGCCAAAGTTTCTTTGGGGGTAGTGTACACTGTGGCTTCCAAACAATCAATTAAGAACATTGAAAAGACACTTTTGTCCCAAGAAATATAGAGAATAGTGAAAAGACATTGACTTAGATGCATGCTAACTAGATATATGCATCTTTTCTGCAGATTGTTGATAAAGAGAATTTGGAGAAAGTGGAATTTATCAATGGCAGCCCTGTTGTCTTGTGTGTTGTAGCATGGTTTGGGAAAGTGAGACTTATAGACAACATGGAAATTAACTTCAAAATAGATGTGAAAAATTGATATAGTTAAGGCACCGTTTGGTTGATGTCTGTGTATGCCAAAGACAGAGACACGGTGGGACGTGTTCTTTGTTTGGCACGTGAGACACAAATTAAAAAAGACACGGTGACACAGAGATACCCACAAAAAAACATGTATTTTGTGTCTTTTCAATTAGCTGAGACACTTATTTTTAAGTTGAGACACGGAAAATTTTTACCATTTTATCCCTTCAACCTAATTTTTTTTTCTTCAACCATTCTTCGTTTCCTCTCTCAGCCTCCATTGTTATTGCCCGATTTGGGTTTCAATGGCGTCGCTTCCATCCTCTCTTTGGCGGCACTGTTTGTCTTCTGTTTTCTCCTTGCAGGTGGCGTCACCGCAAATAAGAAAGTCTCTCTGCCTCACCCTTCGATCAGCATCAACAACGACTGTGTAACAATGAAGATGCTCTCCCCCATTCGTATTTTGTTCTTCTTCTCTTCATCTTCTTTTCATTCTTCTCCACTTCTTTCTTTTTTTTTTCATTTACTCTATTACCTTATTCTACTCTCATATTCAATTTGTATTTGTTTTAAAACTTTTTTAATAAAATATTTGAATGTTTGTATTATTCAATTAGAATGTTATTGAAGCATTTTTGTTTATTTTATGAATATTAAATTTCGGATTAAATTTTATTTGTGGTGTTCTTTGCCATGGATGAGGTGATAACTTATTCTGTATTTGGATTGATAGAGATTTGTGTTTGTTATGCTAATTTTTAGCAATTTTGGGTAAATTCTTTATGTTTATGAGGTTGATTTTATTTTGGATGAAGAATTACCAAAAATTAGAAAAAATCTGTATTGGTCTTGAAGATGATGATGCCATGGTAAATTGTGATGATTTTGAAGGGGTATGAAAAGCCAGAAGTGGTGATGGTGATACTGGAATGAATGGGGTAAAATTGACTTTTTAATAAAATTGTGAATGGTGTGTTCTGTCCATGTCTTAATTATCAAACAGAATACAAAATTAATGTCTTCTTGTGTCTATGTACTTTTATGTATTTGTGTCTATGTCTTCATAATTTTAAGACATAAACCAAACACAGCCTAAGCTACCATGTCTCATCGTAGCTCTCAAGGATTCGCCACTTGGTAAATAGCTGATGCACAATGCAATGATACACCATCAACGCTCTGCTATTAATCCTGAGCACTTGGGGCTGATTTAATCTTTCCAACAAGTTACAATAGGTAAAAGAAAGTTAGAATGCAACGTTAGAGTGAGTGAAAAGCTAGGAATCAATTTTTGGCCTCTCAAAACCCGAGGTTACATGTTGCAGAATATGCAGTTTCGGACAGCAATTTGTGAACAAAACTGGGAGCAATCTAGCCACTCAAAATGAGTGAAATTATTTTTCTATGAAACCTTAAGATGTTTAGATTATTCCCCTAAAATTTCAGAATTTTCTGATGTGTGGTTTGGGGGATATGATTTTTAGAAAATGGTCATTTTCTGCAGAAACAATGCTGTGCGAATTCTGGAACAGCAACTTCAAAACCACATATCTCAATACTCTGAAACTCTTTGGAGGTGAAACTAAAGAGGAATGAAATATTAGGATGTCTAGTATTTTATGTCCAAATTTAAGGACAATTTGAATTTTATAGAGAAAGTTGTGTCTTCTGGAAGCAGGGCTGTTCACTGCTGCGACAGCACCCTTTCCTTAAAACAAAACCGAGTAAAGTATTGTTTTTGTCCCCAACGTTTGGGGTAAGTCCTATAATTGTCCCTAACGTTTCATTCGTCCTATTTATATCCACAACATTCCAAAACTGATTCAATGTTACCCTCCCATTAAATCCATTGATGGAACACTAACGGAGATGCCTACGTGGCTAATTTTGTCCACTGTGGCAAATGTTTTTCCTAGTGACCGTTACTGAGAAACAAAAAAAAGAAATAATAATTTAAATGGGTGAACCCTAATTTGAGAATGCACCTCTTGTCCCTTCTTCTTCTCACCATCGCCGTCTCTGTTGCAGTCGTGGGTGAGTCCATGGCTTCGCAGGCCTCCCAGGCGGAGCGTAGTTGCAGTGCTTCGTATCGAAACAGCAGCCAAGGGAGACGACGGAGAACAACTTGTTACTATAGAGAGAGGCCAGTGCTTGTGACTTCATCAATGGCAGAAAATCCCAGAAGGAGGTTTTGGGGCTGTGTTAACTATGGGGTAAGTAGAAAATGTAATTGTTGGGTTTAGCTGTTACTTGGTTATCTGATTTGAATTTTCTTTCGGTTTTGGCCTAGATTGGAGAAGAGTGTGGGTACTTTGTATGGGCAGAGTCAGAAAAGGAGCAAGAAGTTGCTCGATTGAAAAGGAAAATCACAGGCTTGAAGGGTAAAGTGACAACACTTGAGAGGATGTTGACAATGGCAGTAGCAGTAGCTCTGGTTGGAAGGACATGTGCTATGATTTTATTGTGTGAAAAATTGTCACTGACAAGAAATGGGAGGTTTTTTCTGCATTAAGGTTGCAGAACATAGGTGCTAGTGTAGGCTTGTTGGCAATATGTTGTCTGTATTCTGGAGTGTGGCTGTAGGGATTGGGTTGGATCAAATGTAAGATGTTGATTGAATGATTTTGAATGAAACTTCATTGTTACCCAATTTTATCTGTTCAATTTACATTGTCATGGAACATCATTGAAGTAACTATTTGCAACCTTGATTAAATGAGTCAGTGACACAGGAATAACATAAAGGATTAACCTCAACATTAGGCCTATATAGGCGATAGTTCAGAAGTTAACCAACATAGATGTCATGTAGATATCCAAAAACTAGAAATATAAGTCAACCTAGATGCTAAACATTGTTTTTGATGTAGCAGCACCTCCAGATACAAAAAGTGAAACCAACAACCATAGTTTCTAATAGAATACAAAATGCAAAATACAAAAGGTATCACTAGTCATATAAATTCACAAGTGACAGTAAATCACTCAAAATTCTTCCATGCTCTTGGTGGAGTCCTGGCCATGAACCTAAGGTTGGACTAGCTGACCCTCTTTACTGGAGTGGGCAGAACCCTTGCAGTTGTTGGGGCTGGTGCAGAAGCAGTTTGTGAATGATCAACTTTAGCCCTTTTCGCTGCAGCTTGTGATTGCTGTGAGCTGACACCTGACTTTCTCTTTGAGTGTGAGGGTGATTTGTTGTTGTTTCCCTTCTGCTTCCTATTTCCACTTTCAGTAGCCTTACTAGAAGGTGTCTTGGCAGAGAGTCTCACACTTTTTCTGACCCCTCTCTGTGACCTCCCCTTTGAAGCAGAATTACCAGCATTGTCAACCTATACACAAGACAGAGCAACAAATAATTGAGTTACCAAAATGATGAAGACACCAGTAAGCACACCAACAAATAATAAATGACATATACTTATAGCAGGACTTGGAGTGACTTTGCGCTTCTTTGGACAACTCCTTTTGTTATGACCAGAGCATAAACAATAAGAACACTTTTGTTGCTGTCCTTCACGAGACAGGCCAGTCCTATTTGATTGCTCATCAGCAGCTCGTGTCCTCTTCTTCTTTGGCCTCCCAATGGATTTTCTATAAGTGGGAGGCAACATATCCTCGAATTGAGTTCTGTCCCAAAGGTTTGGTCCATTAACAGGGAACACAACATGTTGGTAGCAGGAGATGTATGCAGCCTTCTTATAGTAGTCAGATACATAGATATCAACGTTGAAGCACATTTTCCTTACACAAGTCATCGCATGTGCACAGGGAATGCCAGACAGTTGGAACTTCCTACACGAGCACTCTTGATTCCTAAGATCCACCACAAATTTTTTCTTCCCCCCTGAATGCTAACCACCTCATATCTATCACGTCCAGCATACACACTCACCCAATTCCCACTTAGTTCTGCCTGTTTTTCTACTTTAATTATAATTCGCGGTAACACATCTCTATTGTAAGGCATTATCCTATCCCTATTGTCAGCACAACGTTTCATTATATAAATCTGAATATCCTCTAGCATAGTCACTATTGGCTTCTCCCTAGCCTCAACCAGAACAGAATTAAACACTTCACACATATTGTTAACTAAAGTGTCACACCTAGGTCTACACACAAACCTGTGACGACACCAGTACTTTGTCGGTATCTCCATTAGATAGTTGTATTCTCCTTGATCCACCTTCTATATCTCACTCATCCTCCTTTCCTATTCTTGATAATAAGTAGCCTTGGCAGCATTCCACATCATTAGCTTCAACTGGATCCCTGGATATCTCTTCTTGAAATTTGCATACAGGTGTCTAACACAAAATCTATGGTCAACACCAGGCAGAAGCTCCTCAAAAGTTGGCACTAAACCCTGTTGCATCCACAAAAAAAGAATGAGTATGCATTATTCAAATGCTTACTACAACAGTTGTATAGTAAGGGGTAGAGAAAAGAATAGTACCTTCTGTTAGTCAGACATGAAGGTGCAGGTCCTAATCTTGTCAACTCCCAGGTCATCATACAGATGCTGGAGAAACCATGTCCATGAGTCCTTGGTTTTAGCTTCGAGAACTGCGTATGCTATCGACAAGATTTGATCGTTTGGGTCCCAACCCATTGCAGTTAGGAGCCAGCCTCCATAGGGTGTTTTCAGGAAGCATCCGTCCAGCCCAATCATCGGCCTACAAGCCATGAAACTCCTCCTACAGGCATCTAACATCACATAGACCCTCTCGAATCTGGGTCTTAAATCTACCCCTGGCACTGGTTGTTCAGAAGCAAACTCCGGAGGCCTCTGGACTTTCAAATGCACTGAAAACCCAGGGTTAGTCTTCAGCAACTCATGGCAGTAGTCATACAACCTTCTATACTGCTCTATGTATATCCCCTACAACTCATCCAGAGCAAACTGTCTGACCCTAGAAGCCTTAGATTTGGCCAACTCCACATTCCACTTTGTGCATGCTTTCCTCATTAGTGTGGTTAACTTAATCTTCGGGTTCTCAGCAATTTTATTCAGAAAAACTTTACTCAGCCATTTGGCGTGCATGATAACAATCTTCAACTCCCTGGAGCAGTTGTGCTTGTTATTGCAACTCTTCAACTGCCAACTTCGCTCATGCTTCAATTTTCCACAGTATGCGTACCACTCACAACCCTCCACACACTCCACTTTAACCCTCCTCAGACCACCTTAGAGAATCTAAGACCCCTTCCACTACTGACAGCATATGCAGTCGCACAGTCTTTGAACTCCTCCCTTGACATATACAAGGTTCCCACTTCCCACTTGTATTCACTCATGTTCTTCAAGGGCCTGTGAATCGGAAACCTCTTTCCCATGTCCTCTTCATCTTCACTCAACGGAATATCTAGAAAATCCTCACTGTTGTAACCTGTATCCTCATCCCCAAATCTCCCTACGATTTTTTTCTTACCAACATTTGGTGCAACTGGCTGTGAAAATTGACCCTGGGACTGACTAGGTATAGACTCTTTTTGCCCCTCTTCCGTGATGTTCACATCAACTAATCCTTCAGCTCCCTCCCTATCATCATCACTGTCACCAAAATCAAGACTGTGATCTGATGCATTCCTAGCAATTGACTCAGAGCTCCATGAACTTTCACTCCCCCTAGGTACATAGTCATCATCATCAGAGGTCTCACTCCCCTCATCCTCTTCTTCAACAGCATCAGAACCCCTACCATCCTCACATGATCCGTTACTCATGGACCCAACCTCATCCTTTTCAGTGGGCCCATCAGTAGCTGGCTTTGACCCAAGCCCAACACCAGGGCTTTCATACACAACAATTGGGCCAGGCCCAGCCTCATCACTTCCAACGACAGGAGCAGTAATTTGCCCAGGTTGCACATCTTCTCCCACTTCACTTGTCTTATGAACAACATAAACCTCAACCATATCATCTTTCACCCCAATTCTTGCCATATCCATGGCATCTTTATCAGTTTTAAGCATGCTCAATCCTTCCTCTAACCCAGTATTCACAGCTTTATACCATATCGCAGCGATATCCTTCTTCAAATATCCCTGTCTACTCACTATCTCATACACCTCAATCAAACTTCATTCATCCTCGTTACAGTAGTCTACAATGGATGTCTCCCCACCCAAATACCTAACAGCACCTCCTTGAAGCCGAAACCTCCCCTGGTGATAAATTTTTACACTAAAGTCACTCGATCTCTTCTGCTACTTTTCCTATTACAAGTTTCAAACATCATAAAACCACGGTGATCAATGTCAAGGCCAGAAAGTCTAAATCAAAATATTGCACTTACATCAACAACCCTAAACCCTAACAGCAACAACATAACAATCATAGAAACCCTATGCATACTCATCTTTACTTGCATGAACTATTCCCATTAAACGAAAATCAAACATAGATTCAACATACCTTTTCACTATGTGCCGTTTCCAAGTTCTTGGTACCACCAACACGGGGCAATGCTGTTCTCTGTAGGAAATATAGACCACACCAAGCCGCTTCAATCCGTCTTCTTCCTTAGTAATCGAGGACGAAGAACCTGCGATCAAAACTCGATAGGGTTTATGGAGTGTGGGTGGAATGTGAAGTGTTATATTTTTTGTTGCTCTCCTCTGTTTGCAAGCGTTTCGTAAGGTTAAGCAAACATTACGCGCAAAAAAAAAACTCGTGTCACTACACACGAGTGGGCTTACCAACGTGTCTGGTCCACGTAGGCATCTCCGTTAATGTTCCGTCAGTGGATTTAACGGGAGGGTAATATTGAATCAATTTTAGAACGTTGTGGATGTAAATAGGATGAATGAAATGTTAGGAACAATTATAGGACTTACCCCAAACGTTGGGGACAAAAACAATACTTTACTCAAACAAAACCATATTTCGAGAGGCATTTCTTTTTCTAGAGAAGTGAAAATGCTCTGGGACTTAAACTGGGTGAAAGACGGGTAAGTCTGGTTCAACCACACCACACTTTAGGAGAATCCAACCAAAGATGGATTTTATATAATTTTTCTAAGTTGGTTATTGCTTGCTGTTTTTCTGAAGTAGTGTACTAAATCAGTAGCCGATTTTTAAAAAATCATATAAAATTAAATTCTTAGAATGCAGTTGCAAAACCAAAACCAAAGTACACTTTAGTATTCCTATTTAAAATAAATAATAATATATTAGGATTTCTTTTGCCCCTTTTTTTATATGTATAATATATTAGGTATATGTATAATATGTTATACCTCTTATATTTGCATATGGTTAAGTTAATTGCTATGGCTGAAAATCATATGTTATTGGCTTTATTGACACTTTAACACTTGAAGTTGTATTGTTATAGCTGAAAATTATTTGTGCAATTCTGGTTGTTGTAATTCTAGTTTTGTGCTAACTGAAGTAGCACCAAGAATTGTGCTAACTTTATTTTTTAAGTTGACATAGTTTTGATAATTTATACAACTATTTTCAATTTGATTTCTAATTATTTTCAGTTTGATTTTTTAATTTTTATAATTGTGAATGTCATTATAAATATTTTTCTAATTACTTTTCTATATAATTATGCAGGATAATATTGAGGATGATAATGAAGATTAAGCTGTTTATCATTGTGGTTTATGGGTTAAGATGGAGTAATGTTGAGAATAGATACATGTATGGTAGACTAATTACTTTTATTAGATGATACTTATATAGAATATAATATTTTAGTTTTCCGTAGAGTATTAGTAGTAAATTCTAAGTGGTCTCATGCCTATTTTGATATGGCTATGTTTAATTTAGTGTGAGATGTATGAATATTAATACTTTTGAATTATTATAAATATATTATATATAATAAAAAAACAATGAGAAACCTAAGTCTACACTTATATAGAGTAGCTATGGTTATACAGAAAATAAAAAAAAATGAGGGACCTAATGCTACACTTATATAGAGTAGCTATGGTATACAATGTGGCTACGCTTTATAGGTGATGCAGTAGCACTGAAAAGCGTAGCCTATTCTGGTAAAAATGGAAGTTGAAAAGCGTAGCCTTTGGTCCTGGACAGCATCACTTGAAAAGTGCACCCTATTCCCAAACGCCAACAGCGTAGCCCTTGGTGCAGAAAAGCGTAGCCTTTGAGAATAGGCAACGGCCGAATAGGAATCACCCCAGAAAGCGTAGCCGTAGCCTAAGGCATCATTTTTTCACTTTTGGCTACACTTTTCAAGTGTACTTGAATGGGTGTTTTTCTTGTAGTGGCTGTGGAAGATATGAAAAAGAATATTGTGTGGAGAATTGGTGATGGCTCTTAAATTAAGTTCTGGTCACATAACTGGGTCCCAAATATCGGGAGATTGAGCCAACAGACATCACAGGTAATTAGTGAAGTCGATTTAAATATATTTCTAATTGATGTCCTCTCGGTTTCAGGAGGCTGGGACGTTACTAGAGTAAAGGAGTGGTTGTGGATGATATGATTAGCAAGATAATGAGCCTTGTTCCACCATCCCCTTGGAGAGAGGCGGATTATGTAGCCTGGACTCCCTCTTCGGACAGATCATTTAGCTTAAAAATAGCCTACCACACCCTTCAAAATGACCAGGCGTCACATGATCAAGTATTCAAGCTTGCAAGGAGTTGGAAGGGACCTGAAAGGATTAAATCTTTCATCTGATTGGTGGCGTATGCTGCTATCTTGACGAACATAGAGAGAAAAAGAAGATACTTAACACACATTAATCAGTGTCCAAGATGTCACATAGATTAGGAAACAAGTCTATATGTGCTCTGCTCCTTTGCCTCTCTTGTATGGCAATCTCTTCAACCCAAAGACCAAGTGAAAGAGTTTTACAATCTTGGCAGACACAATTGTTTCATTCACAATCTCTCTAAGACGAATGATTGGCCTTGCACCTTTGGGGTTGCGATTTCCTCCTTATGGTACTTCCACAATAAGTTAATCTTTGAAGGAATTGTCACTCACTTAGCAACCATGGCAGAGTCCATTAAAGTGAGGAGCTCTGAGATTAAAGGAGCCTTACACAATCTCATCATACCAAAGCAAGTCACTAATTCCACAGCGTGTCTTGTTCGTTGGTACCCCCTCCTGAGAGTATAATCAAGATTAATGTTAATGGTTTCTACTCTTTCATCAACAACAATGCTACTTGTGGTGAAATTGTCTGAAATCATTTAGGTTGGTTTCTAAAGGCGTTCACATATAACATTGAAAATTGTTCTATTATGTATGCAGAATTACAGGGGGTCATTAAAGGACTCTTACTAGCCATCACTCACAACTGGAACCAAGCTATCATAGAATCGGATTCTCTTGCTGCTATCAACTTCATCATGGATGCTTTGCCCTTCACCCTTGTGCATCGCTTTTAGATGAAATCCGAATCTTATCAAATCGCATCCAGCAAATGCATTGGAACCACGTTCTTCGCGAAGCAAATTCAGTGGTGGACATTCTAGCAAAAAAGAGACAGTCAATACCGCTGGGTCTCCACATTTTCGAAGATCCTATCCAGACTAATAATAATAAGAATAATAATAATATAATAATAAGACCAGTAATAATAACACCAGTAATAACAATTATAATAATAATTATAATAATAATAAGGGATAAGTATGATTTTGGTCCCTAACGTAGAGGCCAAAAATTTATTTCATTCTTGACCTTTTTTTTGCTATAAAATGGTCCCTAAGGTTTCAGTTTGTTTTAAAATCGTCCTTTTTACCAATTTTATTTCTTTTATTACCAAATTACCCCTTATTAAAAAAATTTTAAAATAAAATAAATATAAAATAAAATAAAAAAAAAAGAAAGAAAGGGATCAGA
>NC_029773.3:11215628-11241366 GCF_000817695.3 Arachis duranensis | reverse complement strand
CGCACCGACGCACCACCGCACCACCGCACCGCCGTCCTGCCGTCTCTGATCCCCCACTGCCCGCCCGCCACTTCTTCTTCTTCTTCCATTCTGCTTTTGCTTTAATTATGTTGTTGATTTTTTATTATTGTTGTTTCTGGTTGCTTGATTGATTATATTGTTACATTATTTTTGTTGTTGTTGTTGTTCTATTTCTGCTCTTACTTCTTCTGTTTCTACTTGATTCCATTGTTGTTTCATTGGTGTTTCGTTGTTGTTGTTGTTGTTGTTGTTGTTGTTGTTGTCCTGCTGCTGCTTTGTTTAATTGATAACTGTTGTTGTTTCTGCTAGTGCTTCTGCTTGTGCTTCTGGTGTTTTTGCTTGTGCTTTTGGGATTTTGGGAAAGAAGGAAAGGGATAAGGGCATTTTGGTCCAGAGGACGGTTTTAAAACAAACTGAAATCATGGAGACCATTTTATAGTGAAAAAAAGGACGGGACGAAATAAATTTTTGGCCTCTACATTAGGGACCAAAATCATACTTATCCCTAATAATAACAATAATGATATAACATTAACAAAATATAGCTCAATATACTAATAAAAAATTAAAAAAATTTTACATATTTAAGATTATCTAAGTATTTAATAATATACTCTGCAGTTAATGTAAAATTATGAATTATTTTAACTAAATTAAAAAAATGAATGTAATTAAAGTTGACAAACACGGTTGTTTAACCTCTCACTCACGAAGCTTTACTCTCTCTTTTGTTTAACTTCAAAATGCAGCTTGAGAACAATATAAAAATCAAGTCAAAGAGAAAAGCATTCAACTCAAAAACAGGTGTCGCACATGCATTTACTTGTGGAGTGATGCACCTGCAAAATACAGGTTACATGTTATTTTTCGCACCTGCCATTGCAATTTGTTTTTTTTCTGGTCAAACGAGCCACGTTTTGGCCATGTAACCACCCACATGTCAAAATGCAGGTTGCGTTTTGAAGTTAGTTTTTTCTTTTTTTAAAAAAAAATGTCAAGTACAAATTGTGTTTTACAGTTTTTTTATTGTCAAACACAGGTTACGTTTTGCATATTTATTTATTTGTAGATTCATATTTTTGTATAATATATCATAATATAATATTATTAAATAATACTATTTTTTGTCCTTTCTTAAATTAATTTCTGATGAAGGGCAGATCAATTTTTTATTTCTTTCTTTTGGAGATGCAATTTTTAGTTTTTCACAACTCTATGTTCGTTGTGAAAAAGTTAAGGGAGTCAATTATAATATTTTTTTTTGGTGACGGAGTCAATTATAATATAAGTCAATTTAAACTAATTTGTTTTAATTTTTAATTTTAAAATTTTAAAATTAAAATAATAAAAAAAATTTTGTCAACAAACTATAACTTAAATGATATAATTTTTTTATACTCACTTAAAAATTGGGATTCGAATTTGACTTTTAACTTAAAAAAAAAGTTTTTTATAATAAATTAATTCTTTAATTAGTTGCCTCTTTGCTATTCTAACAAAACTCGTTTGTTATTATGTTCCCACGTTACCTTGGACTGTGGTTTCCAATAAGGGCCGTACATGAGATCGGATTACTTTAATTTAATTAAATTCGAACTAGATTTTAATATTTTACTAGTAAATGACCTATGCGATGCATGGAAAATATTTAGTACGGTCAAAAAATATATTAATTGTACATTCAGTACAGGAATAAAAAAATATATTATATATGCATATAACATAATGTCAACTATTAATCAAATTAAATTAACATACGCAGATTTTTTTCATTGAATGAAAAATTGAAATTATTTTTTATATGTTAATTACTAATGTTAAAAAGTATTTTTTTATGTCATATTATATAACAAAAAAGAATTTTTCATGTTCATTATATAAGAAAAAAATTAGATAAAAAGTACATGAATAAAAAACATCTAAACTCACACATACTTGAATATGTCCACCTTCAACTTAAATGGATGTGTTAATATAACTTTGAATATACAAACATCTCCAACTTGTTAAATATTCATTAACAACTATTAAAAAAACTTGAATGATCACATGGTTAATATCATATCATAATCATCTGATAAGCATATTATAAATTTACACAATACATATTTTACAAAAAAATAATTAAAGTATTATATGTCTAAAATCTTACTACTTAATAAATCTAATAAAATTAAATAGTCTTGCTTGTTTTTTGACAACCTCCTTTATGATTCAATGAGCATATTATACTAAAAAAAGAATTTATAAGTCAAGTTGAATGTAATTAATTATTTAGTTTTAATTATACATTATAGCAAATATTATATTTTTTTATATAAAAAAATAATTTATTAAACATTATATATATTTTCTAAAGAATAACCCATGGTACGTTTGGAATGTCTAATACACAATGCTACATTAATATGATTGAATAACACAATGAGTTAAAAAATAAAAGAAATGGATAGGTAAAAAAGACGTTTTTTAATTTTCATATGAAAGTATAGTATGTGTTAGACTCTATTATGGAAAAAGGGGGTGCTGAGTGTGGTGTCAGGTAAACCACAAATCGGTGTGTCTTGTATGATGTTATTCGGACGGTCTGTGTTGTAGGTGAGAAAACAAACCCTCCGACTTGTGCTTCACTTGCCACTTGTCACGCTCAGCTGGCTCCCCTCAATGGTGTCCTACCCAACATTAATCTCCCACACTCACCATCCGTTTTCATTTTACTCTTTTCACCAAACAATACCCATTACCAGTTCGTCTTCCTCCTTTCTCCACCCTCCAAACTTGCATGGTGATAGCAAGCTGAAGATGTCAAAGAAAAAAAAATAGAGATGTTAATCGTCCTGAACTTCATGTTATACATGATCTCAGTCATCCAAAATATGTAAGTTTTTTTTAAATTTTTTAATTTTTTTATATTTCGTAATTCTAGATATTATTGTTAGGTGGTTAATTATTATTGTTGTGGTTAGAAATTGAATTTAGCAATTATTATCATTTTTACCGGATGTATGTTTTTTTTTTAAATTTTTTAATATTTTATAATTAAAATTATTATTGTTAAGAAGTTTATTATTGTTGTTGTTATTGTTAGAAGCTGAATAGAAATGTGTATTATTTTTGTACTCTATCATCCAAAATAATACACTTTTAAAAGTACTCTATCATCAATTTCTCTCACTCTACTAAATAATAACAGAAACTACACTAACAATTTTTGAGTTACATACCATGAAGGAGAAAAATATAGAGTATATACCCATTTTGGTCCTCAAAGAATTTCAAACCAGACATTTTAGTCCCTAACTAAAATTAATTACTCGATTCGTCCCTAACAATTAATTCCGTCAGTCACTTAGGTCCTTAGCTCCGTCAACTCTAACGGAAGACAAAATGGTCCCTGAAAACTCTAACATGGGACAAAATGATCTCTGACAACTCTAACAAGGGACAAAATAATCTCTGACCCCTTTATTCAAAAAACGACACTATTCTTTCCCAATTTTTATCATATCTCACATAATCCTAACATTTATACTCTCCTTCTTCACCTTCACAATCTTCTTTTCCATCTTTTCCTTCCTCCTCTTTAGCTCCAAGATTAAGCCATGGTGTAATTATCACACGTGTCGCACCTACCTCAATATGTCATGGACCACACACTTTCTAAATCTTTGTGACTAGTACATCTACCTCCTCTGCATTTCACCCACCAAAAGCATCTACTTTCACGTCTTTGATAATATCACCTCCAACCCCGACAACGTCCACGACATCCTCAAGACTAAGTTTCACAACTACTCCAAGGGCACGCCTTTCTCCACTCTCCGGCAAGCAATATAGATTATTGGACATTAGAATATCAAGAGAAGATTCTCCTTCGACATCATATGCAAATTCTCATTTGAAATTGATATAGAATGCTTCATTTCTTCTTTTTCGGAGTCCAAATTGGCAGACAGCTTCGACCTCGCATTTAAGCTATTACAACTAGCAATATCGCCGTTGCCGCTCGTATGGAAACTGAAGCGATTACTGAACATTGGTTCGGAGAAGAAGGTGAAGAAAGCGATCGAAGTAGTGGACAATGTGGTCATGGAGATGTTAAGGCAGAGGAGGAGGGAAATGGCAACGACGACGACGAGTCTTAACAAATCAGGCTTACTGTCTAGATTCATGGATCCATCGAAGACGACAACTAGTTGAGAGACATAGGCATTAGTTTCGTGAGTATGAATTGGTTGAGAATAAGTTGATAATTTTTTTTCTTGTGAACATTAAATTTATAGAGTGTGCATTGTGTAGTTTGAAGTTATAGTGTTAGACTATTAGTGTTATACAAGATATGATGAAAATTGGGAGAGAAGAGTGTCGTTTACGAACAGAAGAAATCAGGGACCATTTTGTCCCCTGTTAGAATTGTCAGGAACTATTTTGTCCTCTGTTAGAATTAACGGAGTAAAGGACTTAAGTGACTGACAGAATTAATTGTTAGGGACCAATCGAGTAATTAATTTTAGTTGGGGACTAAAGTGTCCAGTTTAAAATTGACTAAAATGGGTATATATTCAAAAATATAAATGCAGAGAACTAGAAGAAGAAGACGAGCAAGTTTGAAGAAGAATACGAATACGAGACCTGAGACTGTTGAACGAGTTGCACACTTTTACCGTTTTGCATTGTTAAAATTCAAATTCCAGCCATCAACAAGTCGTACCCTCCGACTTGTTTGTTTATTTTTGCTTAACAAATAACTCGGACCCTCCGAATTTTTTCACCTAAAAATGACATAAAGTTGTCCCACCTTCTCGTTTATCACTCCCTATTTCCATATCCGGGGAAAGCACACTAACGGGTTCCATAACTAAAAAATTGAACCTAAAAAAGATACTACATAATTTATTTGTATTTGAATAATTTTGAGTTTAAAAATCATACATGTTTAACACCAATAGATAATAATAGAAAAAAACACTTATATAACCACAAACATTAAAAACACCAATAAATTTTGAACGTTTACATCTCATTTTCCTCAAAATGCTATAAATATTATATAATTACATGATATTAAATTTAATGTTAATTTATATAATTACATGAATTCTTACATTGATTTATTCTAAATTTATGTGTTTCGAATGCATTGTCCATGCGAATCACGGGAGATACTTAATCTATCTTGCTCAATCTTACATCTATATAAACAGTTGGAACATAGAAAGCATTCAAATGTATCTAGCAAAAATGAAAAATCTTATAACACTTTTAATCAAAATGAGAATAACTAACTCTCGAGATCAAGTGCGATTTAGAGTCGTCTACATTGTTGCATCTTCATGTGCTTGATAAATCAAGTAGTAGTAGCAGAATATAAAACAAAGAATTTTACATCATAATCATAATTAACAATTTATTAGAATAGGTATTTTTTGTTTTCTGCTAATGGTGTCAATGCAAAACATATCTACATCTTTTTTAAGCTGCATTTAAGAGACAACTCACTTTAACATCATAATATAGATTGTAAAAAACATAGTAAAAAAATCTGACATACTATAAGGAGAAAAAATAATGTTGCTATTAGATATGTTAAATGAGTAAGTTTTATATTAATTAACATGTCATGAAGAGCTTCAGCACCCTAATTATTTGACAATGTATGACAAATTCCTACATGAGTTTTATTATATTGCTGGGATTATTAACCTCCTCAAATTTTTGAGACATATGATGAACACACATCTTAATTCTCTTTTCCTTTTCCTTTCTTTTTGTATTTACAGTTCCATTTTCTTTTGTCTCTCCAAAAGGCCAAAGTTCAACTCTTCCTCTTTATTGTCAAGCCAGGAACCATCGACAGATCAAGGAACCTCTTCATTGAATGCAGTAAAGCAAGAACTTCATCTATGTGCTTAACTTGAATACTCATCAACTCACTGCAACAAATTTTCACCTCAGCAACGACACAATAAAAAACTCCAACATAAAAGAAAAAAAGAGATAAATATCCAATCCCCCAATGACCCACACCCAATAAAATAAAATAAAGAATGAAAGAAAAAACACCAACAAAGCTTTCACATATTAGATGATCAAATGTTTCAAATAAATCATGGTTGTAAACATGATTATTAAAAGCTATCACTTTACTTGTTTCTTCTATAGTTTTTCCTGAACTCTCACATATGTATAATGAATAAACTATTGTCCACATCATCCACTTTTTTCATTGGAGACTGGAGAGTCTTCATATTGGATATTCTAATAGGGGAATGCTAGGGGAACAATGATTTTGTTGAACAATATGAACAACCACCAATCAAATAAAAACACACTACACTTCCAAATTAACCCTCTAAATTTTAATATTAAAATAACCATCCGTACACTAATAAAATGAACATCTGATATATCTATTATTTACATTGTTTAATATTTTCGTTGTTTACCTATACTTTTCCATTCTAATATAACTAAACCCACCTATAATACAAAATCTAAATGAATTTGAATAGCTTCGTTTTAAATTCTAACTGAATATCTAACTGCGTTACAGAACATAATGTTAAATTAGTCCCTGTAAGTTTTTCAAAATATTACATTTCTCTAGAGTGCAGAGAAATGTTCTTGTAACAACCTTTGGTACTCACCGGAACCCAGAAGCATCCCTTAGAAATAGCCACTCTCCTTTGATTTCATAGTGACAAGTTGTATGACTTTACTTTTAAAAATTGAAAGAAAATGAAATTGTATGAATTTGAACTTTAGTATCTTCACTAAAGTTACACATTAAAAAATAAGTGCATCCAAATGTTGAATATTACACAGTACAAATATTTTCTTTTAGAGAAACTAATAATCTAATACCAACCAAGATTTGACTTCTATAGATTGTTATGAATAAAATGTGTCTTGACAAAATGTGACATCACATGTATGGTTCAGCTAAACTATAAAAAAAAAAGCTAGACAAATACTAAACACAACAACAATAACATGAAGAGAAATTTTAAATTTCAAAGCAAAACATAAAATCCAAAGAGGAATAGTGGAAATAAGATGATAAACAATATGGATTAAGGTGCTAAAGGTATATCACATTGTAGTAAAGGGACCCGTGTTACGTGTAGACAAAGCACATAAGACCATGGAACTAACGACTCTGTATAACAAGCCAAAATAATTATAACACTCAATGCTTTCTGTATAAGTTATTTTACAAAATATAGGCATGAAGAATGACATTAACACATTAACTTAATGCTTTGATGGGTCTAGTGAAAACATCTTTAGGTATCAATGCCTCAAATGGAGATGTGAATGCTATTGTCACATTGAATAAAATTACATCAACTATGCTTATGAAATCATGGACATGGTATAATTAGCAATTAATTTCAATGAAATAATAAAATAAAAATAACTGCTGCTAAAAATATACACGACGGTGTTCATATCGAACACAATATTATCAGTTTTAATACGTAAAGGCATTGGATTGGAGCAATAATGAACAATATGTATGGAAAGGAGAAGAAATCGAAAATAAAAAAGTAACCATTAAACCTCACTAATAGTTTATAATAAAAATTAAGAACATAATATCCATGAACATCGAATATATAATATATTACATAACTTGTATGCACCATGCATGATGCTCAGTGAATGCATCAAGTTCCTTGAGAAGATTGAATGAGAAAGCCATTGGTTCAGTAATTCAATTAGTATGAGATAATGACTTTATAAATGATTTGGTGAGAAGAGAACTAAACAATAACTCAAGGATGTACAATATTATTATTTAGAGATGGAATCAGTAATATTTACAGAAACTGATTACAGGTAATAACATAAGAGAACCTATTATTAAAGATAAGAACAAATAGAAAATAAAAAATTTATGGCAAGCAGATCAGGTTACCTTTAAATTAGAAAAAAGAAAGACCCTCAGACATGATATGAGGAACAAATAAAGAAGCAATGGACATGAAAGCAAAACAACATTATAGTTATTATTTGTCGAAACTATAGATAACTAATGAGTGTAGCATATAGTCTAAGCAAGCACATTAGTTTATTATTTGTAAAAATATGAATACAAAAGCAAGACGACAAATCTTATCAGCTACACTACAACTGTTATAATTGAAATTGAAGGGTGAAAGGTCCAGATCGCAGTAGAACAAAGGGTAAAATTGCATTTGAGTAAGCTTTGCATGCAATGAGAACAGAACAATATTGTATAATTGTGCAAAAGTAACAAAAAAATACATATTAAATACATATCATAATCATGTGATAAAAATTGGGTGACTAAAATGTACATAAAAAATACATGATATAATACATAATATAATCATGTAATGAAAGGTGAGGTACCTAAATAAAAATAAATTACATTCATATTACAAATAAAAAAATATCAATAGATGTTACATATATATACCGTTGGTGTAGCATGTTATAAATTTAGACCATGCATAATTTACAAAAAATAACTAAAATATTATATGTTTAAAATCTTACTATTTAATATATCTAACAAAATTAAATAGTCTCCTCTTTGATGACAAAAGAAATTAGTTGATAAAATAGATTATTATAACTGGGTATTTGATATTTAAACTAATTAAAATTTTTTAAAAAATATCACGTCATAGTGAGAAATTAAAATAATTCAGGATGAAAAAAAATATATGACTCTCTTGAAACACACCTTAAAAGTTTTTACTCACTTATATTATTACCTTTTGTAAAAGTGATTGTTTTAATCATTTTTCACTATTCTTATGTATTTAATGATTGCTTCCTATGTTCTTATATTTAGAACTACAATTTCTCAAAATTTAATCATTAGAAACAATAAACTAAAAGATAATGATAAGAAAATACTAAAAGTAATGAAAGTTATTGGAATTTTTAACCATTCATCTAGTTAATAGAGTGTGACTCTCTTTTAAAATTATTATGTAATGCTTCATCTATGATTGAAATACCTAATAGAAAAAAAAGAAACAAAAAAATGCTTAATATATCATAGTCCATTTATAAATTACATAAGCTAATAGATGCAAAAATAATGCAATTGTACCTGCAAAGAATAGCAAGACAGGGAGTTAAAGAAAAAGTCTTAATATAAAACATATACATAAAACTCACTAAATAGAAAAAAGTTAGAATGCTTAAAATATATTTTATACAAATAATATAAATATTTATTTAATATTTACTCATAATCATATTTATTATAATTATTATTAGTACTAGTAAACAAAAGATAATAGGAGAGAAAGGGTATTTTAATTTTTTAGGTGATGATTCAATAACTAATAGTTCCATTAAGTCATCAAACATCTCAAGATGTGAACGAACTTAGGAACTTGATGAGGAGAAACTTCTATAGAAATTTTTGTGTATTATTCCTGTTAGGTGGTTCTAAGTGAACCTTTTCATTGTAATTAGAAGAACTTAAGGCTCCTATAAAACAATTCCGTTAGTAATTAGAGGACCAATCATATCTGTTTATATCTTAGAAGTATCAAAATGAAGGTGCAAAATTAAGTATAGAAAAAAATGTGCAAAATTAAACATGTAAAATGCTTAGAATAATGAAACTACTTTTGGTAAACATAAGTGCAAATTATATAATTTTTATGTGCAAAACATCTGTAAATATAGGTATAAATGATTGCTTGCCAAAATTGATAATATTTGCTGATGACGTAGCATTGCTCAATTCTAAAATGAAGCAGATTTAAATTAAAAAAAAAACAGCACACACAATCAAGCAGAATCACAAACATAATAATACAAATTCAGTCAACATGTCATTGCCATCACATTTCTTAGAGATATAAGGCACATAACAGCTCTTACCAACATATTATCACCACCCCGAAAAGGATCTTTGAAGATTTTTTAGGACTGGACAAATTAAAAAACTAAAATTAACCTTTAAGCCTGTGACGATGCAATAGTATATAGCAAAAGTAATAGAAATATTAGTTTGAGAATTCTTACTATCAGAATATTTCACTATCTGCACCTGTTGTCTATCTGGCCAGATCCATCATAGTTTCACTTTGGGATCTCAGAAGGATGTCCAATAGGCTCCGGTATTATCTGAAAAGTTTAAAAGTTGGATTGCTCATGAACAACGCTGCTGCATAAATAAGTTCCAAACAGTGATTGTGAATCACATACCTTTATTTTACTCCTTACACGTCGCTAATGTGCTTTATGCTTTCCTAGTCTTGCTGCATGTGCTATAAATTATGGCTGCTCAGTTTTTGCCACCGATCTATTCTATTCAACTGTCTTCTCCTTTGAATCCACCACCACCACATTGATAACCACCACCTCCATATTCTGCTCCACCACCATAGCGGTCGCCACCTCATCCACTGCCATAACTCCTACCTCAATGTTTATTGCAATGCGACTGCCACCACGATGATGGATTCAAAAAAAATAAGCGAAGAAACAACTATACAAATCCACTAAACAATAAATGTTGGGATTATAAATATACCTTTTTTTCTTTCTTTCCATTCAGATTTTAAATTTTAAATTTTTAAGTTTTTGTTACTTGTTAGGTGAAGAGAAAATAAATATTGAAGCAGAGAATGGATGAAAAATAATCAATGATGAAAGAGAAATAATTGAAGGAAGAAATTGTCAGAAGACATGGAAAATAAGAAGCAAAGTTCACTTGAAAAAAAATTGAATAGGAGACTACAAATGAATTAATTGTATAGAAAACACTATAAAATATCTAGTTCTCAAGTTCTCTTTATCAAGATACTTTGAATCACTACCCGGAATGGATCCCGTAATTGAATACCTCACTGAAACTGTAGAATTTGATGAACAAAAAAAAATGATTTAAAAAATGAAAAAAATTCAAAATATAGTAGATCTAAACAAAAATTTAAAAAACATCAAACGAAAAACCTTGAAATTGAAAATTTCTGAAAATCGAAAGTGATCAAACCTTGTTTTCAAAGAGCTTGTTGGGCAGTCCATTGCAAAATATCTAGAATCTCCATAGTTGTAGCAGATTTGCGTCTACCATCACTGCCATACATGCCTCCTTGATTACAATCCCAAGCCATGTGACCCATCCCACTGCAGTCGTAGCAATCGCAACTGTTCACCATGCTCTCCACCGCCACCACTGTGATCACGATGACAAATTGAAAAAATAAAAAATGGGCAAAGTAACCAGAAGAATATAGTGAATAATGGAAGAAGGGGTTATAAATATGCTTGTTTTTTCGATTCAAAATTTAAATTTGAAATTTTTCATTCTTCTTACTTGATATTAAAGGAAGGAGCTGAAGAGGAAGAGTTGTCAGAGGGAAATAAATGTATGTAGCAAAGAAAGAATGAAAAAACAGATGGACATTAAAGGGGTCGGAGAAGTTGAAGGGAGAGTTGTTAGAAGACATTAAAGACATTGAAGCTAATATTACTTCATACATAACCCAAAATCTCAAATATTGATGCAGAAGAAATGATGGAATGAGAGACCACAGATGATACACCACATAAGGAGCACCATAATTAATCCAACTCTCAAGCTCTCTCCTATAAGACATGTTGGATTTTCACTACCTGACAACCCTCTATTAATAGTTTAGTATTAGATAACATAAAAAATTAAAATAAAAAATGAGTATTTAATTAATTATAAATTAAAATAATAGAATTTTTAATATAATTAAAGTTAGGATTTATAATATAATTAAAGTTATAAATTTAATGGTAATTATTTCGACTAAAAAATTTTAATATAGATTTAATATGTGTAAAATTAAAAAATTATCATTTTTTATATTTTTTAAAATGGTAGAAACTGTTTTTGAAAGAGAAAACACTCAATTCAGTCCCTGTCCATTTTTAAGAAAGACAAAGCGATCCCTGTCCAAAAAAAGGTACGTCCCGGCTCTTGTCTTTGTATTCCGTCAGACATGGCGGCCCTTCTGTGCCTTACGGCGTTAAAAACAAACGGAATAAGTATACGTGTCATTTAACGGTGATGAGCTAGTTGTCAGTTGTCCATTAAGTGCCAAGCTGTCAATTAAAAAATGGACAGGGGTCGATCTGTCCCTGCCTCCCAAACAAAAACACTGTCGTTTTAAGTGGGGGATTGAAATGGTGCGTATAGTACATGCTTTGAGTTTCCATTTAACACTTCTTACCTTTCTCCTAATTACAGAATACCCAAAATCGTTTCATGTTATCTCTGAAGACGACAAAACGACGACGCTTCTACCTGGCTATAGAGTTGAGTAAGACGCTGACAGTATTGCTGACAACGCTCCAAGTGAAGCTTCAGACGAAACTACTAACGGACTCCCTGACGATGTTGACAGAATTTTCTTGTGCAAGTCTTCGAGGTAAGTAACAGATTATTCAACTAAAATATTAGCAACATTGTGTATTGTTTAATTAGTTTTGGGTTGTGAGTGTTTACATTTTTTTTCTAACTTGGTATCGCATTACAAAGATAGAGTTTGGTTAAGGCTCAATGTTGTTAATTTTGGAGCATTTTGCCATCAAGAGATAAAGATGTTTTTTCTTTCTGCAATGGGATTCATATATAGAAAATAAGGTTCAATGGAATTCATATATAATTTGCAAGTGGGTTCAAAATGCATCAATTTACTTGTATTAAAACCACAAACTCTATATATAACAACAAATCTTACAGATATAATTATCTTTATTCAAATTTCAATATTATATAATACACACACACACACATATATATATATATATATATATATATATATAACAGGTAAACTTGTTTTGAATATTATTTTGTATTTGTAAAATTGTATATTTGTTACATATAATTGATTGTATGTGATATATATAACTGGTAAACTTGTTTTGAATATTATTTTGTATTTGTAAAATTGTATATTTATTACATAGGATTGATTGCATGTGATAAATTGAATTCATATCTATAGGTATGTCTTGTAGACATGCAATGGCAGTCATGTCTAAGATAGGCCTTAGGCTTGAAGATTTTGTGCATAAGTGGCTGACAATGGAAGCTATAAGAGCTATATACTCACATTGCATCAAACCGGTTAATAATGAAGAGAATTGGGTACAATCGAATGCTCCTAAGACTCTTCCTCCTCTAATCAAAAGAGCTACTCATAGGCCAAAGATGTTGAGAATATCGGACCCGATTGAGAAAGAGATGAATTCAAACAAATGTAGAAAAACCTTTCAAGTCACTTGCTCAAAGTGTGGTCAGCTAGGACACTACTACAAGACTTGTACCAATGCACCTCAAGACCTAAATTGAAAATCCATGACAAAGAAGGAGAGAAGGGCAAAGAAAGGGCCTTTGCAATTTGTAGAGTCAAGCCAAGCTAACACTGAGCAGGTATAATTTGTTCTGAGCAAGAAGAGCATTAACAGCATCTACTTCCAACACGCCTCTCTTCTGAAGGGTTTCAAAATTCACAGGAGTCCTATTAGAGGAGTATAAATATTGGTTGCTTGCAACCAATTCAATCAGCTCAATAGTCTCCTCCGGTGTCTTCTTCTTGTGCAATGAACCTCCTGCAGAATTGTCTAAGAACATCTTGGACATTTCACCCAAGCCTTCATAAAAGATATCTAGTTGAGTCCATTTGGAGAATATGTCTGGAGGGTATTGCCTAATTAGTAGCTTGTATCTCTCCCAAACTTCATACAGAGTTTCACCACCCTTCTGTCTGAAGGTCTGAACCTCCACCCTAAGCTTAGTCAGCTTCTTTGGTGGGAAAAATTTAGTGAGAAACTCAGTAACCACCTTGTTCCAAATATCTAAACTCTCATTGGGTTGAGAATCTAGCCATAGCTTTGCTCCATCACTCAGAGCAAACAGGAAGAGCATGAGTTTGTACACATCTGGGTTTACTCCATTTGTCTTCACAGTATCACAAATTTGCAGAAAACTAGAAATAAATTGATTTGGATCTTCATGGGGAAGACCGTAATATTGGCAGTTTTGTTACACCAGAATGACCAGTTGAGACTTCAACTCAAAGTTGTTCGCAGCAATAGGAGGCACCACAATGCTCTTTCCATACAGATCTGCAGTAGGAGCAGAGAAAGAGCCAAGTACCCTCCTTTGTTCATTCCCATTCGGGTTCGTCACATTGGGATTATCATTATTGGTCGGATCCATAGTGGATTCTGCAGCCTTGTAAAGTCTTGCTTGTTGTAAACGCCGCTTGAAAGTCCTTTCAGGTTCAGGATCAAAGTCTAAGAGATGTTCTTCGTCTCTGTTCCTGCGCATAAACAACCAGAAAACAAAAAAGAATTGGAATCTCTACGTCAGAGTGCAGAGAATTTCCAGTGAGGTAACCTGTGTAAAGAAATAAAAAAATATATACTAAATAAAATAAATAAATAAATAGACAATACCAAACTTAATTTCAGAAATTAAGAAAAATGTTGGTGCTATTTATTTATTAAAAAAATTATTTTTCGAAAAAAAAATTTTTATTATTATTATTCTTTTTTATATAATAAAAGAAAAAATAAAAAAATTAAAGAAAACGAAACAGGGGAAGGGAGTTGCTAACGCGAAACAAGGAAAATTTTAATTTTTTTTTGAAAATAATAAAACAATATTTAAATAAAAATTAAAACTAAAACGCCTAATCTAAACAATCAAACAACTAATAGTTGTTAATCACTATCAATCCCCGGCAACGGCGCCAAAAACTTGGTGCGGTATTTTACAACCCACACTACTAACTGACAAGTGCACCGAGTCGTACCAAGTAATACCTTACGTAAGTAAGGGTCGATCCCACGAGAATTGATGGATCAAGCAACAATAGTGTTTGACAGGATTAGTTAGGCAAGCAGAAAAGAGTGTTTTGGTATTCAAAGAGCATTAAACACAGACAAATAAATAAGTTGGGAATAATATAATGAGAAGATAGTTAAGGTTTCAGAGTTATCTATTTTTCCGGATTAACTTCTATTACTAATTAATTTAATTATGCAAGATTTAATTTCATGGCAAACTATATGTGACTAGGTCCTAATTCCTTAGACCTTCCTAGTCTCCTCTAAAATTCATTAACTACCAATTCCTTGGGCAATTAATTCCAATTAGAGGGTGATGATCAATTTCTAGTTTATATGCCAAAAGAATCCTAATTATCCACAAATAAAGGGATTATATGTCACATATCCCGTTAAATACAAACAATTAAAAATTCAGTATAATATGTTTTCAAGCTGTTGTTCAAGTAAAGAGCTTTTTCAAGTTTTACAGGAACTCAATTAGAACATGGGTCATACTTCCGTTCCACCCACATTCATAAAATAAAGAACGAAAACAATTATTGAAATATAAATCAAGACATGAATTAAATTAAAAAGATCAAACGAATCAATCCATGAAAATAGACAGAGCTCCTAACCTTAATAATGGAGGATTAGTTGCTCATGGTTCAGAGAAGAAAAATAAGGATTGTCAAAATGTACAGCCTAATGTACCGAGTTCCAATCTAATGGCATGTGATCCCTTTTTATAACTAATCCTAATAAATTTAAAATATAATTATCTAAAATTAAAATAATATCTTTTCCTAAAAGATAAGATTTGAATTTAAATTTGAATTAATTAATAGATCTTCAATTGATGGGTGGGGACCACTTGATTTGTCCATTCTGCAGCTTTAAATCTGTGTTTTCTAGGCTGAAAACTGGGTTAAAACAGTCCAGAATTCGCCCCCAACGTCATTTGTATTTTTGCAGATTGCGCATGTGACGCGTTCGTGTCGTCCACGCGTTCGCGGCATTTGTGCAGATTCCAGTCCACGCATTCACGTCAGGCACGTGATCGCGTCATTGCGATTTCTCCATTCTGCGCGGTTGCGTGAGCCACGCGTCCGCGTCGATGTTCGATGGTCATCTCGTTGGTTTCTTCTTTTTCTCTGCAGAAACTTCATCAAATCCATCCGAATGCTACCTAAAATAAATAAAATTGCACAAAATTCAAAATAGCATCCATAGTGGCTAAAATATAATTAATTCTTAATTAAATTCAACAAATTAGATGCAAATTCACTAGGAAAAAATAGACAAGATGCTCACGCATCACAATACCAAACTTGAACTGTTGCTTGTCCTCAAGCAACCAAAACTAATATAAGCTTAGGATGTGAATTTGCATGAGAATGAGAGTTCGATTAAGCTCGTGTCTCTTTTATAGTGGGGTTTATAACTGTAATCTTGAATAGGTTTGGCATCCCACTCTTCTTTAAATTAGAAGGATGTCACTGTCATTTGGAATTAGAATTCGGATAATATTATGAATTCTCTGATCTTTTATATTTCAATTTAATCCTTGAACACAGCAAAATTTACTTTAATTTATTTTTCTTTGGTGCTTTGCACCTTGAGCCTAGCCGTGACTTTAAATATTTTTTCTCAAGGGTTACTTGACACAAAAACACCACAAGCACTTAACTGGGGAACTCTCTTTGAGTTCTGGTTTTTCTTTCAGTTACTCCCAGACAGTGGTGCTCAAAGCCTTTGGCATACTCTGTTAAGCGCACTTGGTCTCGACTCTAAGTGTTCTGTCTCAAGGATTACTTGACACAATCACACCACAAGCATGTGACTAGGGAAACAACTTTTTGAGCTTTTAATCATGTCTGACCTCCCTAGTCATTGATGCTCAGAGCCTTGGACCTTGCTTTTATTATTATTTTTTTATTTAATATTTTTTTCTTTTGCTGTTTCTTTTGCTTCAAGGATTAAATTTTTGTTTATTTCAGAGAAGTCATAATAATTCTCTAAATTCCTGTTCCTTATACATCAACATCCCTTGATGCAAATTCAAATATGCACTGTTCATATCATGCATTCAAAAATCACAGAAAATACCACCAAATTTAAGTAAATAAGATTATTCTTAGAATTAAACTCAATTTCTCATGCAATACATCACTTCTTTTCTTTTTCTCTTTAGATTCAAGTTCAGTGAGTGGTACATGAAACATCTTTTCAGCATTAAAGCAATTAAAAGAAAATTAAACTAGTCCTAGGATTCTAACTAATAATGGATCATGCAACAAACAAAGCAAAATAGCAGAAAGCCGGAACATAACATAGAAAAAAAAGAGGGGAGGAATAAAATGAAAGGAACTCAACCACCTTAGTTATCCTAACGGTCACTTTATTTCTTCAGGTTGTGTTCCTCAGTGAAAATGATTCGCCTCCCTTTTGTGCCAGAAAATCCATAAGCGCAGCGTCAACACCAAACTTAAAGATTTGCTTGTCCTCAAGCAAAGAAGAACTGAAAACAAGAATAAATAGTGAGAGGAAAGAAGAATATAAAAAGAAAAGAATAAGAGAGAATTAGGATTGGGAGAGAGTGAAAGAAAAGTGAAAACGGTGCGGCGACGGCGACGCATACGCGTGCAGCATGCGTACGCGTGGGTCACAAATTTTTCAAAATGACGCGTAAGCGTCAGGCACGCATCCGCGTGCCCTTGATTTTGTGCGATTCGCGCGAAGTCAGCCGAGCGCCCGCGTGACTCTCTGTTCGCATGGCTTGGGAGCCAATTATTCATATGATGCGTTCGCGTCATGCGTGCGTTCGCGTGCATGGCCATATGTGCAACTGACGTGAACGCGTCAGTCACGCGTCCGCGTGCTCTAACTTGTGCTTTTAGCACACTTCCTGCCCCAAGCCAGCACAACTCTCTACCCAATACTCTTTTACGTCGAATTTGCCGGTCATGCGTTCGCGTCAGGGACGCACCTGCGTGAATGGCGAGAATCACAAACGACGCGCACGCGTGAGGTACGTGGACGCGTGGGTTGTTTGTGCTAAAGGCTTGGTTCCGGCGCCATTCCCGCTCAACTCTCTGTCAAATTTTATTTTGCACTTACACATGATCGACGCATTCGCGTCAGTGACGCTTGCGCGTCGTATGCGCGCTTTTTTTTTTTGAGCTCGAGGTGTTCGGTTCTTGTGATAAAATAGCTGTATGATCAGAAAATTAGTAAGAACTCAGTAAAAATCAAGCAAGTAAGAAAACTACTACTACGAAAAATAACTAAGGATACGAAATTATCGGGTTGCCTCCCGACAAGCGCTTCTTTATCGTCACTAGCTTGACGGTCAGCTCCTCTAAGAAGGAGGATCATAGGGGCTCAACTCTTCACCCCTCACTTTGAATTTCTTTCCTGTGTCTCCATAACGTAGCTCAATATGCTCCAGAGAGAGGATTCTGATTACTGTATAAACCCATGCTGGATTGCTGGTCAACACCACCTTCATTCCTGGGGAGAAACCTTCAGTGGGGATCTTTTTGTTTTTCCATCCTCTGGGTACTTTCTTCTTTTTGGGAACCTCCTCTTTGGTAGATGATGCATTCCCAACACCAAACTTAGGTTTGATGTCAGGAGGAATTTTATTGATTGTTACCAAGGGAGGTTTGAGCTGCAGATTATGCTGTGTATCATTAGGGGGTTTTTGAAGATTTGGATCAATAAGCTCAGCCTGCATGCACCTCTCTTCTTCACCTGTTGGATGTATATATTTGAAGACATGAAAGACCAGTTGCTCATTATGCACTCTAAGCACTAATTCACTCACTTCTATATCAATCAGAGCTCTTCCAGTGGCTAGGAACGACCTTCCTAGAATTATAGAGGCATTCTCATTCTCCCCCGTGTCAAGAATCACAAAGTCTGTTAGAAGGAAGAATTTACCCACTTTAACCAAGATATTTTCCACTAATCCGTATGTAGGCTTCATAGATTTGTCTGCCATCTGCACTGCTATCTTTGTGGATTGTGCCTCTTGAATTTGTAGCTTCTTCATCACAGATAAGGGCATTAGATTTATGCTTGCCCCCAGATCACATAGGGCTTTCTCAAAGGTTGTGCTCCCAATGGTGCATGGAATTTGAAAGCTCCCTGGATCTGGCATCTTCCTTGGTAAGTTATTCTGAATGACAGCACTACATTCTTTAGTCAAGACTACTGTCTCATCTCCCTTTAAACACTTTTTCTTTGACAACAGCTCCTTCATGAACTTGACATAGATAGGTATTTGCTCTAAAACCTCAGCAAAAGGAATATTGATTTGTAACTTTCTGAAGATTTCCAAGAACTTTGAAAACTGCTTGTCCTTGGTCTCCTTTTGAAGTCTCTGAGGATACGGCATCTTAGGCTTGTACTCAGGAGCCTTTGGCAGTGTAGGATAAGTGTCAAGAGAGTCTGGAAATGGGTTGTCTGCACGTTTTGGAGGTGCGTGCTCTACTTCTTCCTTCTTCTCCTCTGGAGCTTCTTTTTCAACTAACTCTTCATTGGCCTTGATCTCAGAGCCAGCTACTTTACCACTTCTCAATTAAATAACCTTGCAATCTTCTCCTAGGTTCACCACTGTATCATCTTGAAATGTACTTGCAGACCTCTCAAGTATTTGCTTGCTCAGTTGGCCCACTAGCACCTCTAAATTTCTAATGGAGGCTCCGGTTTCCTGCATAACTTGTACTTCCGTACTTGCCACTTGTCCACTTATCACGGAGATAGCCTTACATTCCTCTCTTGGATTTAGAATTGTGTTACTAGGAAGGCTATTAGTGGTCCTCTGATCAATTTCATTAACTCTGGTGGCTATTTGACCCATTTGAATCTCCAGGTTCTTAATGGATGCTCTGATTTTCTGTCTAAAACCTGTCAATATTGCTTCTAAATCATTGTTCTGTTGAAAACCGCCCTGAGAATTATTGTTGAAGTTCTGAGGTCTTTAAGGCCATAATTATCATTTTGCACAAAATTACCTGCCATCTCATAGGAGACTTCCTGTGGTGGATTTTGGGTGTTGATAGCTGAGACTTGCATGCCACCCATCTGTTGAGTAAGTAGATTTATTTGCTAAGACATCAGCTTGTTCTGAGCAAGAAGAGCATTAACAGCATCTACTTCCAATACGCCTCTCTTCTGAGGGGTTTCAGAATTCACAGGAGTCCTGTTAGAGGAGTATAAATATTGGTTGCTTGCAACCAATTCAATCAGCTCAATAGTCTCCTCCGGTGTCTTCTTCTTGTGCAATGAACCTCTTGCAGAATTGTCTAAGCACATATTGGATATTTCACCCAAGCCTTCATAAAAGATATCTAGTTGAGTCCATTTGGAAAACATGTCTGGAGGGTATTGCCTAATTAGTAGCTTGTATCTCTCCCAAGCTTCATACAGAGTTTCACTATCCTTCTGTCTGAAGGTCTGAACCTCCACCCTAAGCTTAGTCAGCTTTTTTGGTGGGAAAAATTTAGTGAGAAACTCAGTAACCACCTTGTTCCAAGTATCTAAACTCTCCTTGGGTTGAGAATCTAGCCATAGCTTTGCTCCATCCCTCAGAGCAAACGGGAAGAGCATGAGTTTGTACACATCTGGGTTAACTCCATTTGTCTTCACAGTATCATAAATTTACAGAAAACTAGAAATAAATTGATTTGGATCTTCATGGGGAAGACTGTGATACTGGTAGTTTTGTTGCACCAGAGTGACCAGTTGAGGCTTCAACTCAAAGTTGTTCGCAGCAATAGGAGGCACCACAATGCTCTTTCCATACAGATCTGCAATAGGAACAGAGAAAGAGCCAAGTACTCTCCTTTGTTCATTCCCATTCGGGTTCGCCACATTGGGATTATCATTATTGGTCGGATCCATAGTGGATTCTGCAGCCTTGTAAAGTCTTGCTTGTTGTAAACGTTGCCTGAAAGTCCTTTCAGGTTCAGGATCAAAGTCTAAGAGATGTTCTTCATCTCTGTTCCTGCGCATAAACAACCAGAAAACAAAAAAGAATGGGAATCTCTACGTCAGAGTGCTGAGAATTCCCAATGAGGTAACCTGTGTAAAGAAATAAAAAAATATACTAAATAAATAAATAAATAAATAGACAACACCAAACTTAATTTCAGAAATTAAGAAAAATATTGGTGCTATTTATTTATTAAAAAAATTTATTTTTCGAAAAAAAAAATTTATTATTATTCTTTTTTATATAATAAAAGAAAAAAGAAAAAAATTAAAGAAAATGAAACAGGGGAGGGGTTGCTAACGCGAAACAAGGAAAATTTTAATTTATTTTTTTTTCGAAAAATAATAAAATAATATTTAAATAAAAATTAAAACTAAAACTCCTAATCTAAGCAATCAAACAACTAATAGTTGTTAATCACTATCAATCCCCGGCAACAGCGTCAAAAATTTGGTGTGGTATTTTACAATCCACACTACTAACTGGCAAGTGCACCAGGTCGTACCAAGTAATACCTTACGTGAGTAAGGGTCG
This sequence comes from Arachis duranensis, assembly GCF_000817695.3. NCBI lineage: Eukaryota > Viridiplantae > Streptophyta > Magnoliopsida > Fabales > Fabaceae > Arachis > Arachis duranensis. Next base: position 11,219,999 of record NC_029773.3, on the reverse strand, counting down.
ATCCCACGAGGATTGATGGATCAAGCAACAATAGCGTTTGATAGGATTAGTTAGGCAAGCAGAAAAGAGTATTTTGGTATTCAAAGAGCATTAAACACAGACAAATAAATAAGTTGGGAATAATATAATGAGAAGATAGTTAAGGTTTCAGAGTTATCTATTTTTCCGGATTAACTTCTATTACTAATTAGTTTAATCATGCAAGGTTTAATTTCATGGCAAACTATATGTGACTAGGTCCTAATTCCTTAGACCTTCCTAGTCTCCTCTAAAATTCATTAACTGTCAATTCCTTGGTCAATTAATTCCAATTAGAGGGTGATGATCAATTTCTAGTTTATATGCCAAAAGAATCCTAATTATCCATAAATAAAGGGATTATATGTCACATATCCCGTTAAATACAAACAATTAAAAATTTAATATAATATGTTTTCAAGCTGTTGTTCAAGTAAAGAGCTTTTCCAAGTTTTACAAGAACTCAATTAGAACATGGGTCATACTTCCGTTCCACCCACATTCATAAAATAAAGAACGAAAACAATTATTGAAATATAAATCAAGACATGAATTAAATTGAAAAGATCAATCGAATCAATCCATGAAAATAAACAGAGTTTCTAACCTTAACAATGGAGGATTAGTTGCTCATGGTTCAGAGAAGAAAAATAAGGATTGTCAAAATGTACAGCCTAATGTACCGAGTTCCAATCTAATGGCATGTGATCCCTTTTTATAACTAATCCTAATAAATTTAAAATTTAATTATCTAAAATTAAAATAATATCTTTTCCTAAAAGATAAGATTTGAATTTAAATTCGAATTAATTAACAGATCTTCAGTTGATGAGTGGGGACCACTTGATTTGTCCATTCTACAGCTTCTAATCTGTGTTTTCTGGGCTGAAAACTGGGTTAAAACAGCCCAGAATTCGCCCCCAACGTCATTTGTATTTTTGCAGATCGCGCATGTGATGCGTCCGCGTCGTCCACGCGTTCGCGGCATTTGTGCAGATTCCAGTCCATGCGTTCGCGTTAGGCACGCGATCGCGTCAGGCACGCGATCGCGTCATTGCGATTTCTCCATTCCGCGCGGTTGCGTGAGCCACGTGTCCGCGTCGGTCTTCGCTGGTCATCTCTTTGGTTTCTTCTTTTTCTCTGCAGAAACTTCGTCAAATCCATCCAAATGCTACCTAAAATAAATAAAATTGCACAAAACTCAAAATAGCATCCATAGTGGTTAAAATATAATTAATTCTTAATTAAATTCAACAAATTAGATGCAAATTCACTAGGAAAAGATACACAAGATGCTCACGCATCACCAAGTTGATGTACTTCTTCAGAGAACACTTCTCAGAACATGGACTTCAAACCCTGGCTATCTCTCCTTGCTTCAGAATAATGAAAAAATTATCTTTTGTATCTCCTTGCATGTTGCTGAGTTGCTCTCTTCCAACTCAACTCCTCAAGCTTTGTGCTTCACCAACTTACCTTTCACTTTCTTCTATTAATCCCCAAATTGAAATTTTGAAACAGATCCCTTTTTCTTGACCGAAAGACTCAGAACAACAAAGAAGAAAAGTTTTCAATGGCAATCTCACATCTGAACCCTTGAGATACTACTTGGTCCCCAAGAAACAATCTTGGCCTTTGATTCACAGCAGTGTGTTTTAAAAATCACTTTTTTCATATATCTTAAAATGAAGTAGCAGAGAGTTGGAGAAGATGGGAAGAAAGTAAGATGCATGTAAAAGGAAATGAATCACCTTTAGCCTCTGACTTAACTTGATATGGTTTGATTTGGGTGATTAGACTTCAACTTTTTTGCTTAACCCTTCTCTTTCTTTCTTTTTCGATGATGGACTTAGGAACGAAGCACTCTCTCTCTTCTCTGAGTTCTGATCGAAATAAAAAAGTGAACGTTACTTTGGTGGAATCACTTTGGAAGGATTAGCTTGAGAGATTAATTCGGACTTGAGTTGACTATGTCCATTTGGCCTATTTGATTTCTTTCTTCTAAGTTAATTTAGGCTTGTTTGTAAGTGTTGCACACTGTGAGGTTTCTAATTTTTATTTCAATTACTTTGGGCTACTGCAAGTGTGAATTTTGGCCTGCAACACTTTAAACAAAATCATCAAAATTAATTGAATAATTAGTCCAATAAAATAATATTTATTATCATTAATTATGTTAGTTAATTTCTTAACTCAATAATTTTAAATTACCACATTTTGGTATGCTGTTTATTCTGCCAACAAATTTTGAACTACAAAAAATTGGTAAGAATTTAATTATAATTATTATATAAATCAAACACAAGATTGAGTCAGGCAAGTTCAGCTCAGGACATGGGATAAAAGGCTTCTTCTTTACATTATATTCAAGCACAGATTTCTCAAAACAGTATATCTTGAAAACTATACCAAAAAATTAATCTAACTAACACTAACAAATACAGCTAAACACATTACATTAGAACTTTTTTCTACTAACATACCATCCTCGTATTCTCAAATTCTTTAAAAACAAAATGCAGGGACGATATAAATAAAAAACACAATCGATAAAATCCTCCATATAAGTTGTTCTATGTTTGCCAGTTGCTGCTAGCCCACTTTGGATATCTATCTTCTCTGACGATGAGTATCCACAGACGGTTAGCACTTCGGCATCTTCGTGTAATCTCCAAGGCAGTTTTCTATTGATTTTCCACTTTTTTACTTCCTCTCTGTCACAAACATCATGATGTAAATGCCCAATGTTTGTTGTAATGTGCTGTTTTTCCAAATCCAAAAAACTTTAACTCAGTTATACCTCATCAGCTATCGATGATGTGCTAACATCTATTTTTCCTTATTTTTCTAGCAAAAAAAAAATTCATTTCCTTCTAATCACCATTTAAAATTTTTATTCTCACCGTTAGTTTTTTTATTGTGTTTAAGACAAAATAACTAAAAATCAAAATCTCTTTAAAAAATCCAGGTGTCTTTAATTAATTGGATGACTCCTTGTAACCATCATAGCCATGGCAAAACAATGGCTACTGGAGAAGGCATCATATAGTATTCCTCTACTTGACACATATTAGTGTGTTTGATAGAGTTGTACATGATTGGATTAATCCAAAAATTAAATTTATGTTTTGGTTAACAAAAAATTTAATTTGGATTAATTAACTAAATTGATTTTATTTGATAAAATTAGTTATTAGTCGGTCATAAAATTTAAAAATTGATTTTTAATTAGTTATAAAAATAAAAAATAATTTTAAAAAATAACTGATTTTTTTAATAGAAAAATTAGTTTTTAAAAAAATAAAATCGATTTTTGGACAAAAACTGAATTTTGGAACAAAAAACCGATTAAAATGGATATAATTTTTAAAATTATTTTATTAAATTAATTAACTAAAATGTAGTTATAATGTTTTAATTAATTAATTATATTTTAGTTTTTTAATATACATCCCTAATGTTTTGGTAGCGGGATGCACGAGCCGCGAAGCTAAAGAAAGATATTTAAATATCAAATTTCATGATTATATTTCATAAAAAAATCACTAAATTTAACAATGAATACTAAATTAATATTGACAAGATCAATGAACCACATGAAAGAAGAAATTATTAATCATTGTCTTACTCAATGCTCTTGATCGAAAATTTTTTGAGAGCAAAGTCCATTCAACGTAAATATTATCGAAAATGATCTTCTTCTTTTTTTGTTATTAGAAAGAATAAAATGTAATTTCCCACCTTTAATTCTACAAATAAGATCAAAAATAAATAAAAGAGAGAAGACAATAAAAAATAAGATCTTTCACTGAATACCATTTAATTTTTTTTCCACTTAAAAAATTCACTCTCAAACATCATCAATCATAATTTCACAAGCTTTCGTTAATGATAAAAAGTGTCACTGTCAATGTTGTAAAATAAACATGGAGGTGAAAAAAGATAGATCTTTTAGCTTGTCTTTATTAAAATGTTTGGAAGGTAATAAATAAATTAGGAAGTGTTTTTGGTGAAGCAGTCTCCTTTAGTGGAAGATCAGTACGCCATTGTGCAGAACCATTAAGATTTATTGTTAAAAATATAGAAGGTAGAAATTGAAGGAATATAATTTGAGATGGACTTTAAAAGAAAAGGCTGCAGGGAGAGACAGAGACTTATTGAGAGAGTATCTTTTTTATAACATTAAAAATTACCATTTTATAGAGTTAGAGAGTCCAATTCTACTGTTGTAGTCTGACCCATAAGTGCATAGGTATATATATGAAATGATGACTAAATTAAAACTTGATGGTAGAAAACTTGATATTTGTAGGTTAAAATATTTTTTTATTTTTGGGATACATATATATATAT
>NC_029773.3:11214668-11215225 GCF_000817695.3 Arachis duranensis | reverse complement strand
AAATATAAAAATATAATATAATAAAATTTAAATTTTGTGTTTTAATTCAAATTCAATAAAAATTATATTTTTTATAAATTTATTAATTTAAAACAAATTTGTAATGATTTCTTAAGTTTTATTATAAATAATCATTTAATTTATCATCATCCATAGAAACATTACCGAATTTTTTTATTTTGAATAAATATACTTAACATATAGTCCTACATATGACATATGAATTTAAAGTTAGGATTTTTAGAGCTTGAACTAATATATAATAATATCTAAACATTTGTTATATTATATTATTTTACAAATTAAATAGTAATTTAACTAATGTTATACTTTAAGTATTTTCAAAATCGTAATTACATAAATTTAGTTAGTATTGTTACTTTGTTTTATTATAATTATTTGTTATTCCAAACGGTTAAATTTAAACTCCTGCACCACCTTAAAAAATTATATATTAAATGAATTGTTTTAAAATCAAAATGTATAATTTAAAGTTATAGATTTATAAAAAAACACAATTTTACAAATAAATTTGATTTAAAATAAAAAAATAATTT
>NC_029773.3:11200482-11214555 GCF_000817695.3 Arachis duranensis | reverse complement strand
TTTTGTAGTTTGTATTTTTAAAATATTCATTTCTTTCTTAATTCTCTAGTTCTATATAATAAAATTAATAAGTAATATGGATAAATATAAATCACCTGTTTATAATACAAATTTAAAAATTAAAATTTTTATTTTAAAAAATAATTTGTTGTAAAATAAAGTATAAATTAGTCTTATTTTTTTAAACAATAATATTATTGAGGAATTAAATTTAAAATTTTAAAAACAAAAAAGATTTTATTTTTTATTTTATTAGAGATAGTGTACCATTTTTCTAATAGAAAATTTTTTATGATAATTTCAATGAAGGATTATTCTTAATTTTAATATTTTTAGCACACAAAAACTTATAGAATTTTATAACTATTTTAACCATGCATATTGATCAATTTTAGCATTATTTAAAAGGAAAAAATATGATATTTAAATTACACTAGTTAATATTTCATATATAAAACCATTTCGGCACGCACTTCTATGTTAATCTTGCTATTTTTATAAAAATATTAATATTAACATAGAATTTGAATTTTTTTAATTTATTTTTTTTACAAGTAAGCAATAAATTTTTATTGGCAGAGTTCTTTTAAAATCTTTTTTCTATTTACGTAGTCATTATACTTAATAATCGAGTTTTTTTTTTGGTTATTTTCTCTCGTAACTAATTATTTAGTGAAAAAATATATAATAATTAATTTGATAGCTAATTTTTAGTACATATAATAATATTTTTATCTAAATTAAATAATGCATAAAAAATAAATAATAATGATTCTTCTATTTTTGATAATGTCATTTCATGCATAATTTTTTATATTGTATATTTGTATTTTTTTAAATGACATTATTAAAAAAATGATCATATTCATTTTTTATAGAAAATATAGTTATATATATGAATACTTAAATTTAATATTCAATAAATCAGATAAAAAATAAAGTTTTCAACTTTTTTTATTTTAATTTAATTAAAATTCACAAATTTAAATTTTTTAAAGAAAAACTAAAAAAAATATTTTTCTTTTTCTAATCGTAACATTTACATTTGATGTTGAAATAGAATTTTTTTCTTTTAAAAAAAATGTGGTGATGAAATAGGTTGATTTAAAAAATTTTTTCTCCTGCAAAACTAAACATTCAAGCACAAACAGTATTTTGCGTCTTTGCCCTATAGCAGCTGCCCCTTATCATTTCTTCTTTTTGAATTTGGGATACAATAATCATTTACACCCACACTACAGGACAAATACCAAACTTACCATTTATTTAGACTTGGAGTATCAAACTTCCATTAAAAGACGATAGAGCCCCTGAAATGAAATGGTTCCAATAAATTAATCTTTGAAAATCAGAGCTCAAATCTAATGAAAATTTATACTGCTTAAGATTAATTGAAAAAGAATCAAGTCTATCCGTTAATTCTTTTTAACCGACTTTCTACTTTACCTTTTTTATTCTCTCTTTTCTTTGTTGTATTTTTCTTTTCGACGATATTGTCAGGCAATTTAATGTCTATTGGGAAAATCTACCTTTTTTTTATTGTCCTATAATTTAGACAAATATTTACTATTTTTAATGAATAAATTTACTATGTTTGAAAAAAAATTGCACAATAATTTTTTTTTTATCTTCGTTTCAGACTTTGACTTTTTAAAACAACATTAATATTTATCATGAACTCAAAATGAAAAAAAGTTTCTAATAATTAAATTAATGATTTTTTACTACATTATAAAATATTTAAAATTAATTTCTACATATTGTATGAAACATTTTATACATCACTCAATCAAATCGTTAGAATTTACGGTGAATAATTTTATCTTTATTAATGGGGCATTTTCTTGAAATTTTCTTTTCAGTAATAGGATAATGGATCTTTGAAAACTTTTGTGATTAAATTATAAATTCTTAAAGGACAAAAATATCTAATGATTCTTTGATAAAATTTTATGATAAATTTATACATAGTTATGGACAAAAAATACAAGTACATCCCTAAAGAATTTTATGATAGATTTATATATAAGTCCCTAACAAAATAAGATAAAAGTGCATTGAAAAAAAGATGAAACATGTTTATTAATGTAATTTTTTTTAAAGACATATTATGAATCTACCACTCCAGTTCTTGAGAAACATACTCGAGATCTCTCTTGAACGATCTACGATTACATCACAAAATTCTCTTAGAAGTTTATTTAATACTTTTTTCTCTTTCGAATCCATTAATTTTTTTTTTTTGGTGACTATTCGAATCCATTAATTTATCGCAAAAATTTTAGATCTACTTGTCCTATCATTATTACTAGTACTTTACCCATAATCATATTACGGAATTAAATTCATAAATTTATAAAAAAAATATAATATAACTGATTTTTTCGTATCACATTTTCTTTTTCAATTCGCTATCATTGCTTGAAATTTCTATACAAGTTTTTTTTTTCAATTTAACTATCATTAGTAACGAAATTATTACATAAAAGTGTATTTTTTTTCTACTAACACTTGAATAGGAAAATATAAAACTTTTTTTTAATAGAAACTCAGGTGCAGTCGACTTTACGTGCAGTTGATAGTTGAAAGCTGTTAGATGAAAATTTAGTCAAATCAATCAAATTATCTAACGACTATCAGTTATCAACTTTTCGATTGCACCTGAATTTTCACCAACTTTTTTATTTAAATTAAAAAACCATGAGTACACACCATGCAAAAGAAAAGAGAAGAAAGAATTACATCACAACATACTTGCCTCACAACAATTTACTTCTTTGCTTACATACTTAATGAGGCTAAGAATTTTGCTTAGGATGCACAGTATACCATGTCTGGATAGAAGTGAGAAGCAATGCTAACACAGCAGCAAGAAAGGCAATGCAGGACCATGGGGTATTGAAGTAAGTGCTGCGTAATTGAGCCAACCAACAAGTCTTCCATTTATTTCCGTAATGCTTATCGATTTGTTCCTTGATTTGAATATATTTATTGCTGTATCCCACGACACTGCTGCTGTAATTGAACATTTTAGCGGGCAACACACCCTTTAATTCATTGAATAGTTTCGCCACTTCTTCATCACTTCCGAGCATGTTTTGGAGAACACCAGCTACTCTTAGCTCCTTCACATCCTCGGCATCATCAATGAATGAATCCATCAGAGAGAAGTAGGAACAGAACTCGTAGTTGTTGGGGAAATCCGGAAGCATTTCGTATGCAATCATATTGTGATAGAAATAAGGAGCCACATCATCAACTACGATCCCTGGAAGCATTAATTTTCCGCTAAACAATTTGGAGGTGAAAGATACGTTACTCCATTTCCATTCAGAAGTTTTGTTTGCTTCCACCCGAATTCCTACATTTCTAAGATCCCTTATGTTCTTATATCTATGCCAACTAAGAGGTAAAGTTTCCTCTTTTTTGAATAATCTAGAAATCATAGCGTACATGAAGCTAATACTGCGATCAAGTAGAGAAGGCTTTACCTGAGGAGAAAGCGATGACCCAAATGTATGAAACAAGCGAATATAGTCCAGAAGATGAGCTGGTTTGAGTTCATTTGAATCTTCTTGATTTCTTCTTGTTAGGCACATGAATAGAAATTTGAAAAATAATTTGGTCAACTCACTCATAGGCTTATCGCTCAGAAGTTCTAGCAACTCCATTGGAAGTTGGTTTTCCAACAAAATAATATCTCTCCATATATACATCAATTGGTCAAGCTTTAGGGTCAATTTTTCTGGATGTTGTTCATCAACATTGTCCATGAAATACAACAAAGCACATCCATCCACAAACAACATGTCAGCCAGTTTCCTGTCATTGTAATCTTTAATCACGTCTTGACTGAACAGATTCCTCATTGTTGGAATCTTTCTTGTTATAGTTTCATACAGAGACACTTTTGGATCATTCTTGTGTCTATCATCATTTCCGTTTTGTTGTTCTTTGCGTCTCTTGAATTGCTCAAGATAGAGATGTGCCCAACGTGTTTTGAATTGTTGTCCTAGCTTGAGATCAGTATCATCAAGATGATGATGGATGGGACCAAATGATATCATCTTTGGTGAACAATACTTAACAAAGTTGTGATTTTTACGACGCAGAAAAACAGGAACGTTCTGTATTTTTGGCGGTAATAACGGTTGTGCCTCCTCTGGTTGAGTCTGTAGCTGAAGCAGTTTAGCAATCTGAGGATCCAATTCCTGAGCAGGCTGAGACTGAGACTGAAACTGAGGCTGAGGCTTAGACCCAAAATGGTTCATGAGTAATCTTGGGATCATGTGAACCATTGTCTAATACTTAGCTTTTGTTTGGCTTATCAATCAAAATAAATTCCTGCAGTAAATAGCTTTCGTCTTCTCAGACCAAAAGTTTAAACAAAATAATCATTTTGATCTTGTAATTACTCACATTAAGTTGTTTTAAGGTAAAGTTGACCGTTTAAAATTCTTAAATCTTTTAATATGTTTCACATAAAAATAACGAATATTTACTTCTTTTTATTATGTATAATAGAATTAGGAATGAACTAGTTAAACTTAACATTTTATTTGAACTATTGGATTTTTTGGTTTTATTTTTCAAACATTGGAAAATATTGAACGTCATCATGACAATGTGGCAAAAGCATGCAAATAAAGAAGCATAGAAGGAGTTGAAGTTGATGCATGTATGGATAGCTAGCTAACCTTAATTATCACGAGGAGAGTGAAGTCCTTCGTGCCCTGAAACAAAGGAACAAGAAAGAAACGAAAGGGATTCTGATTATCAGTTTGAGAATAGTGAATGAAGTTTGTATCCATGTGCGTCTAATGGGAGACTTGCAAATTTACCTGCCACTAATATTATATACTTCTTAATAAGTAAGACTTCTTTTTATATATTTTTTATTTTTTATATTAAAAACTATACAAAAGATAAAAAATTACAAATATCATTTTTCTAAATTTTATATTTCATTCACCTGTTTATTATTCAAGTGCTACTGTCCTTGAAAATTGACTCGCTGTTCATAAATCTGCACATAGAGATTCGGACGTGGGAAACTGGGAAATAATATATTACCTCGTTTGTTTCTTTTCTTCTTCCTTTCTTTTGGATCTCGGATTTTGTTTAAAGCAAATATTCAGAGTTAACACTAAATTTGATCTTTAAAATTTGAAATGAAATTCAATTTGACTTTTAAAAGTTAATAGATTCAAATTAAATTTTAAAATTTACAATTATAACATTAATTTTTAAGGACTAATCCGGGAGTTATTACTATAAAATTTGAGAACCGAATTAAATCAATTATAGTTTTAAAGATCAATTTGAGTTAAATTTTAAATTTTAACGATCAAGTTGAATATTAACTCTAAATGTTTATTTATGTTACTACTATAGCTATTTACAAAGATATTTAAAGAACAGGTTCGCTACACATATAAACTTTTTTGGTATACAAGTTCATACAAATTGGCACAAGTCTAACAAAAACAACTCTCATATTAACATGCGTATAAAGTATAAACACACGCTCATTCAACCGTTCAATAGCGCGCTATTATGAAAAACGCTTCTTTTTCTTCCTTGATCAAAATCCCAACTTTAAAAATGTAAACGACACTCGAAATCTCTTCAAAACTATCAAAATCGTCGCGAAAACTCAAGGAAATCTACAAGAAAAGTTCAAAATCTCCATCAAGAAACACATAAACAAAAGACGAAAGATTATTCAAGGTACTGTTTACTAATCATCTAATTTTTTCACTTTTCTCTTTCTCATTTCAATCGCAAAAGAGTAGATAGTCATATTTTTGTTTATTTAGTAGATTCATTATGTGTTCTTACTATAAAGTACATATTACTATTCTCATCATACTGTTCAATCGATGATAACTGTTTTACGTATTATTTCACATATAGTTTAATATATATTTTCATGTGCTTCAGAGATTTGAATGTGTTTTTGTGCATGTTTGCATGTTTTGAACTGAATTTGTCTGTAGGAACTGAGTTTATATAAATAAAAACTTTCGATGTATTTCAAGTGAATTCGCGTGTAACTGGTGCTGTTATTCTTGAATATTGTTCTTGTGCTTCTGGTGTCATTTTATGCATATTTGATTGAGTTGAATATCATTTTGAACTTATATTATCTCATGTAATCAAAAAATAATAGAGATGTATATAGTTTATATTTTAGTGTATTTCAAATGAATTTGAGTGTAATTGATGTTGTTGTCCTATTCTTGCGGTATCTAAAAACAGAATATTACTCTTGTGTTTTCCAACAAAATGATATCTCTCCATATATACATCAATTGGTCAAGCTTTAGGGTCAACTTTTCTGAATGTTGTTCATCAACAATGTCCTTGAAATACAACAAAGCACATGCATCCACAAACAAAATGTCAGCCAGTTCCCTATCATTGTAATCTTGAATCACGTTTTGACTGAACAGATTCCTCAACGGTTGTGCCTCCTTTGGTTGAGGTTGAAGCTGAAGCAGTTTAGCAATCTGGGGATCCAATTCTTGGGCAGGCAGACTGAGGCTGAGGCTAAGGTTGAGACCCAAAATAGTTCTTTGTTTGGCTTATCAATTAAAATAAATCCCTGCAATAAACAACTTTCGTCTTCTTAGACCAAAAGTTTAAATAAAATAACCTTTTTATTCTTGTAATTACTCCCATCAAGTTAAAGTAAAGTTGACTGTTTAAAATTATTTGATTATTTAATATGTTTAACTATCATCTAACAGTTCTTTAATAATATCTTTATATAAAGATAAATTTATGGAATCCCATTAGGGAGACAATGGACTATTTGTATAATGTGTACAATCATACTATCTAGAATAACCATCCGAGTACTAGAATAATAAACATCTTCCGAAAAAATTAAACTGATTTTGGAGTTCACCAAGGATTGAACTCTTAATCTTTTGAATCTAACACTCTAATATCATGTCATGATACCACTCATCCCAAAAATTTCAACTGATGAAAAAATGTAATACTAATGGTTATATCTTTAATACTCCATAAACCTTCATTGTATACATTATACAAATATTTCATTGGCTCCTCGTACTTTCCCAAATTTATGTGAATATATATTCAACTCTTTTTATTATGTATAATAAACTATGAATGAACTAGTTAAACTTAAAACTTTTTAACCAATAATTTGAACTATTGGGTCTTTTGGTTTTATTTTTAAAACATTGAAAAATGTTGAACGCCGTCATCAACAATGTGGCAAAAGCATGCAATTAAAGAAGCAGCATAGAAGGAGTTGAAGTTGATGTATGTATGGATAGCTAGCTCACCTTAATTACCAAGAGGGAGAGTAAAGTCCTTCGTGCCCTGAAATAAATTAAAGGAAAAAGAAAGAAACTATAGGGATTCTCAGGAAACCAAAAACAAACTATAGTCTATAGGGATTCTGGTTATCAGTTTGAGAATAGTGAATAAAGTTTGTATCCATATGCTTCTAATGGGAGACTTGCAAGTTTACCTGCTAGTAATGTTATATTCTACTTCTGTGTAAGACTTTTTTATATTTTTTATTTTTAATATTAAAAAATTATACAAAAGATAAAGAAAATTACAAATATAATTTTTCCAAATTTTATATTTCATTCACCTGTTCATTATTCAAGTGCTACTGTCCTTGTAAGTTGTCTCGCTGTTCATAAATCTGCACATGGAGGAATGGACGTGGGAGACTGGATAATAATATAGGAATCCAATAATATATTAGTATATTACTTCATTTGTTTCCTTTCTTTTGGATCTTCGGATTTTGTTTAAAGTAAATGGTCATCTATGTTTTGTTAATTAATGTCGTCTACTATAGCTATTTACAAAGATATTTAAAGAATACAAGTACAAAACTAGCAATTGATTATGAATATGTTCATTAAAATAAAATTAGAAAAAATATGGAAACAATTATAAATATGAACAATGTGAATAATCAATCAAAAATTGAATTTTTAAAAAACCAGATTTTAGAAAAATTAAAAAAGGCTCGTAACCCATTATATAAAAAACATTCTCTCTCATTAATAATCCTAATAATCCCTCTCCTTTAAACCTTAATTTCTCTTTTTAAACCCCCAACGTCATGCGATGCACAGTTTCTTTGCACGGCCACAACGCTGCCGCGGCATCGCCTGGTCTTCCGTCGCCCCGTCATCGTTGCAGACCGCGATAACCATCACCATTGACGCAGGAATCTGTGTGAATTTTGACAGTGAGGCAAAATATATAATATAATAATAATTTTTATAAAAAAATATTATGTACATAAAAATCAGTTATCAAATTATTTATTAGTCATTATATATTTATATATAAATGCATGTATTGTTTAATTTATATTTAATGTGTATTTTTTATTTCGATATGTATACAGGTGGTTATTTCTATGTACATATTGAAAGAGTCTAGCAGCGAAAATGACACAAATGTCCAAACAACACAATATGGCAGCAACTATAACAAGCAAATATAGCAAGTAAAGCAATAACAAGAACACACCGAGATTTTAACGTGGAAAACCCCCTCAATGTGAGAGGTAAAAATCACGGGTCATCCAGACCAATGAAATAGCTCCACTATAATCAAATGAGGTACAAGAGAGTCTCAAACAAAGCAAAAAAATGTGCATATAACCAGGCAAAACATCAAAGCACCAAAGCTCACAACTAAGAAGCAAGAAGATGAAATATACCCAAAAAATAGAGCTGATGTCAAAGCTAATTTCTCCCTCTGCAGACTTCTAATTAAAATCTCCACCGTTCAGAATGAAGAACAAGATGTGAAGAATCTACAGTTCAAATTTCATGTCGATCCAACGGTGAAAGAATGAGAAACTGCCGTTCCAAGATTGCTTCTCTGAGTAAAAATGAGAAACCTAATTTCTCTCTTGCGAAACCAATTTCTCCTACTGCAAACCTTCGATCAACATCTCCACCGACCAGAATGAAGAACAAGATGATAGAAACACGCAGTTTAAATTTCAAGCCGATCCAACGGTGAACAATTGAGAAACTGCCATTTGAAATTTACTGCTTTGGACAAAAATGGGAATTCTGTTTTTTCCCTTCTTTCTCTCTTTTGGTGGCTACTCTCTTTCTTTCAAAAAACCTCAAAAAACTGAATTAAGATTGTGACACTAGGGTGCAAGAATACACCCCCAAAATGTTGGACTTGGGTCTCACAAAAGAGAGAAAAAATCCAACACATATAACATGATTAGTCTTTAAAATATATAATTTACAAATTAAAATACTAAAATAGTAATTTAAATGATAACATAAAATTTAGAATTTTATTATTTAGGTTTCATCTTTCAAAAAAATTGAGTAATATTTTTCTTAACAATACAATCGACATATCTCTTTTTATATAGAATAATGCTACATATTCAAGATTTTTTTGTTAACCAAATCCAACCAAGTTAATCTAAGATAATAAAAATCAGTTATAATTAACATTATTTCAAGTCTTATTGTTTAACTTGGTTATACTTAGTTTATAGAAAGACTTGGATGTGTAGTATTACTCTTATATATATTAGTAAATACTTATTTAAAAATTTACTTCTCATATAATTAGAAGCCAATTCTGATTGAGATTCATAGTTGAAAAAATTCTTTCAATTAATGCAATAGTTACAGAAAAAAAATTAAAACTAATATAAAAAAAGGATAAATAATACTCTTTCAAATCGATTTCTAAGAAAAAACACAAATTTCATTTAAATTGAGAATTGATCATTCTAACGACATCTAATATGAAATTCTTAAATTGATTATGAAATACCAAAAATTGAGTAAAAAATTATTATGGGGTCAAATTCAATAATTTAGTGGGAACAAATAAATATTATTATCATATACTACTAAAAAAAATTTCAAATGACATCCGTCCCTAGCCACACCATCGTTCGTCCACCACTCGCCCCTCCTCTGTGACGGAATTAGCCACATCTACCGCCGTTCATGAATACTTGCCCTTTACTTTTCGCTTGATATTCTTGCATCTAGGCCATGACATTATCAAAAGCGTGGTGCAAATTCACAGATGTTGTGTGAGCGAAATACCAAATCGTCAAATCTCTTGCTTCTTGGCTCCAATAGAGGTTCGTCTTGGCTGCTCTTGATATGTGTGTGTCTCCTCTTTACGTTCTTACTCCACACGTTTCAATATATATTTCGGTGCCACTTTATCTACTTGCTCAAAGCTTAAGTCACTCAGAGAATGATGTCACAAAATACTCCTTAACTTGAACAATAAGCACTACAATTTTACTTCCCGTGATATTGCATTATATGTGACAACAAACTTGTTGAATGTTGAGTTAGAAACCTGTTCTACAACTTTATATATCATAAAACTTAGAGTGGACTGTGTTGATCTTGTGATACAATTCACCTTTCCTCTAAATTGTGCTTGAACTTTCCTGAACTTCTCGTGAGTATACACATGCTAAAATTGAGTTTCTATTGGTGATTTTGTTGCACACGGTATGACGGTATGAAAATCTGCAGCGTCAGATTATCATATTGCTTCACAAATTGAATCAAAGAGCTATTGCATGTGATAAACTTGTTAAAAAAAACATGCGTGCTCTCGCTCCTTTGTGTGCTTCTCATCTCGACCCAAAAGTGGAGATCAAGATAAATTGAAATCTATAAATGACGATCTTCAAATAGCTCTGCAAAAATGGGACAGAAAACAAAAATGAGACTGCAAATGAACCGAAAGTTATACTCCTTTGAACCGAAAAAACTGACAACATCAATTAATTCGAATGAAACAACGGTTACTTCAAAGTCACTTATTGCCTCCAACACCATACTTCATGAGAAAATCATTCCAATTTCTGTCAAATACATCTTTTGTAAACGAGTTCCAAACAACATGACTCATCTCTTGTTCAATTTTTTCGTGTCTCGTATAGCCATTTAATTTGTGTGGAATCTTCTTCTTAATATGCCAAATACACCACTGTGAATTGTTGTTGGCATACAAGTCTCAATAGCCCTTTACATCGATGCGCATTGACCGGTAAGAATCTCATTTGGTGTCTTTCCTCCCATACAACGAAGCCAACATTCGAATAACCATTTGAATGACTGAATGTCCTCATTTTTCATCAAAGTGCATCCAAGAAATGTCGACTAACCATAGTGATTCACACTGACAAAAGAACCAAAAACCAGATTATACTTATAGTGGACACCAAAAGGAAAATCCATTATGAACCGAAATTAGTTGCTCGTATGAACCAAAAATGATATCACAACGAACCAAAACCAGAACGGCAAAAATTACTTGTTTGTATTGTAAGTCGTATAAAATAAAATAACATCTCTGAAATACTCATACATAGCCCTGCTTCTTGCATCAGCCCAAAATGCATTTTTGATAGAGTAATCAACTTCAAGATTAAGCTCATAAAAGAAATTTTGATTATTCTCTTTCATTCTTAATAAGTACTTCCCAAATTCTTTGGCAACATCTTGTTCAGAAACATTCCTTACTTCCCTTAGCTTGTGATGTAATTCCTCACGTCTTTTTCAACTTAGTTCACGATGACCATCCACTACTGCTACAAATGACTGATATGTTTTACTCAGTCTGATTCCAGGTTCCTCAATAAAACTTAGCTCTCTGTGTTGTTTAACCATCTCTACTCGATCTAGACAGTATGGATGTGAATGATTCAGAACAACTTTAAAAATTATCCAAAGACCAACATCTTTCAAAATATGTATGTAAAATCCTAGCTGGAGAGTTTATTCCTGCTAAGGGATTTGTCTTCAGAGTTAGAGATATCTTGGATTTCTATTTCTCCTCTCTATTATGTAAGTAATTGATTCTTAATTTCACATTCCTTCCGATTGGTGTTCCTTATTTTCGTAGAAAAACCAGCAAGTTTGGAAAAATCTTTGTAGAATTTTCCGACGTTTGCCAGTATTTTGAAAGTCATTCCAATCTTTGGGACAAATTGTTGATCGATAACACACATGGACTGAAAAATAAACTGAAATATGAAAATAACCAGACCATTGTGTAATAATAAATGAACAAAAAGTTGTGCATTCTATAAATTAAGAAACTCCTGCATTTTATCCAAATTAAATTCATAAACAACACTGATTTTAGCAAAGAAGAATAAAATTATTCATTATTACTCTATTCAATTGCATTAGATTTCATTCCATTCCATTAAATTCAAAATTGTTGACAAATAAAGCGAAATTTGAATATAACCAGACCATTGTGTAATAATAAATGAACAAAAAATTGTGCATTCTATCTAAATTCAAATTCATAAACAACACAAATTTAGAAAAGAAGAATGAAGTTATTCATTATCACTTTATTCAATTGTATTAGATTCCATTCCATTCCACCTAATTCAAAATTATTGACGAATGAACTGAAATATCAATATAAGCAGACCATTGTGTAATAACAAATAAATCGAAAATATCAATATAACCAAACTGTTGTTATTCAATTGCATTAGATTTAATTCCATTCCATTCAATTCAAAATTACACTATAGTATAATCCAAACCTCGTCTACTTGATTTGATTTAGATGTATAATCTAAATCACCCTTATTCAACTAATTTGAACTTGAATCATTTATTGTTTTAGAACAATTTTAATTACACTGCTCAATTTAAAAAAAACCAAATACAGATCATTATCTAAAGAAAACGAAGAACACAAAAAATCAGACGAACAAAGCAAAGAAGAACGAAAAAGAAGAAGACGTTTACGTTGAAGAAGAACGAAGAACAAAACGAAAATCTAAAGAACGAAGAAGAAAGAAGACATTTAGGTTTAAGAAGAACGAAAAAAGGAGGTTTATGTTAAAACTTAAAAGTCTATTATAAGAAATGGGGCGCGTGATCTAAAATGTGAAATTATTTGGATGCAGAGTATTATGCTTTTAATTATTATTTAATTATTAATGATTATAAATATGTGATAAAATATGTTATTAAATTACTAAACTAAAAAAATTGAACTAATAATAAAACGAGAATAAAAATAATAAAGAGTAATTACCAAATCAGTTCCCAAGGATTTTTAAATCGGACATTTTAGTCCCCAAAAAAAATTAATACACAGATCAATCTCTAAGGTTTTACTCCGGTGGATAAATCAGTCTCCAATTCATTTTTCGATAAAATAATTACCCAGACCAGTCCCCAAAGATTTTAAAAATGGACATTTTAGTCCCCAAGAAAAATTAATGTACAAATCAATCCCCAATATTTTTCTCTATTAGACATAACAGTCCTCCGTCCAAAAATAAAATAAAATTATTTTTATTATAATTATTATTATTATACAATAATACTGTATTATTTTTTTGTATTTTTTGGACAAAAATAATGATAAATTTATGAGTAATTACCCAAATCAGTCCCCAATAATTTTAGAAATGGACATTTTAGTCCCAAAAAAAGTTAATATACAGATCAATTCTCAAGATTTTATTCCGGCAGATAAATCAGTCCCAGTTTATTTTTCGGCAGAGTAATTACCCAGATCAGTCCCCAAAGATTTTAAAAATGGACATTTTAGTCCCCAAGAAAAACTAATGTACAAATCAATCCCCAACGTTTCTCTCTCTTAGACATAATAGTCCTCCATTCAAAAATAAAATAAAATAAAATAATTATTATTAAGAATCTAATGAATAAATTTATCATTATTTTTGTCCAAAAAATGCAAAAAAAATATAATACAGTATTATTGTATAATAATAATAATAAAAATAATTTTATTTTATTTTTGGACAGAGAATTGTTATGTCTATTAGAGAAAAATATTGGGGATTGATTTGTACATTAATTTTTTTAGGGACTAAAATGTCCATTTTTAAAATCTTTGGGGACTGATATGTGTAATTACTTTGCCGGAAAATGAATTGGGGACTGATTTGTCCCCCGGAGTAAAACTTTGGAAATTGATCTGTGTATTAATTTTTTTAGACTAAAATATCCGATTTTAAAATTGTTGGGGACTGATTTGAGTAATTAC
>NC_029773.3:11199386-11200066 GCF_000817695.3 Arachis duranensis | reverse complement strand
AAGATGTGAACGATGCATGAATCCATATCTTTATTTATGCTAAAATTTATTTATGTTTTTATTCAAAAAAGAAGGGATACCAAGAATTAAATCTTAAATCCTTCGGTAATGATGGTTCCAATATCATGTCTGTCCCAAAAATTTTCATTAAATTATTAGATAGTGACACTTATATATAATTTTTTGTGTAATATAACCCTAATAATCCTTCTTTCATGTACGTATGTATCTTTTTAAGTTTTTCATAGGTGGCAGTCTATATATGGTAACCGCTTGTTTGAATGAGTTTCTCTGAGAAAAAGTTCAAAAAGATTTTTAATAATAATAATTATTTTATTTTATTTTATTTTTGAATGAAGGACTATTATGTCTAAGAGAGAAATGTTGGAGATTAATTTGTACATTAATTTTTTTTGGGACTAAAATATCCATTTTAAAAATTTTTGGAGATTGATTTGGGTAATTATTCTGTCGAAAAATAAATTGAAACTAATTTGTCGGACAGAATATAACCTAGAGATTGATTGTAATAATTTTTTTTGGAACTAAAATATCCATTTCTAAAATCTTTGGACCGATTTGAATAATTACTCAATAATAAATTTTGGTAGTATTTGATATTTCTCGAATAGAATATTGAAATTAATGTGAAAAAAATCCTAATTTCCCACCCCAAAACC
>NC_029773.3:11160354-11199352 GCF_000817695.3 Arachis duranensis | reverse complement strand
CTTCGTCGCCGGTCTCTGCCTCCTCTGCCTCCTCCGTCTGTGTCGCCCGGCGTGCCTCGCCTGCGTCTCTGTCGGTCGTGGCTCCCCTTTGTCTGTCTCTGTCCTCCGAAGCTCTGCGTGCGGCCTCCTCTCCTCTACGGGCAACTCTCCTCGCCGGTGGCCTGACCTCTGCAACCCCAGGTCCGCAGCCCGTCCAGGACTCTGCCTCTGCTTCTGCAGTCCGTGTAGGTGTTCAATTTTTTTCAGTTGTTCTTGATTAATTTTATATACTTGATTTCTTCAGTTTTAATGTAGGTTTAGATAATGATATTACTATTAATTGTATGCTGATTGTATGTAATAGATTCTGTAATTTATGCTAATTGTATTAGTAATTGCTATTAATTAAACCAGTAACCAGCGATCCAGAAGTTTGACCGGTTCTATTACGGGTTTGGTTCTGATAACTATGGTTTGAGGCTCAAGCCTGTGTAGAAACTCGTTCCTCTTACCATTCTCTAATCAGATTACCAAGATAGTGTGTGTGTGGAGACCTAGCATTCTACCAAAGAAGACAAGGGCCCCCATCATGAGGGAAGTGTTAAGGCAATTCAGGGTGAGTTTCTATTCACCTAAATTATTATCTGTTCAAAACCGTTCTGCTGCATTTTCACTCACTCACCCACCCACTGATTCTTGGCTTCTCAGAGGCTAGGGACTGTCCGGAGCTACGCAAAGCACCTTCGCATTCCTGGAATCAAGGATACCATTGCCGTCGCCTCTGGTAAAGGCGGTGTCGGAAAGTCTACTACTGCTGGTATGAGTCCTTGTTCCAATGAGTCGGGATTATTTATTACAATGAGATGTCATTTTAACAATTAATGTGACTCTTTAGTCTATACCATGTTCAATAAGAATTTGTTTTGAAATGTCCGGATCATTCTGTATGTATGCATTCTAAATAGAACTGGTGTACTTGATATCGGAATTTATTTGTCCCATATTACAGGCAAAAGTTTTCCATAGCAGTGGTTGGATATACAGAAACATCTGTAATTAGGTTCATTTAGCTGAGCTTGGATGTCTTGCTGCTTTTTTTGGTGTTGTGTACTTGTGTTTTGTGAATGAGTGATGTTTCTTGATTTGGCAGTTAATTTAGCTGTAGCACTTGCAAGTAAATGCCAACTGAAGGTTGGTTTGCTTGATGCTGATGTATATGGACCGAATATCCCCACTATGATGAACATCAACAGAAAACCTGATGTCACCGAAGGTATACTTTTCACTTCGTAGTCAACATTCATCTTGAATGACACATAAACCAAAAAACCACAGCTAGATGTAGGCATAGCTATCATGGTGCATAAAAGGAAAAGCATCAATGTCAAACGTGTTTGTTCTCCACATTCAGATATTGTATGATTCTACTCTCCACACAGAATTATTTTTAAGCAATGGGAATTTGGAAATAAAGTGTTATAAAAATTTCTTTCAGATATTGTATGATTATAGTATAAAACCCGATGAATGGTACTCTCTAACTTTGATGCATTTTTAGTTTTGTTAAATTTATCTGTACATCATATATTCTAGCTACTATACATTTAAATGCATTACAAGTATGAACTATGAATGTGTTGCAAATGGTGCTCAAGAAGATCACCAGAAATCATTAACTTCTGTTGAAATTTTAGGATTGGATGGGAACCAATACAATACAAACAACAACAAAGCCTTGTCCCACTAAGTGGGGTCGGCTACATGAATCAAACGACGCCATTGTGCTCTGTCATGTATCATGTCTACAGAGAGACCGTTTACATGTAGATCTCGTTTGACCACCTCATGGATGGTCTTCTTAGGTCTTCCTCTGCCTTTCGCCCTTTGTCCATCTTCCATCTCATCCACCCTCCCGGTCTTATAGCGGTGCGATAGAATTTACCTTTAAGTTTTAAAGGCATTTTTTTGTCGCATATAAAACCAGATGCACTCCGTCATTTTGACCAACCTGCTTGGATCCTATGATTTACATCATGTTCAATCTCTCCATTATCTTGTATGATGCACTACTTTTTGTTCAATCTTTCCATTATCTTGTATGATGCACTCAAGATACTTAAAACTTTTAACTTTTCGTAGGGTGTTCTCTCCAATTTTCACCTCTATATTGGAGTTTTCCCTTCTCAGACTGAACTTACATTCCATATATTCCGTCTTGCTACGGCTTATGCGCAGACCATACACTTCTAGAGCTTCTCTCCATAACTCCAACTTCTTATTTAGGTCTTCCCTTGACTCTCCCATAAGGACGATATCATCGGTAAAAAGCATGCACCATGGCACAGGCTCTTGGATGTGCTCTGTGAGTACTTCTAAGACTAATGTGAAAAGGTATGGACTTAAGGATGATCCCTAGTGTAATCCTATACCAATAGGGAATTCCTCTGTCACACCACCTTGAGTCTTCACACTAGTTGTGGCCCCATCATACATGTCTTTAATTGCCCGAATATATGCGATCCTTACTCTCCTCTTTTCTAAAACCTTCCATAAGACCTCCCTTGGTGTGAACCAATACAATAATTAGAATATTTGAACTGTTTCTTACTTTGGTGTGTTTTTTTCTGTTACCATTTTTGTTTACTTTTAGGCTTTATGCAAAAGTTTCTTCCATCTGTTATAGTTCATGCCAATATTTGTTGTTCATTTATTTCAGATAAGAAAATGATTCCCATTGAAAATTATGGGATCAAGTGTATGTCAATAGGATTCCTTGTCGAGAAGTATGCCCCAATTGTATGGAGAGGTCCCATGGTATACCTGTAACTTCTTTATTTGTTTCTTATTTCTTTTCACTTTCTCTTACTATTTCTTGCTTTAACTGGTTCATGCAACTTTTGTCATTTGTTGAGATCTACTGTAAAGGAATCCATAATGAATACATCTTGACAATCACATCCATTTTTTTGTTTTCCATTTCAAAAATATAAATAAATAAATTTTTGTTTACTGGATTATCACAGGTAACAAATGCTCTTGAGAAAATGACAAGGGGAGTTGACTGGGGAAACCTTGATGTTTTAGTGATGGATTTGCCTCCTGGAACTGGTGATGTCCAGATAGCTATGTCTCAGAATCTGCAATTATCAGGTAGGTCACGAAAAGCAGTGTATTTCCACTAATGTGACCTTTGGGGTGTGGGTGATGAGGTCTAAAGCAAATGCTTTGAGAAAAAGCTTAGACAGCCTACGGATTTTTTGCATTTTAGTCTTTGTGATTCTCATCTACCTGAAGTATGCAGTGAAATTTACAAAAGTAGGTTGTGAATTAGACCTATTTATCATGCTCTGCTAGTTTTCAGCTGAAATATCTTCAGTGTAATATCAATTAAACTATAAGCAAAAGAGTACATGGTTGAAAGTTTAATAAAATCAGTCAAGGGTAAAATTTAAGAAAGCATCATTATATTTCAAGTTTTTATGTTTAATGCAATTACTAGTTATCCTTCGGTCTTCAGATGGGCCTTTTTTTTTTTTTATCTTTTTGTGTCTTTGTTCTTTTAATGACCGAATATATGGTAGGTGCACTGATTGTTTCAACTCCTCAAGATGTTGCATTAATGGATGCCAGGAGGGGTGTAAAAATGTTCAATAAAGTTGATGTTCCGGTATGATAATTACTGGTGTTCCTTAATTTTTCCTAAATGATTAGTTACTTTGGGTTAGAATAGACATGTGTGTCTTCCAACTTTTTGTTAACATGAGAATAATCATTTATTGTTTAGTTAGAAAATTGCATCATTGGGAATTGTCTCAATTATTCTAGAGGGAAATCTTTACATTTTTGCTTAATGAATGCATTATTTACATTGTTTTTGTGCTTTCTATGGACATCCCTCATTAGTTTCTAATTATGTCGAATCACGATGTTGTTGCATTAGGTTGGAATTAGTTTTTAGTTATGAAAGCAAGTGTCTTGCTTTTGTAAATCCTAATGGCTTATTTCTGTGAATTATTTTGATTAAGGATGAGAAGAATATCTTATATTCAAATGTGTACTTGAAACAAATTCATTTGTGCTTATATGGTCTGTTTTTATGTGTGCTTTTGTATTTGATTCATAATACAATTCGAGTGATGACAGTTGAATAATTCCTAAAGGTTATTAGCATTGATATATAGATTGTCCCTTACCCAGATATGATGTTTACATATTTTCTAAAAACCCTGAATGCATACTACCTTTTCAGTACTTTCATATGAGATCTTTAACTGTTCTTTCAGATTTTGGGAATTGTAGAGAACATGAGCTGCTTTAAGTGTCCACATTGTGGTGAACCATCGTATATATTTGGTAAAGGAGGTGCTCCTAAGGCAGCCAGTGAAATGGGGTTAGAATTTTTAGGCGAGGTATGCTAATTATCTCTATCTAGATTGTACAGTTGAGAGTATAATTTTGCAGATCATATAGTGGAAGCCTTATTATGTGATAACTGATAACTTATTGCTTCTTTAGTTTTTGGTTGATTTAGCTATATCTTTGTGAAAATGCAAACCCAAGTTTTTTGAAATTTTAAATAGCATAGAAAATGTTAACTTACATAACTAGAACCATAGTTTATTAATTTGTTCATTCTCTCTTTTCTTAAAAGGATTTATGATGCGTCTATGTTTAACTAAAATTTTCAAGCCAAAATTAAATGAGGAAGACATAGAGAAAGTGAAGTTAATAGTCATTTGGGTAAAAGCCCACCTTCTTCTCAATCTTCCTAAGTGACTTCTGCAAAATTTATGTGTTTGGTTTTAGTGACAAGTTTCAATTTAACGATTCTAGATACCACTCGAAATGGAAATCAGAGAGGCGTGTGATCAAGGGCACCCCATAGTTTTGGCCGCCCCTGATTCTGTGGTTTCCAGAGCGTATGGCGATTTAGCTGAAAAAGTTGTTCAGAAACTTAAGGAACAGCAGTTTAAACCAGAGATTATATTATGATATGCTGTCCTTCTTCACCGCAAGATCTCTGTCAACCTGTGAGCGACATTATCTGGCACGCCCACGTTTTCATTCAAGAAAGGAGCCCCTAGCCGTTCGTCATGACAACTAAAAAATGTGGCATTTGACAAATCTTACAATGTGTTAAAAGTTTAAAGTTTTGATGAGATACAGGTTAGGCTTATGATTTATATTTTGTAGGTTCCACCATCTCCATGAATATTGTGAAATTAGATGTGAATGTTTCTTTGACCTCACATAACACAGGTGCTGTTTAATTTATCATTTTTATGTAATTTTTCTGTAGAAGAAAAATAAGCAGTTTTATCACACTGTAATGATGAGGCTACAGAGTTTTGTTTGTTCACGAGTCTCTCTTGATAAGCCATTGCCTATTTTGTCTGTTTTTGGTGATTGGTTTTTTATTTGATGCATTGTAGGAGAATTGTCTTTAGCATCATCTTGTAAAGAGAAGGCAATTATGCCATGGATATTCTTGACCTTATAGATATGATTCCTTTTAGTGTATGGTCATCATATTGGATCTGCATATGGTCATCATATTGGATCTGCTTATGGATGGAAGATCATAAAAGTAAATGGATGTGCTTACTAAATGACCAACTTTATGGATATATAAACAGATTTAATCCCTGTCCCCCCGCCCAAAAAAAAAAAAAGACTTGATCATTTGACTAGGATTTTGTTAAATTGCATTGGTCTGTTTGGTTACTTTTATTGAGGTATATTTTGATAAGCTGAATCAATAGTGACATTAGAAAATAATTTTGCATTTGAATGCAAATGTTTTCTTCTTTATTAAGAAAAAGATTAATAAAAGTTATTAAATTGCAAACTATTTTTTTTTATGGGTTTAATTAGAATACGCAGAGAGGGTAAAGAATCTTAAACTCTTCAGATCAAGATTAAGGTAGTTGGCATATCTTTTTTGGTGACTAAGCAGAAAAAAAAAGAAAAAAAATAGAGACAAAATTAAATTAATTGGCTAGATTCATATCTAAATCTATTAGATGTTAAAGTTCACTCCATGGTTGACTCCAATTCGAATTTGAGTGAATGTCCGCGCCAGGCTTTAGCCATATAATATGCAACACTATTTGCATTCCTCTTAATTAAAAGAATAGAGACCCTCTCCTGTATATGCTTTGGCAAATCCCATTCCGGAATATCCTTACCAAGCATTCTTTGGTTTACCAAGAGCTTTTAAACAGTCTGTTTCACAAATAACCTTACGAAATCCACTATCCCAAGCAAGAAGTAAACCTCTCCAAATTGCATACAATTTAACAAA
This sequence comes from Arachis duranensis, assembly GCF_000817695.3. Classification (NCBI taxonomy): domain Eukaryota; kingdom Viridiplantae; phylum Streptophyta; class Magnoliopsida; order Fabales; family Fabaceae; genus Arachis; species Arachis duranensis. Next base: position 11,193,069 of record NC_029773.3, on the reverse strand, counting down.
AAGAACACTGCACACTTCGACTTTTCCAGTGCGACCTTTCAACCAATATCCATCAGAATTGTGAATGATAAAATCAAACCCAGCATAGCCAAAAGGAGCAAAACAACTAGCATCACAATTCATTTTAACAAAATGAACTAGAGGTGGAACCCAATGTAAACAAAGTGAAGGAGGAGACAAAGATTGATGCATAGCAAAAATAGTGTGGAACTCCCTTATTGAACTACGAATCAAACTCACCACTTTACTAGCACTCCAAGAGTCATCTATATTAAATAAGTCATGATTCCTGCTTCTCCAAATCCACCAGATGGTCGAAAAGAAAAGAAAAACATCTCCATTCCGCACCTCTGTAGAGCCAATCACGTAAATCCGAGTTATCTGAATACAGGCCCAAAAGGTTCCAGACCTCCTTGGCACTAGGGCACTCCCGAAGACAATGAAGAATGGATTCAGAACAATTCTGACACCGATGACAAGTGCTAGATAAAGCTAAGCCACGACCCCAACGAAACTCTGCCGTAGGAATAGCATTATGAAGACTGAGCCAAATCAAGAACTTGTACTTCTCAGGAATATGCAGTCGCCATACCCACAACCAATTATCATGCTCATTCTAGTCAAACTTTCTTTTAGCTAGCCAATTGTACCCACTCTTAGCTGAGTAGAGTCTAGAAGATGCAACACCCCACGACCAACCCGAACTTTCTCCAGTATTCAAATCTGGATTATAAGCATTCAAACGCTGTTTGACATCTTCTGGAGTGTTAGAGAAAATATCATGGAGATTCCATTGACCATCTTTCCAAATGTCTCTAATAGTTAAGTCAGAGTCAGATATATGTATAAAAGGGACATCTTGAACAATTGGGCCTTCAATACTCCAATTGTCAAACCAAAAAGATTGATCAAGTGACCCAATGCACCAAGATAAGGCATCCTTAAGAGCACCAAAAGCCTTTGAGATACTCTTCCAAACATGAGAAGCATTACAAGAGACAGGGCCATCTAAAACTCTTTCATTCCTCAGATACTTCGCCCTCAATAGAGCAACCCAAGGCTTGTCCTGACAATGGAAAAGTCGTCAAACTAATTTACCAAGTAAAGATATATTAACACACGCAGGATCTCTAACACCCAGGCCACCAAATTTCTTTGGAGTGATCACGGTCTTCCAATTAACAAGAGAAAGACCTCTGCCATCAACTTGACCCTTCCAAAGGAACTGTCTCATCATAGAAGACAATTTATCGCAAACTCAATTTTGAAAAAAAGATACATGCATATGATAGACAGGAATGGATGCTGCAACAGAATTGATCAGGCAAAGTCTCCCTACTTTATTTAGAAGCCTTCCTTTCCAATTAGCTAATCTTTCCCTCACCTTTTCAATCACCGAATGAAAAGAAGCCCTATTGATACGGGAATGATTAAGGTTAACTCCAAGATATCTTCCTAAGTCCAAAGCAAAACGTATTGAAGAAACACTAGTAAATATATCTCTTCTATGAGCAGTCACATTTTTAGAACAAAAAGCTTTAGACTTTTCAAGATTTACTTTCATGCCAAATGCCTTGCAAAAAATGTTAAGAGAATGCATGACCATTTGGATCTGACCCTTTGTATCCTGACAGAAAAGTAAGAGATCATCTGCAAATATCAAATGAGAAAATTTTGGGCCACCCCTAGTGACAGAAACTGGTTTCCACACACCCTCGACCACCTTATGAGATATATAGCAAGCAAGTCTTTCCATACAAAGCACAAATAAGTAAGAAGGCATTGGATCGCCCTGTCTAAGCCCCCTTTTAGGAGCAAAACTATCCAATCTATTCTCATTCCACATACTAGAAAGAGATGATGCACGAACACAATTCATAATCAAATTAACAGTGATGATAGAAAAACCAAAAGGAATGATAGTACTCTCCAAAAACCTCCAATCCACCCTATCATAAGCTTTTTCAAGATCAATTTTAAAAGCAAAAGTATCTTTCTTGAATTTTGTGTGCTTCATGAAATTTAGAATTTCTTGGGCCACAATAATATTATCAGGAGCACCACGACTCGGAATAAAACCTCCTTGTAAAAGACTAACAAAATCTGGAAGAAAAGGCCGAAGTCGATTAGTCAATTCTTTGGTGATAATTTTATAAACAAATTACACAAGCTAATAGGCCTGAAATCCTTCATAAAGGTAGAGTTATCAATTTTAGGAATAAGTACAATTAGAATTTCCATATAATGCTAGGATTTAAGTACTCTCCCAAAAAAGCGCTCCGGACAATATTCCAAATCTCAGTGCCTACTATCTCCTAATATTCTTTAAAAAAATAAGCTTGAAAGCCATCTGGACCAGGAGCCTTAAAAGGGCTCATACTGAATACTGCTGACTTGAGTTTCGCAAAAGAGACAGGGGCAATTAACCTAGCACAAGCCTCGGTGCTTAGAGTGGGCATCGGAACATCTCCTAAACAATCAACCTCAACCTCTTATGTTGTACCAAGGAGATTCTTGTAGAAAGAGAGGGCTTCTTCCTGGAGAATATCTGGATCAGTAGACCAAGACTCATCTCTAACATATAATCTATGTACTCTATTATGGTTTCTACGCACCAAAGTCTTAAGATGAAAGAATTTAGTGTTTCTATCCCCATACTTGACCCATTGCTCCCTAGATTTCTGGTACCAAAAAAGTTCCTCTTGCAATAAAAGCCTATTATAATCTTCCCTTAGTTTAGCTTCTTTAATTCTCAAAGATAACATATCGGTAACCTCTAAACGCCATTGAATCTGATCAATCTGATATTCCAGCTTACCTTTTCGCACAAAAATATTTCCAAAAATCTGAGTTATAGTTCAAAGAAGCCTGTTGAACCATCTTAAGCCTTTCAGTAACGCCTCCAAACTCTTGATTCCAAGCCTTACTAATAACACGTTTATAAGAAGGATGTGTTGCCCACGCAGCTTGGAACCTAAAAGGACGAGAACCTTTCACTCTGGGGCCACCATGACAACGAACTAAAATAGGACAATGATCAGAATGAAGCCTGCTAAGAATTTCAGAATAACCATCAGGAAACATTGTAATCCACGCCTCATTAACTAGAGCTATATCCAACTTTTTAGCCAAGTCCCTGCCAGCCTAAAATGTTCTATACCAAGTATATCTCCTACCAGTCACTTTAAGATCAAAGAGTTCACAGTCATCTAGAGTAGTAGCTAATAGACTAGCTCTGTGAGAAGAAAAATAAGCACCCGTACTCTCGTCTGGCGCCACAATCTCATTAAAAACACCAACGGCCAGCCACGGCCCATTATGGCTTGAATTAATAGAACGCAAATGATTCCAAAGCATACTTCTTTTTTCAAATTGAGGACTCTCATACACTGCACTACAAATCTAAACTAAGTTACCCACACTCACTTTCACTGTGATACATTGGTCAATTTGGTCAATTACCACACAAGAAGCATTAGCAATAGAAGATAGAAACCAAATGCCACCCCCGTGTCCTACTACTTCCTCAATACCAACACAATGAAAACCCAACTTATCCAAAAAATTCTTCAAATTATTAAACATAGTATGAGTCTCAAAGAGAAAGAAGAAAGATGGTTTATATATTCTCACTAAATTTTTTCAATGCACACGAGCCATCTTGTTAGACACACCCCTCACATTCCAGGCTATGATATTGAAACTATCCATAAAAAACAACAAAAAAGGAGCTACAATAACAAACCCGAGACTAAACATGATGTCCCTTTGACGATCCCGCCTTTAATAGACTCTCAAGTTCCAGCACAATTTTCTCCGTCAAAACTTGCGCCACACCCGCCGCCAATGTTCTATCCTTATTTACTGGTGAATTCTGCAAAGAGTTTGGGCGAGGACGCTTTCGCACAGTGCCATTTCTTCTCACCTTGCTGCTGATGATGAACATTGTGATAGGTCCCCGAAGAAGCCACACTAACCGGTTTTCCAATATTGATGCCCCTGCTTAATTTTCCTTTGGATCCAATAGCATGTGTTGTACATTAGTGATTTCGCCTTGTCCAAGTATTGGTAGCCTTGTTAGGAGTCTTCTTTGCTTTTGGTGGGACCTGATGGGTGCTAGGAGAAGGCTTTTGATCCATTTTATACTTTCCTTTCCTAATCACTTGAGTCCAACCTTCCAAATCCTCATGTTGTGCATGGTCTACATGAACAGTATGGAAATCACTCTCCACCAAATCTGGGATAGCAACATTTACAGTCTCATCTCCAAGATTCTTTCCAAAATAAAAACTTGCCTTTTCCACATGCACCGGATTTTTTGAATTTGAACTTTCTAGTTGCTTTGCTACGTCGCCGACCACGTTGGCATTAGTTCCTCCTCCGTGTTGATGTCTGTCTTGCACACCTTCATATCATGACCAAACTTGAGACAGGAGCCACAAATAAGGTGAAGACTTTCATATTCAACACCTTCAACGAGAATCTTCTTAGTCACTGGCAATCCTAAATCTATCTAAACACAGGCACGAGCATATCGTCCTCTTTCAGCTAATTTTGTTGCCAAATCAACCTTGACGGGAATGCCAACTGCAGCCGCAACACGGAGCATTGCATCTTCTTGGTAGCACCAAATTGATAATCCGAAATTTCTAATCCCCATTAAAGTTGCTCCAAAACAGTTTTTACTTGATCTAAACTCTTGATCCCAAGGCTTCACTGTCACATAATTTCGCTCAATCATCCACGGACCTCCTAAGAGAACCTTTTCTCGCTCCTCAGCTACATCAAACTTCACAAAAAAGTAGTCAAACCCCATGTCCAATAAATCAAAACCTCCCTTAATCCGCTATACCGTTCGGAGTTTATGAGACAATGCAGTGTAGCTATAGTGTTTCCTAGCACCTTAATCACTATAGCATCTTTATAAGGTTCTGCTAAACAATTCTTAGATTTATGGGTAAACGTGACACTCGGTAGCAAGAGATCTCCTTACTTCCTAGAAACTACTGCAATGTTATCTCCTGACAAAGTTTCAATGAGTAAAAAAGTTTTAGCAATCTTAGAACCCACAACTTTGTCCCTGAAAGAAACTTTCAAAGGCTTAAAAACCCTTCCCAAAATATGATCCTCCTTTTCTCCTGATGCAAGCCCTCCCCCTTATCTCTTCTGCCGATATTATCGGCTGCTTCGCTGTGTTTCACCCTCAAAATCTCTTTCCCGCTCATTTCACCGCTCATCTTCAATTTTCAAAATTGTACAGAATACAAAGTACGTAGGTAGTTGGCATATCTGAAACGTTTAAGTTTAGGTGATTGTTTCGGTAGGTTAAAAACGTGAACAAATAATAAAATGACATGTAGATTATATTTTTTATGTCAGCATTTAATTATTTTTAAAAGGAATATATATCATATTTTTAATAAAAATATTTTTTTTAAATTTTATAAAAAAAACTTTTTTTTATGTTAGACAAAAAATATATTTTTTTAAATTAATCAAAATTTAAAATTCAGTTACTTTTAATCTTATAATTTTAAATTTTGAATAAGTTAAAAAGAAAACAAAGAGTAAAGTAACAAATACACTTTTGGAGATTTACATTTTGGACAAATTAGTCTCTTAAAAAAAATACTAATAAAGTCCTCCAAGATAAAAGATCTTAATTTGAACTAACTTGTCCAAGTTTGTTATCCTCAAAAATTTTATTGGTACTTTTATTTTTAGGACTAATTTATTCAAAATGTAAATTTTCAGGGTTTATTTATCAATTTACTTTAAATAAAAAACAAATTTGATTCTTCATCCACACTAAAAAAAAATTGCTTTAATCTTATTGATGCTTCTCCATGAACTCTAATCTCTCATAGTCATTCATACCAAAAAAACAAACACATCTGAAAAACTGAAAAATATCAAAGCAGCTCTTCATCTTTTTAGGTTTTCTCATCCCACCTTCTCACTCTCAATCTCTCATTCTCAAGTCTCAAAGTCAAACTCTCTCATCTCTTTCACTGCCACAAGAGTCTCTCTCGGTCTCACTCGAGTCTTCTCCTTCACACTCGTCGGCTTTTCCTGGGCTCCTCGTCGCTGGTGACAGAAGCAACTCTTCGGATTGTCATCGCTCGTTGTCTTCTGGTTTTGGGTTTTCGCTATCGCTGAGTTGCCGTGGATTGTGGTCGTCGTAGGGTCGTCACTTGCTTCGTCGCTCTTCATCACTCCACATCATCTGGTTTCAGGTCCTCACAGTTGCCGTGAACCGTCAATCGTTGATGAGTCCCTGCATCATCACTTACTTTATTCTTTAGATTTCTCTTCTCCCTATATTTCATAGAATATAAATTTTGTTCTTCCAATTTTATCTGTCATGATGCAACTAATATAATGCTTCATTTCTCACTTGATTGTCAATTTATTATGTAGGTGTACTATAAAATAAAAAATTATTTATTTTTTGTCAAAGTAGACTTCGAATTTTTCACAATTTTTTTATTTTTATTTACTCATACATGTGCTTTTAATTTATTAATCTTTGTGCATATGTTGACTATGAATAAGATTGTATTATGATTTATGTCTCTGCTACTGATTCTGATGAAAAGGAATGTTACTGTTTGATTTAAAAAGTTATCTATGAAATTTTATCGAAATTGACATGAATGAATTTGGTTATGAGCTAAGACAACATTAATAAAATATAATGCAAGGTTAAAGTACTAAACCCCTAGAATGCTTTTAGTTTAAAGACTAAGTCAAACTGTTGCACAATCAGTTTTGCTTTCAAACAAATACATGCACATTTTTCAAACAAGCAACGCAAATAAAAAAGTTAAATGGTTTAGTTTCTTTTAATTTGATGATTGAATGTTGCTGTATCTATATTTGGATACTATGAATTAGATTTTGTAGTACTTTTTTGTTGATTAAAGAGAATGAATTTAGGGAGGGTTTGGTTTTCTTCTTTTTAATAAAGCTGGACTTATTTTCTTGATTTGAGTAATTAATAATTAATTAAGTTCTACTGCATTTGCATCCTATAATTGAAAAAAATGCTAATCTGAAGACATGTTTTTTTTCATGTTCTCTTCAAGGATTATCATGAAAAACTTTTTTTGTTTTGAATAAATGATTCGAAGTATAACTTTTCTTTTTCAAATAAATAATTTCGCGTCGTCTCTCATTCCATGATTCTTCTCATTTTCCTGCATTCTCATATTTTAGGGTTCATTTTTCGATTTCTAATTCCAATTTGTCATTTTTTCATTTTCATTCTTTCGTTTTAAAACACGCTTAATTTCTCGATTTATGTTTTCATCTTCCAATTTTTTTCGATTTGAAAAAAAAAAAATCGACATTTTGTCCATTACAAAAGCACTTTACTGCTTAGCGTCACGCAGAAGCGACATTGGTCAACAACAACAAATTCGACGGTTATCGGTGTCTTACCTTTATCATTGAGAGTGCCACCAATTAGATTCAATCCCTTGGATGCCATATTGTCGGTTTTTCGTTTACAGGAATTTTGAGTAACAGCAATGTTGCTATCCGAATGAGGCACTTTTTTTTTGGAGAATCCGTCCCACTCAAATATCTTAAGAAAATGGTTTAAGAGAAAGAAGAGAAAGATTTCAAATAGATGAAAGTGACATCGAAAACGCACTGAAAATGAATAACATCTATAAGTACTGTTTGCGCTTATCTAGTTTACAGTAGTTGATAATACACGCATATTAGAAAATAAAAAAGAATAAGGTATTGTTGATCGAAAAAATATTTTCGATAAAGGTAAGTTGATTCGGAGGAAGGCAAAGACAATTTCTCGAAAAGATGTGTGCGTAAGCGTGGAATTGGAGGTGATCGACGCGGATTAGACTTCGATTGACTCATTAATCGGATAGGCATAGTTGAATAGGATATTCGAGATAGGTAATCGAGCAAGACATTCGAATAAGTGAATCGAACAGTTATGGTAGTGAAACAGTTAAAGGCCTCCATCACGCGAGGAAATCATGGAAACGTTTAGGCGGGAACGGTTATTAAGGAGAATGCATTCAAAGCTGTAATCTTGTAATTAATTGTAATTAATTGGTAGTTACCTAAAGTGGATTATAAATATTAGGAAGTTTTAGGGAATAAGGGTCGAACTTTTACTCAGAAAACACTCAAGCACACTCACATCCCAGGAAATTCTTGAGTCTGCAATCGAGTAACTTTTCTATAGGGTTCCTTCCATCTTTTCATTCTTTCAAGTTATCTTTTTGTAAACTTTATATTTTAAGTAAATTTATTTTCCAAATATTCTTTATCTTTATTGTCCAATTCACATTCCTGCATTGTTAATTTCCAAGTCAAAGTCCTTTAATGCCGTCGAAGGCATTTTATTACTTTCTTTTAATTTTAACGCAAACTTTTTTTCATTTTTAGTGCATTTCCCTTTCGATAACTTCATTTATTTCATTTTTAATTTATAAAGTTTAATTTATCTTTATTTCTAAATTCAATCTACTCGAAGACACTTTGATACACTTCTAGAAAACTGATACCTACAAAGAGGAGTAGGTTTCGTTATATATCGCGCCACCATCTATTTGTTAAAAAACAAAACAGATATTTATTTAAAAAATCCTTCTTTGTTCATCAAAATAAAATATTGAAATTAATGTGGAAAAAAAATCCTAATTTCCCACGCCAGAACCCTCGGCGCCCCCTCCCCAACCTCATTCACCCATCAGGCCGTGTGCTTCGTCGCCGGTCTCTGCCTCCTCTGCCTCCTCCGTCTGTGTCGCCCGGCCGCCTTGGCTCCGCCGTGTGGCGTGCCTCTCCTGCGTCTCTGTCGTCCGTCGTGGCTCCACTGCGTCTGTCTCTGTCGTCCGGAGCTCTGCGTGCGGCCTCCTCTCCAATACGGGCAACTCTCCTCTGAATGGTTTAATTTCTTTTAATTTGATGACTGAATGTTGCTGCATCTATATTCGGATACTATGAATTAGATTTTGTACTACACTTTTGTTCATTGGAGAGAATGAATTTAGGGAGGGTTTGGTTTTCTTCTTCTGAATGTAGCTGAAATTATTTCCTTGAATTGAATAATTAATAATTAATTAAGTTCTATTGCCTTTGCAGCCTGTAACTGAAAACAATGCCAATCTGAAGACATGCTTTTTTTCATGTTCTCTTCAAGGATTATCATGAAAAACTTTTTCTGTTTTGAATAAATGATTCGATGTCGAGCTTTTCTGTTTTGAATAAACGATTCCGTGTCTTCTCCCATTCCAAGATTTTTCCCATTCCCTTGGTTTCCCATATTCTAGGGTTTACTTTCGATTTCCAATCCTAATCTATTGTTCCCCCATTCTCATTCTTTCGTTTTAAAACCCGCCCAATTTCTCAACTTAGGTTTCCATCTTCCAATTCTTTTTGAGTTGAAGAAAAAAAATGCCGGCATTTTTGTTCACTGCAAAGGCACTCTGCTCCTTAGCGTCACGCAGAAGCGGCGTAGCTCAATTGATTAGGAGGAGAGGCAGCAACAAATTCGACGGCTGTCGGTGCCTTACCTCCATCGCTGGCGGTGCCACCAATCAGATTCAGTCCCTTGGATGCCGCGTTGCAGGTTTCCCGTTTACGGGAGCGTTGAATAACAGCAATGCTGCTGTCCAAACGAGGCACTTTCTTGGATGTGGGGATGGTGAAGAAGGTGTTCTCTCCAAAATATACGAGGAGAAGCGCGTTTTGGGGTAACACACTCCTCTTCCTCCCCAATCCCTAATCCTTATGTTGAATTTAAACAATTTGATCATTTTAGTGTGTAATTAATTGGAACTTGACGCTTTTGGGTTGATAGAGAATACGCTTTGCATTTGTGAGCTGATACGCTTTCTGATATCAGGTATTCGCCAGAGCAATTATTTGATGTTGTTGCAGCTGTTGACTTCTACCATGGGTTTGTCCCCTGGTGTCAAAAGTCGGAGATACTTAGGCACTATCCAAATGGATCATTTGATGCTGAGTTGGAGATTGGATTTAAATTTCTTGTTGAAAGTTATGTCTCTCATGTTGAATTGGAGAGACCAAAGCGTATAAAGGTAGTTCATTTTCTCTACTCAGGATGATTATGGTTACTTTCTCTTTTCCTTACCATTAAAATCTGTTGGATTCTGCTTCTATAAAAATGTTGGCAGTATGTTGTTCATGCCAATGCAATAGAGTAGCTTTGCCAATATGTCGTTGCTACACAACTCTACATAATGTATTACATCATCGGCCATTTGTATCATTCTGATCTGAAAATTGCTAAGAGAGTTAAGAGGGTATCATGTTACATCTCAAAACTAGAGGCGGCAAAAATGCATGTGTTATTTGCGCTTTTGGCAATTGTTCCCACTTCTATAGGAATGGTCAAGCCAAGTGACCACTAGCAGGATTGGGGTTAGCTGGTTTGTTGAAAGGGGCAGCACGAAATCAACTTGTTTATGGCAATAGAATTTTGTTTTTTGTTTCTACTGATTGCTATTTTGTTGTGCTTATAGCCTTATACTATATGTTTTGTATTTTCAGACAACTGTTTCACAGAGTACCTTGTTTGATCATTTGATAAACATATGGGAATTCAATCCAGGCCCAGTTCCAGGGACTTGCAATCTTTATTTTCTGGTGGATTTTAAGTTTCAGTCACCACTTTATAGACAGGTATGGTTCTGTCATTCTGTATCTGTCTTGATCAATTTGTTTTTACTGTCATTATGCTTTCTCGGAATCAGTGTCCTGTCCTCAATTTTATGTTTTCCTTTCCCTGACTTTTGAGGACTTAATCTGTTAATTCATGTATGTGTCAAGGGTTTATTTGCTGAGTATCAGTACCAGTAACTTGACATGACTAACCCTCTTATGTGCCTGCATCCGTGTTCATACAATCTGCTATGCAGCCCATTCCATCAGAATAAACCCCATTAATGTTAACATTATAAAATCAATGTTAACATTATTATGTATTTTTCGGGTGATGACTAATCAATGTTCTTTTTCTGTTGGTCAGATTGCATCTATGTTCTTCAAGGAGGTAGCCTCTAGGATGGTTGGTTCATTTACTGAGCGTTGCCGTTTGATATATGGACCAGAAGTGCAGGTCTATGAAAGGTCATAATTTAATTGGTTTGGATATCAGTTTCTTGCCTTGAACAGGGCTAAGGTCAATTTACAGGTTCAACATTAATTGGGAAAGTTTTTGATTGTGCCACCCAATGCTGAATGAATTCAATTGATTGTTTCTCTTTTTAATACCAGGTGATATTTGTAATATGTAGATGAATTCTACAATACACCCGGTACAATCTTGAAAATGACCTGAATTTAACGTGAATTTTTTCCCCCTAAAAAAAGTGACCTAGAGTGGAAAAAAGCTATCGCATATCCTTTCTTGGTTTATGTGAAATGGACATATATATTTCTTCCAATGCAACACATACACGTTATCGTATTACTAGCAACTGAATAACATTCACAAGCACTGTAGACCTGTACTATTATTTAAATCTATATGCAGTGAAAGGTTTCGATCCAATATATACAAACGAGATGAACAGGGTTTACAAGAAAAAAAAATATTTATTAAAACCCTCTGAAGGGTCTACGAGAAATTGAGGAACCCTGCACAAAAGGCGAAGGTATGTTCTATTTCTACCCATGTCTTTGAACTCTACACCTGAGATCTTGCAAGCAAGTGTTCCATTTAAGTGAAATACAATCACATGGCTAAAATATTTTATTTGTGGTCTACAAAATTATGTTTAAAGAACTTATGTCATGTAGAACCAATTTTTTATGAGAATGATCCCTTCCCATGAAGTTAACACAATATCTTGGGGCTCGAGATGAATACTTGAGGATGGCTGTGACAATCTTTTCTTGCACAATTTGGCAAAACCTTGCTCTATATATTTGCAGCTTCTACAAGAGGTGGGGTAGAAATCTATTACCACCAAAGATCCTGTTCCTTTAGCCTTGTCGAGAATCCTGCAGAACTCTTCATCCATCGCAAATTCCCTTACACAATCAACAGGACATGGGTCCTCTCCTGTTCTACTTCAAGGGCATAACGTGTGCCTCATCTTTTTTAAAAGCCTAATTTTTGTGTCACCAAGACAAAGTTTGTCACGATGGTGCCTTGAAAACAAGCTGAAAACCACATGGGAAATCCTAGAATCAGCTGGTTCCTTCAAGTGCTGTCTGAAATAGGCAAAGGAATAGGTATGCAAATTATCCTGCCTGGGATTTACAACTTGTTGCATCTTTTACTTGTATGGCTTGTGATCAAAATTTTGTAATCTTTGCTGCTAGTTATTGGTATCTCTTAGAAAGGGCTAATGGAGTTGAGCTTAAGCGTACATGACTTTTAAACAATAACATATCACTGCTTAAGAAGCATTCATACAAAAATGAGGCCAAAAAATTGGTACCTATCAGGGGGACAAGAATAAAAAGCACCGACTCACTGGTGCTTGGAGTATAGGTGCCTTTGACACCCTTGTGACAGGAATCGTAACAATTCAGTTAAAATGCTTTATGAGCAGCTACCTCTCATGTGGCCATGTACTTTGCTCAATGCATTTAGATTAGTTATTGCAGTGTAAATTGGTGATTTACTCTGCTATATGATTCAGATGGATGATGGAGAAGAATTACTTCATTAGGATGGATATAACATGATGTAACATATTATCCGGAATTCATCACGACGCCACATTCTTGGGTATCTGTGGATGTTCAACCTTAGGCAAGATCTCGGAGGTGACCTTGTCATATGACTATATGAGACATGGTTGAGATGGTTTGGATTGCCGTTGCCGTTCACAGACATGTTACTTCCTGAGCTATCGAATTCTTCCCAAGTACATTGGCCCAGAATTAGATACACAAACCACACAGGCCCATGTTAACAAGCAATGGATTTGGTAGAACTTTTGCATAATGTAAAGCAGCTCCTGATTAACACAATATGAATATTATTTTTTTTTTAATTTCAGAATAAGAAACTGAAGATAGTGATAATATGGAATCTTTGTCATGCATCAAAAAGAAAAGTGGAAAACATGATAGACACAAGCAGAAGTAGAGTTCCCACAATTTATAAAGCAAAGAAAATAATGTTATATATATATATGAGGAAAGCTATAATTGAAACCTCATCAGAAGTTAGAAGAACATCACTCATCGACTCATACAAGAATAACGATTCTACGAAGTACATACAAACGGTGGGTTCTTATGCCGAACAGAGTAATCTTGGTTTTAGACTTTAGAGTAAATTAAACAATTAATGAAACAGCACAATACAAATCTTTTTTTTTTATGATTTTATTTTGATGCAAAGACTTTTTAAGTGAATTATCAACCTCACTAATTCTGCATTCACTCTTATTTAATTTTTGTTACACTTTAAAAGTAAGAAGTTAATTGTTATCAACTACGTAATATATTACGGGAACTAAAATAATAATTATTTTTTATATTAACTACGTAAATAATTAATATTGCAATATAGTTCATGAGATGTTAAAAGTTAAGATAGTAAGCTTTTTAATTCATATATATATTTAACAATAATACCTGACCAGAATAAAGTGTATTAAGGAATAAGTTTAACTAATTTTTTAAATAGACATTCTTTTTGTTCTACTTCTTTGTATTACACCCCAACTTCTTCCTTCTACTCCTTCTTATGCGGTTTTTTTTTCTTCTTCCTTCTTTTTTTACATCATTGCCATCAATTTTTTTTCCTGGTTTGTTTCTCTACCTCTCAGAAAAGAACAAGATGAAAAACAAAAAAATATATAACAAAAAAAACAGAAAGAAAAATAAGTAGCGAAAAAAAAACCTACAATATTAAAGAAAATATTATTATATTTTTAAACAAAATTTTTGTATTTTTCAATTAAAAATTTGTGTTTTTAATTTTATACATAATTTTATAATTTTTTATTTTGTTTTTTTGTTTATCTTTTTGATAATAAATACAAAAAATTTAAAATTATATATAATTTAATAAACCGTAACGTAGAAATTTCACACGAAGAAAGAAGAAGAAAAAAAAGAATAAAAAGCTAAACAACTTCTAATTGATTAATAAATTTTATTGGCATGGTTAAGAAATTTTAATGTTATTTTTGTTTCTGATAACTACTAATTAGTTAAAAAAATTCCTCGACACAATTAAAATTTTTTTTATATCACAGTTAAGAAATTTTGATATTATTTTTTGATAAATTCTACACAATTCAAAACTCTTCCTTCTCCATCTCTTCTTCTCTTTCTCGTTTCACTTTCTCATAATTATTTTTATTTTACACTTTTAAAAAAAATAAAAAAGAAGAAGAAAAATCAAACAACGAAAAAAAAGTGCAATAATTTTGTTATATTTTAGATGTTATTTTTCTACAATAATTTTAATGTTTTTTCTATTAAATTTTAGATGTTCTATTTTGTTAAATTTTTTTATGTTCTTTTTTGTAATAGTTTTAAATGCTCCTTTTTGTTATGCTTTGAATTTTTTAGTGAATAATGGTAGTGAGAGGCGCACGACACTGCAGAATTGATGATCAGTGGAGAAGTGCACGACGCAGTAGAATTAATGATCAATGGAGGAAGTCAAAGTGGAGGAGGAGTGCCGCACTAAATCAGTATTTTGTTAATGTAAAAAAAATAAAAAAAAGAAAATTTTATTATAAATTAGTTGATATGTTAAATTGTTGGCAGGAGAGGATGTTAATTATTTAGACTTTTTTATATATAAACTAGTGTATGTTCCGTGTGCCCGCACGGATAATACATAAAATTATAAAAATTTTTTATTAAAATTTAAATAAAAAATATATATGGTAATTATTATTATAAATATTTTACAACTTAAAAATATTAAAAATAATTAATATTTATTTTAATTAACTTGAATTGGTTGAATAGTCATTTCATTTGTCCGCTTAAATAATTATTTGAAGTTTGAATCTAGCCTTGTGTGTATAACAATCCATTAGTTAGCGACAGACCCTTAATAAATAAAGCATCAATATGTGGTAGATTAGTCCTCGACTTGTCGAGTTAGGAAATCCGTAGAAAAAAATTGTATTTGTCTTTAAAATACAATAATTTTTTATTAATAGCAATATTTATGGACTTTTGTTTTTGTTAAAATTTCCTTTGGACAATTTTATTTGTTGGTATCGTATTCATTCTTGAAATCAAAACAATATGATCAACATTGTTACTTGTTAAAACTTCACATTTTATGAAATGATTTTTAAATTTTTAAATTCATAAACTTATGTCATTACAAAAGTTATCAGATTGATTAATATTTCTTGGTAACATGGTGTATCAAAACACCATCGTTGAGTATTAGTTAGTGTAAAGACTAAAAAAAAACCAATAACAACAATAACTTTTGTTATTCAACATATAATTTATTCTATTAAAAAATAAATTAATATTTCATAAGCTTGTAAATACGTTTTCTTTTAATTTCTTACACCATTTTATTTGATAATATTTATCATTAAAAAATAGCAAATAACTATACTATCCTACAATATATATGATGTACAAAGTAATTTCTTATCTTAAAAGTAATTCTGGTTAGTGAGATAAAATTTAAAATATTTTTATTATTTTCTTATTCAAATTTAAATTTAAATTTAGAATTGATTAATAACTCATCCTTTTTTAATTTCAATAAAAAAATAAACTGGTTAAATGCAAAATATTCATCATTTAATAATTTTAATCATTTAAATTTTAATTACCAAAAATTGGGTTAAAAATTAATTATAAACTTAATAATCGATAATATATATTATATATTAGTACATAAATAATAATATTCAAAGTATTGATTATTTATTTTTTTTTTATAGAATTAATGTATAATCTATTGAAAATTAATTTTTTATTCAAAATTTTTTCATAAACTTTGTAATATGTAAAAATAGTGATATTATTTTTTATTATAATTTAAAAAATTCTTCATAATTTTTTAATTATGCAATTAACTTAATTAATAACTTTTATTATTGCTTTTATACTAAAACAAATATCAATTTATACTATTTACATATTTTTCATTACTAATAAATAAATAAGTATTTGCAATATTTGCACTATTATATTTATTGTCCTAGATGATGACTTAAGTTATTTATTTTGTATGTTAAATTTATTAAATATTAAGATGAAAAAATTGTTCAATAAATTGTATAAATAGTCATTACAAAAAAGAAAAAATTATATATCATATATAATAATTCTTAATATATATAATATCATGTATATATTAAGATTATCTATTTTAATTATATGAGTAATTATTGTTATTTTTATTTTTTTGTTACATTAGAAAATAATATTTAAAACTAAAAAAAATAATTATTTTTTTAATTTGAATTAAAAAATGTCTTGTAAATATCTCCAACTTTTACATATACTAGGTGTTAATAAGAATGACTCAAAATATTAATCTAAGATATATTTGGGCCTAGTAAGATCTCAATGCAAGCAAAATAAACTAAAATCTATTGTTAAGGTCCCAAATCCGACTTAGGTTCATTACCTTAAAGGTCCAATGCATATGAAGTCCATACGTCCCCTATTAAATCAGCTCAGATTGGATCTTCGTTGCTGGTTAGATATGGTAATGAGTACTCAGGGAGCGTGAGAAGCCCCCTTTCCATCCCTCACTCCTCTTTAAAAAAAATGCCCCCATTCCTTTTCCGTCATTGCAAATTCCTGTTTAATTACCCTTTAGAAAATACAGATATTTTTGGATATCTACGAATATTCTTTGAAAATTTTTAAAGAAAATTAACATGATATAATAATTATAAAATAATCAATTCAATATAATTCATCACAATTTATAATATATTTGTTATGAAAAATAACATTTCAAAAGGAGAAAATATAAAAATATATTCCAACATAATAACATAACATAATTTTTTGGGACGATACTGAGCGACGTAGTGACGAACTTGAGAGGCAAAGAAAGTGAGTTAGAGAGAGAGAGAGGATCAAGGATGAGAATGAGTCTGGAAGAAAAAGGAAGAATAGAAATTAGGGTTACTAAATTCAAAAAATGGATTTATATATATATATATATATTAGGATAAATTAATAATTTTATATTCGCGTACATTTAATAGGTTCCATGGGGCAGATACTTATGTTCATGTCTCCATTAGGGGTGGCAAACAGAAAAGTCCGCCCTGTCTCGCTAAAAGCCCGCCCCGCCCCGCCTAATGGTAGGCCGGCAGGTTGGCGAGCTCTCTTTCTTTTTATAAACCATTAAATATTAAATAATATATATAATTTTACAACAATTTCAATAAATTTATAAAAAATGGCCCTGACAAAATAGAAGCTTGGCCCAGCAGGGAAGCCTGTCCCGCTTTCGACCCACCGAAGCCCGCTTAAGTCCATGAAAAATAGTGCAGGGTAGGTAGGATTTTTAAATTTAGCGGTCTCAAATTTTCAGCCCAACCCACCTTTTTGGCAGGTTATGCGGGCCAGCACGACGGGTTTTGGCCCGTTTGCCACCCCTAGTCCCCATCCATTTTTGCGTGGCACGTGATGAGAATTTCACGAGTCCCCATCTTGCCCTAAAATGCGAGTAACCCCTACAAATATCTATTTTGGCTGTTTTTGTGATCATCCCTATTGGTAGCATTCATTTGTTCGTAACGTGGTGCTATTCTAGCCACTAAATAAATTCTCAGATAATCAAAGTTTAGGTTATATCATTTTTATAAAGTTACATGTATCCTTGTTATAACAATATTAATAGAAGATAAATGAATAAACACTGAGCTATTGTTAGGATATAAGATGGAAAATAAGAGAAAAAAAATGGAAAGAAAGAAAATGAGAGGAAAGAAAAGTATATATATATTTTTGTGTTGTTTAGATGAAGAAAAAATGAATGGAAAGAAAATAGAAATTTTTTTTTTCGCTTGGATGGAAGGAAAAGTAAGAAGAGAAAAAATTATAATAGAGTAAAATTATATTAATGTTTTTATATATTGTATATAAATTATAATTCAAATGGTAACTCTGTATTTTTACCCATGTTAGCACTTTTGCATCAATTTTCTTCGCAACTTTAAAGAGAAAAAATTTACATAAGTTCCACACACACTTTTATATTTTTTATTCAATTTTTTTGTTGAGCCAAACAATGAAAAATTGATTTATTCATCCATTTTTTCTCTAGTATTTTATTTTTCTACAAATTCTTCTAATTCAAACAATGCATAAATAAATCACATTTTTCATATATATAACAATAACTAATATCACATATTAAGTTAATTTACGTTGATAAACCAAAGTTACCCCAAAATTACCTGAATCCCCCAAACCCAAAAATGTTACCTAGTAGTTTCATTTACATTTTTATATAAATCGAATTTAATGAATTTAAATTAGGATAATAAGTAGTAAATTGAATCTATAGGATTCGAATTACTTGACATTATAATTCAAAAATAAATTGAATTCAAAGAATTCGAATTATGTCATCCCCTACTAAATCAAATCTATAAATTTCGACTTATATGGTCCATGCTAAATGGAAACAATAATGTTCGATTTATACTCATTTAGTAGCAATCCAACTCATTATAAATCGAATCTCCTTCATTCGATTTAGTAGTATAGATAGCATCCAAGTAATTCGAATCTTATAGATTTGATTTACTACGAAAACACATAATTCAAATTCCATAAATTTGATTTACATAGATATGTAAATTGAGACATGCACGTAGCCTTATTTACTTTGGGGGATATACGTAAAATTAGTTTGCAAATGATTTATAAAGGTGATTTATCCCACATATTATAACTTGTGAAATCATAATATTTTGAGAAGTGATGTATAGACAACTTAAATATTGATAAGTCTAAAAAATTTTAGAAAAAAAAATATCAAAAAATTACATGTTGATCTATAAGATTTTTTTTAAAAAAAAATTTGTTCATAGTCAATTTTGTTATCGGCGATGTTAGTAGTTATAGAGAGATTTTTACCTTTAAATAAATTATAAAAAAAATTAAAAATCAAATTGGTTGCTATTTTTTTGACAATTCATTTAGTTTTTAGTTTAAATTAAAATTAAATTATATATTCAATTAATATTTGTTTGTTTATCCTAATAATTGTATATAATAGATAAGATATTTAAGCATATTTTAAAAGAAACTACTAAATTTTATATAATTGAAAGTTAACTATGAAATTGAAACTAAGATGAAGTGAAATTCAATAAACATATGAAAAGTGAAAGTAAAAAAAATAATTAAAAATAAGGTAATAAAATAATTAAAAAAAAAGACAAAAAAATAATGCATGTAGTTGATAAAAATACACTATAAAAAAATTAGTATAATAAATGAATATAAAAGATGAAAAAAATGAAGATATATTTTTGTTAAAAAATTAAAAAAATATATTGTAAAAAAAACCTATTAATCAAGTTTTATAAAAATATTATAAAAAATGTAAAATATTAGTAAATAAAATAGTATCTCCTTTAAAAACTATTAATCGAAATACATAAAAGCACCTTCTAATTCCCAAATATAAAAAATAATAAGAGAATAATTTAAATTAAATTTATTTATTTTATTTTTTATTTATTATTTATTAAATAATTTAATATTTATTTAATTTTGGTCAAATCAGATAATATAGTTAATTAGTTATAATTAATATTTTTTACTCTAATGGTATAATTGAAACATATTGAAACTCTAAAGGTAAAATTAAAACTAAATATTAAAGATAAAATTAAAATAAAATTGTATTTGCTATCTTATAAATTTTTTTAATAAAAATCTCATTTATGCATCTTTAAATTACATTATTTTAATATAACAATATTTTTATTAAAAATAAAAATTATGATAAGTATCTCATATATTTGTTAGTAAATTATATCCAAATATTTTTTGAAGCATATCATTTTTATTATATGAAAATAACTTAAATATCTTTAAATGTGATTATGACAATTCATTAAGTATTATATTTTTTTTACTAATTTATATTTAATAATTTACCTCTAACTTTCAATTATAATAAAAATGTAAGATATAATGCCAAAAAAAAGCCTAAGCGATATAAATTTTTTACTAACAAAAAAATATATTTTTTTATTTTTTAGACACATTTCTATTTTTTTAAGTTATACATTTTAATTTATGTAAATTAATGACAATTAAATGTACAAAAAAAACTAATTAATAAAGAAATAAAATTCCTGAATAAATTGAAATAAAATAAAGATTTTTAATTATGATCATTAATTATAATCACATATATTTACTTCAAGATTTATACTTCGAAATTGAAGAAGACATATGCAATTAGGATCAAATGAGAAAGCATATGAACAAGGAACAATGTTGAAAAATAATTAGTTAACTTTTCAAGAAAGAAATCTCGAATAAGAAACTCTCGGCAAACCATGAAAGAATAGATACGTAATCGATTAGAATCAAGAAATTAACTCCTAATGTTCCCAAAACCCACGATTCACGTTACCTATTACTTCTATCTCGTCTATGATAATCCATTAGTGTTTCCATATACATGAATCATTAGTATTAAGTTGGCCAGACCTAATACCATGAGAGATGCAACGGTCGACTAACAGCATTAATCAATAGACAATCATGCATTTGAAACTCAAACTCTTGTCAGTGGGACAAGTCCTACTACATGACAGACTCTCAGAGTATGCAGTAAAGCATAGTCAGTCCATTCCCAAGGCTCTAACGGGAACGAACTGCTCTGATACCATAATGTAACACCCTAACTTTTGGCACGTCATGATCGTACCAAAAGTGAGGTATTACTGACCTGTTTTCCATATTTACTATTTAATACTGAGCCTTTAGTTTGATTTCGCATTTCAATTTTTAAGAAAAAGCCGAAAAATTATGTTTTTATTAATTAAAATCATCTCCAAGCAATACTAGTCACATAGTTGTTAATAATAATAAATATCATACAAAAGAATTCAAGTGAAACTCAGATACAACTCCTATTCCTCTGTATAAAATAAAATCTTAACTAACAAAGGCGAGGGAATTCTAGGAAAGCTACTCAACACATAAACTTAACTCAAATAAGACTAATAACCGCCCGCAGCTTCAAACTGAGTCTTCGAACTTGTGTCACTGAAAGGGTGGAAGATTTTGGGGTGAGAACAAACCACGCCTTCTCAGTAGGGATTGGGAATGCCGTAAGAGTAATGAAATAAAATGCAAATAATTAACTTACTTAGTAAAATTATTATGTTAAACCTTTGGAAATACGTTTATTTCTACCTTAGATAAATAATTACTTTTCTTTAAATTCCTAAACTCAAAACAGATCTTAATCACAAAATTAGCCATACCAACCATCTCTCAGTCACATAATCACTTTTCAACCACAATATCTCACCTCAATATATCCGTGAACTAACAGCACAACTAAGGGATTCAAACCATCATACAAACAAGTCACAACAAGGCAAACAGCACAATCACAAAGAAATAGGATAAGCAAGCGCAATCAAATGTAAATGTGCAAACAACATGATGCATGTCTATCCCTAATGCAGGCCATGAGCTCATGTGTCGGTTGCCTACCCGCTCCCGACATTACCCGGGCACAAGTCCCAGATATGGCTTTCTAGATGCATACAATGTGCTTATAAGTCGTATGGCTAGGCCGCATACAGTGTCTTTCCAAATCAATAAGCGTACATCTGGAAAATAGTTCTCAGTGTGTGGGCGTCCCCACTTTACATTTGGCACTAAGGCCCAAACAATGTCACATCTGCTCTCC
This sequence comes from Arachis duranensis, assembly GCF_000817695.3. Lineage (NCBI taxonomy): Eukaryota > Viridiplantae > Streptophyta > Magnoliopsida > Fabales > Fabaceae > Arachis > Arachis duranensis. Next base: position 11,171,195 of record NC_029773.3, on the reverse strand, counting down.
TGTGGCAGTCATTTCATTAATTCATACATTCCTTTAATCTTTGTTCTCTGCTCTCCTGTGGCAGAGATTCCTTTAATTTTCTTTCTTTCCTTTACTTTTCGTTCTTCCTCTTCTTTTCTTTTTTATCAAATCAAACTTAAAACATAACTTAAAGCAAAATCCCTTCTCAAAAGATTGAGTTTGAAACATCATACTTTTCTTAATAAATCGGTTTGAAAACAAAACTCTTTTCGTAATAAATAGAAAACAAGTAATATTCTTAACTTAAATTTGCTTTTAAAACTAAAGGAAATTCATTTCTTCATTTAGACTTTACAAATCCCTCCGACCATACTCGTTTAACATTTAATACTAACCAAAATCACATTCTTCCGTATTTTTACCAGCCCTTCATCAGCACCTATTCATCATCATGCTAATACCAAAATCAGTTACCATCCACTTTCATAACCATAAATTTCAGCATCGAACACAGTCTCAATTCAAATCCAATTCATAAACTCAAATCACATTTCAATTTAACAAGTAACACCAAATTAACCAACACTCACAACTACAATCAATTCTCATCAATTAAACACACAAAAGACGTGTAAATTATTTGCAATTACTCAATAAGCTTTTTGGCATTCTTAAATTAAAAACTTGTAATTTTAAAATAAAACCCCCTACCTCCGTATGAAATCAAAATCAACGAAAGCTCCGGAGAAACTTTCTGACTGAGCTGCTGAAGAGGAAAACTTCAGAAATCATCTGTGCCTCCTAGAACTCCAGTTGACCGAATTCAAGGGGAAGAGGAGCTACGTCACTGTCAACTTCCACCGATCAAAAGTGACGCCAATACGTAGAAGAGGAGGATACGAACACTTTTATCGGATTAAATTTTTTATTGGAATTACGGATCTTAAGAAATCGAAGTCGGAAACCTTATGGTCATGGAGGTTCTCTCTTCCTCACTCTCGGTTCCTTTCTTTCCTTTCAAGTTCAGTGACAAATGAAGAGAAGTGAATATGGATTCTTGATTAAGTGGCATTATATATATATATGCTTATGAACCACACTTCTTATTTCTTTTCTTATGGCATCAGTGGATGAAAGAAAAAGGTAATGAAATTATATGATTATTAAGATACATGTGTCATGTGTCATACTTTTATATATATATAAATTTAGCTTTCCTTATCTTTCCTTTGTTTCCTTAAGACTTCGGCCAAAGGAAGCACAATAATAATAATAATAATAATAATAATAATAATAATAATAACTATAAAAGATTAACGTAATTTTGCCTATCAAAATAGTTTTTAATAAATAGTTCAAACTAATAGAATAAGTTATAATTAAATTAAACTTCAATAATTATAATTTTTTTTAATTATTTTTGTTAAAAATAATTTTCTTAAAAATAAATTTTCAATATAATATAATATTTTATAAATAACTAATTACTTAATTTTTAAAAATTCGAAGTCTTACAACTAAAATAAAAATATAGCAATTGAAAAAAAATTCATTACAATGGGAATATTTATTTTAATAAATATTATTCTATTTAGTACCATAAAAAAATACATCAGCCACTTTGAATTTTTACAGGTGAACTTCTATCCACAGTAGTAGAAGGCTTAAATTGAGATATATTCATCAAACAATCAATCAATAAAATACTCCTCTATACTTTCTCATTACATAAAGAAAAAAAAGAAGAAAAAAAGAGTTAAAATAGCAAGAGCGATGAAAATCACGATTTTTATAATTTTGTGTGGCCATCTATATATAGTAGACCAGACAACTATGATTATCTAACAAAATTAATTTGTATTTATTGCACTCAACTTGAATAAGTAAGAAATGATCTTATTTTAATTTAATCCTTAATTCACATTATTTGAATTTAGCTCAATATATATGATTTGATTTGATTTGATTTGATTTAATTATTAGTTGAAAATATCTCACTTATCTATTTTATTCATAGATTTATTAGTTTAATGACTAATAAATTAATCAAATTAATTAATTAGTACACACAATAAATTTAGTTTAATAAATTAAAAGAAATAAATTAAAAAATACTAACAGAATATTAAAATAAATAAATTAGAAAATACTACCAAATTAAATTGATATAAATTATAATAAATTATATGATATTTAAATATCTAATCAAATTAATTAGTTGATATAGTTAGTTTATCGTAATAATTTATATTTAATGAGTTAAAATAAATAAATCAAGAAATACTCTCAAAAGCATGTCACGTCAGCTCTATCATTAAGTGTAGACATCCAATTTTTATATAATAGAATAGATTTATTGGCAGTATAAAATAGTTTTATACAAATATTTAATCTCACATAATCAAAACTAACTAATTTTTAGATCTATTACATAAAACGTTTTCAAAATAAATAAATGTAATTAGACAATTATATTAATATTTTTACATTATTGATATATTAAAATTAATAAAAATACTTGAGAGACAAGAAATAATCAGCTAAAAAGCAATCCAAATATTATTTTGTATTTCTTAATTATCATTGAAATAATTAAATAATATTAGATATAATAAATGTGTAATTATATATGAATGTTACTACATAACATTATGAATGTTAATTTAAACAAAATAATTTTGAGTTATTCTCTTTCTAGCATTACAATAAAATTAAACTCGTTTATATAGTACGTTGTATACAGGTCTATAAATTAAAAAAATAAAAATAAAAAACAAAAATGCTATATTTATATCAAAATTTAATCACTAAATTAATCATTATATATATTTGTATATAAATAAATGCATTGTTTAATTATTTTTGTATTTTGTACACATAACATGAATAAAAAAGGTATTTTTTGGGGGTGTTTCTTATTTTCTTTTTTTATTTTAGTTTTATTATTTTTAAAAATTTTATGAAAAAATATTTCTTTTACGAAGCATCAAAAATAAAAATATAAAACAAACAAATGCTAAGAGATTAAAAATTCTTGAATCCTAAATTTTCATTGTACGCGAAACAAAATAAATAAATCGAGAGATGTTTAATTTGTTATTTTCTTATTTTTATCCATTTGTAATAATAATATCAAATAGAAATTGAAAAAGAAATAAGTAAGCCCCAATAAGGACTTGAACTTCCAATGAATCAAACCAACAAAACTTTCATGAGGATCCATGAAAGCAATTGTTAATAGGGAAGGATCCTTCCCTTGCCAAAAAAGCCAACTGATAAATAAAGCAAAACCAATAATAATCACATGTACATGATAAAATGATGTGATGCATTATCTACCCAAAATAAAGTTTTTTTTTTTTTTGAAGAATCTACCAGAATGAATCCAAATTAGTTTTCAAAACAATAATAAATATCAATTTAGTACTAAGAAGAAAGGAAACCAAGACCATTATGATTTTTTTGTTAGACCTTATGTATAGGACGATATAAGATTCATCTCACAACATAACATATGTTATTTACATTGGACAATATCTATCATTTTAGTTATCAGTTGATAAATGTTCACCAAAAGAAAAATGCTAAACGATACCCTAAATAACAATTGATAAAAGTCAAATCAAAGATATAAAATAGACAACGTGATTATACCCCCCATAAATTGTTGGAAACTAAGTGCAAGAATCCATTTTCAGGAATTTTTTATTTTTAAAATTGAAAGTTGTCTATTCAAGTGCTGGCTTGCTGAAAAATTATTAATTAATTAACTTAAATTAAAAGTATTCCTCTAAAATGATATATTGAAAAAGAAACTGTTTGAATGAAACTCAACTTACAAATGTGGCTACAAATCAACCCAATTGCAGAGAATAAGTGAACGCATTTTGATCACAAACCATGTATGCTTGGGAAAGTGAAAAACTGAAAATCATGTACGCTTGGAAAAGTGAAACTCAATTTCTTAAAGACTCTTCATAGGATTTCAATAAATATATTTTTTTCTTGTTAACTCTATGCGTCTCGTTTGTATATATTTGACCGAAACTTTTCATTGCATATAGATTTAAATAATAATACAGGCCTTCATGTCTACAGTTGTGTGTATTGCATTGGAAAGAAAAAATATATATCCATTTTATATAAACCAAGAAGGGATATGCCATAGTTTTTTTTTTTTTTTCACTCGGGTCACTTTTATTTCAGGAAAAAAAATTATGTTAAATTCAGCTCACTTTTAAGATTATATAAAGTGTATTGTAAAATTTATTTACACAAATTACAAATATTAGTGGATATTAGAAAGAGAAATGATCAATCATATTCATTTAGCATTGAGCGGCATATAATCAAAATCTTTCTTAATTAATGTTGAACCAGTAAATTGATCTTAGTCCTGATCTTAATTAATTAAATTATGCCCCTTCTTCATATGACCTTTTATGGACCCGCATTTCTAGTCCATATATCAAATAACATCGTTCAGCAAATGAACCAATCATCTTAGAGGCTACCTTTTTGAAGAACATAGATGCAACTTGACTAACAAAAAAAAATATTAATTAGTCATCACCAGAAAAATACGTAATAATGTTAACACTGATTTTATAATGTTAACATCAAGGTTCAGAAAACCGGACCGGTCATTAAACCGCTCTAGTTACTGGTTTATTGGTTTATTGATCTAACCGGTTCAACTGGTGGTCTAACTGGAAAAATCGTTTTAGAGTAAAATAATAAATAAATTATAAATACACATCCTAAAATATAATTATAGTCTGATACAAATCTTAAAATATCTTCGAAATTAAAACACTACATAAAATATCATCAACCAAATACATATGATCTTATCAAAATCCAAACTCAAAAGTTAAATAATAATAAAAGCATATCTAAATGTTAAATCCCAACATCATGGTTTATCAATTACCAAAATCTACAAGAACTTGTTGCAAATCTGCTTCGGTGGGATGATCTTCACCTTCATTCCCACCCTGATCAGCAGAAGAAAGAGATGCAGCATAAAGACCACTACTACCACCGCCACTTGGATAACTGAAATTAGTAAAACATGTATGAAATTAAACAACACAAGACAACACAACACAATGAACATACCCAGAAATTGAACAGTTCATAGATGAAGTTCCAGAAATTGAACAGTTCACTGAGCAAGTTCACAAAGCAAGTTCACAGAAATTGAACAGTTCACAAATGAAGTTAAGCTGCAAAATAGAAGACCAGCCAGCTTAACATTCAGATTTTGACCAAACACAAATTGACCAACAAATAGAAATTGTGCAACAAAGAGGAATTAAGCTGCAAAATAGAGCAGAAATTGAGCAGAGGACCAAACACAGCCACTTACATTGAACAGTTCACAAATAAAATTGACAGAAAATTAGAAAACCGGCCAGCTTAACATTCAGATTTTTTATTTCTTATGCTCAGCAGCAAACAGAAATTGAGGTAAGATAAGGAAAATGTCAAAGCAGCATATACATATACCTAAAAATGAGGTAAGATCCTAATCTCCTTTCATCCCATTTTCTCAACTACAGAGACAGAAACATAGTTCAGAATGGAAAAACACACCTAATCAAATCTCTCTCTTCGTCTTTTAGATGACCAGTAAAATTGTGACTCCACTTCACGCCGATATGCCTGCACAGCAGCTCGAAGTGCTGGTCAGGGCAGTCAGCAGTTCAGCACAAGACCCACAAGAAATCAAGGAACAAAATTAGGATTGTTAAAAAGGATATCACTAGTTATAAACTTATAATACATTTATTTGTCTTCACAAAATGAAGGTATCGTATATCCAGTATTTTGCATTTTCAATATATAAACATTTTACATGAAAGGTTTGCTTAGATTTTGCTTAGTAAATGAAAGCATTGAGAGAAGGGGAGTGTGTGTAATTAGCAACTTAGCACACTGCAAATACAGAAAGGAAGGTTTAGAAATCCTTTCAACTCTTCCTAGCCCATTTTCATTATAGTACTTTTCCTTTTTGTGTACATTACATACAAGCAACATGAAAGCAAAAATAGAGCAGAAATTGAGCAGAGGACCAAACACAGCCACTTACATTGAACAGTTCACAAATAAAATTGACAGAAAATTAGAAGACCGGCCAGCTTAACATTCAGATTTTTTATTTCTTATGCTCAGCAGCAAACAGAAATTGAGGTAAGATAAGGAAAATGTCAAAGCAGCATATACATATACCTAAAAATGAGGTAAGATCCTAATCTCCTTTCATCCCATTTTCTCAACTACAGAGACAGAAACATAGTTCAGAATGGAAAAACACACCTAATCAAATCTCTCTCTTCGTCTTTTAGATGACCAGTAAAATTGTGACTCCACTTCACGCCGATATGCCTGCACAGCAGCTCGAAGTGCTGGTCAGGGCAGTCAGCAGTTCAGCACAGGACCCACAAGAAATCAAGGAACAAAATTAGGATTGTTAAAAAGGATATCACTAGTTATAAACTTATAATACATTTATTTGTCTTCACAAAATGAAGGTATCGTATATCCAGTATTTTGCATTTTCAATATATAAACATTTTACATGAAAGGTTTGCTTAGATTTTGCTTAGTAAATGAAAGCATTGAGAGAAGGGGAGTGTGTGTAATTAGCAACTTAGCACACTGCAAATACAGAAAGGAAGGTTTAGAAATCCTTTCAACTCTTCCTAGCCCATTTTCATTATAGTACTTTTCCTTTTTGTGTACATTACATACAAGCAACATGAAAGCAAAAATAGAGGAGAAATTGAGCAGAGGACCAAACACAGCCACTTACATTTTAGATTATTAATTTCTGATGCTAATTGCTAACCAACAAACAGCCAAACAGAAATTGATCATATTCATATTTCTTATGCTAATTGCTAACCAACAAACAGCCAAACAAAAATAGATGAGCACTGAAATTCACAAATGAAGTTCACAGAAAATTAAGTCTAGGTCTAAGTTCAGTTCACATTGAGGACAAAGAGAAACAGAACATGAGCAGAGGTCTAAGTTCAATTCAGTTCACAGAAAATTAAGCCGAGGTCTAAGTGCACAGAAATTGAACAGTTCACATCCATGGAAGAACATGAGCAGAGGCGAAGGACAAAGAGAAATGAGCAGAGGACGAGTCACTCACCTGGGGTCGATGGAGGCTACCGGTGTTGACTGTTGAGGACCGCCGATGAGAGGCTACTGCGTGCTGGTGTTGAGACTTGAGAAGATGAAGACGATGGAGCTGAGGATGGCGACACCACGGGCGCGAAGGATGGCGACACCACGGGTGCGAAGGGTGGCGACAGGGGGCTATGGTTCAGGCAGCGCGGCTAGGGTTCTCCTCCATTGATGATTCAGATGATGATTGATGAATGAATGGGGTCGGGGCTCGGGGGAAGAAAGGGGGGGTGCTCCACGGGCGGGTCGGGTCGGGTTTATTTTTAAACGACGCCGTTTTAGCGTAACCGGCCGGTCACCGGTTCGGTCCAATCGGCCGGTTTTTGACCGGTTCGCCGGTTATTCTCCCAGCGGTTTTCATATAAGGACCGGACCGTTTAAAGCGCCGGTTCGCGGTTAAACCGGTCGAACCGGCCAGTCCGGTCCGGTTTTTAGAACCTTGGTTAACATTAATGGAATTTATTGTGATGGAATGGCTACATATCAACATGGATGCAGGGTTATAAGAGGGTTAGTAATGCCAAGTTACTGGTAATTATACTCAGCAAATAAATCTTTCGCACATATATGAATTAACAAATTAAGTCCTCGGCCAAATCACTTTTTTTTTTAAGTAAACAAGAGCTCAATACAATAGGATGGAATAATAGAAAGATAAGTAACAAAGTCAACTTAAAGTACAACTCGTCAGCGAACAATCGGGAACGGGGATACAGGTGGTGCATGGCTGTCGTCAGCTCGTGCCGTAAGGTGTTGGGTTAAGTCCATAAAGTAGAGCATCTTCTAGTTATTTGCGGCATTGTCATCAACAACCAAAAGGTTTACCACCAATCCACTCGTCAGAGAGCATAAAGGATCTGTTAATAATATTTCCCACACCTGAGCCTTGATTATTGAAAACTCTATCATTTTTCTTTAGCCAAACTGCCCAGACGACAGCAAAGAATCCAATCAACCACCGCTTCCTCTCATTCGTTCGTTGTGAAACATTCGTCCAACTCTCAAAGTGCTGCTTTAATGTGCCCGGCACAGTCCAAGTCTTACCAAAAGCGAACAACCAAGCACATTATACATGCCAAGTGAGCTCATAACTAACAAATAGATGAAAGGCAGACTCAACAGCCTTACAGCATAAAACACAGATATTATCCACCTGGTCAATGACACCTAATCTGCACAATCTTTCCTTAGTACTTACCCTTTCAACCAATACAAACCAAGCAAATAACTCAACCCGTGGCGGAGCGAAACCCCTCCAAATAGCACTAGTGAAGCTATAACTTGTTATTTCCTTTGGGAGAACTGCTGCCTGCATCACCTGCATAAAAGAGTTCGTCGTAAAAATACCACTTTTATCAAATTTCCAGATCACCCTGTCCTCTCTCTCATGTGTTAGGCTGATTGACTACAAGACTTCATGGAGCGGGTTTAAAAGTTCCAATTTCCATTGAAATAACTCTCTCCTCCATTAGAAACTCCATATTCACGTTAATCCATCCCAAAACCCGCAGTCCCCTATAACAGATCCTTTCAGGTTTGAAACAGAGAAGAGTCTTGAAAATGTATCTTGTAACCTACCACTAGGCAGCCAGACATCCTCCCAGAATCGGATTGTTCTACCATTCCCTACATCCATAGCCAAACCTCTGATCATCATTTTCCTAATTAAGTTATAGTGAGAAAAATTTTACATAAATCCGTCAAACCAAATTTGGTTCATGAATCAACCAATGCATGTTTATATGTAGTTCAAAGTAGTTTAATTCGAACTCCATTTATGTATAATTCGAATAACCTTAATTCGAATTATACACACGCACACACACTAATTTGAATAAGATGATTCGAACTACACCCACACACACGCGTTTCCAAGTAATTCAAATTTGACTGATTCGAATTATTCATGATATAATTCGAATTATACTGTTAAAAAATTAATAATTTATTAAAAAAATTTATAATTTAAAAATTAAAAAATATATATTTTATTTCATACATTTATTTAAATTATACTACAAAAAATATTTTATCCTATGCAAAACAATTTTTAAAAAATGGCTTAAAAATGTTAGGAGTACTATTAAAATTTGTAATGTTCTAATGATTTAGATAAACACATGCATGCACTCAAATTTTAAATAAAATACTCTACATAGTCAATAATAATTTAGAAATGAAAGAAAATATTTTTTCCATACAAAACAATTAAAAAATATATTTTATTCTATACAAAATAATTTTTAAAAAATGGCTTAAAAAATGTTATGAGTACTATAAAAATTTGTAATATTCTAGTTATTTAGGTAAATACATGATAAAAATAGTTTTTCTTTAATTTCTAAATTATTAGTGACTACGTAGAGTATTTCTTTAATGTCCTAAGTCATTAAGACATTACAAATTTTTATAGTACTCCTAACATCTTTTAAGCCACTTTTTAAATTATTTTGCATAAAATAAAATATTTTTTTATGGTATAATTTAAATAAATTTATTAAAAAATATTCATGATAATTTTTTAATAAAATTATTTAAATTATATGGTGAGATATTACATGATTCGAATTATGCATGGAAAAGTTTGAATCACTTTGATTCAAATTATACGGTGAGCAATTCGAATTCTATACGATACTCTTCTGCCAATTCTTGATAGCTCAGGAATATTTTTTAATAAATGTATTAAAATTATACTACAAAAAAATATTTTATTCTATGCAAAATAATTTAAAAAATAGCTTAAAAGATGTTAGAAGTACTATAAAAATTTGTAATGTCCTAATGACTTAGGACATTAAAGAAATACTCTACATAGTCACTAATAATTTAGAAATTAAAGAAAAAATATTTTTATCATGTATTTACCTAAATTACTAGAATATTACAAACTTTTATAGTATTCATAACATCTTTTAAGCCATTTTTTAAAATTATTTTGTATAGAATAAAATATATTTTTTAATTATTTTGTATGAAAAAATATTTTCTTTCATTTCTAAATTATTATTGACTATGTAGAGTATTTTATTTAAAATTTGAGTACATGCATATATTTACCTAAGTCATTAGAATATTACAAATTTTTATAGTACTCATAACATTTTTTAAGCCATTTTTTTAAATTATTTTGCATAGGATAAAATATTTTTTTAGTATAATTTAAATAAATTTATTAAAAAATTTATTTAAAATATTCATGAGCTATCAAAAATGGATAAAATAGTATTGTATGAAATTCGAATTGATAACTCATTAATATTTTAAAGAAGTCTCGTAATTAAATATTTTGTTAGCTTTTTTTTTAATGTATGAAATAAAATATATATTTTTTAATTTTTAAATTATTAAGTTTTAATAGCATAATTCGAATTATACCATGAATATTTTGAATTAGTCAAATTCAAATTACTTGGAAATACGTGCGTGGGTGTAGTTCGAATCACCCTGATTTGAATTACTGTGTGTAATTCAAATCAGATTAATTCAAATTAGTGTGTGTATGTGTGTATAATTCGAATCAAAGTGATTCGAATTATATGTAAATGGAATTCGAATTGAGCTAGTTCGAACTACATGTAAACGTACATTGGTTGATTCATAAACTAAATTTTGATTTGACAAATTTGTGTAAAAATTTTCTCACCTTAGCTTATTTGAGTTTTTTGCCCTAAATCCTC
>NC_029773.3:11155207-11160333 GCF_000817695.3 Arachis duranensis | reverse complement strand
AAGACAAAACATTAATTTCAAGAAAGCATAATGACAATAAAAATAAGTTGATTAAGACAGATCATATTTATTTGTAAAGTAGTGATTGAAACTTGAAATCCACTAAAAAATAAAGATTGCAAGTCTTCGGAACTGGGCTTGGATTGAATTCCCATATGTTTATCAAATGATCAAATAGGATACTCTGTAAAACGGTTGTCTAAAAATTCAAAACAAAATAGCAATAAATAAAAACAAACAACAAAATTCTATTGCCATAAATAAGTTAATTTTGTGCTGCCCTTTTCAACGAACCAGCCAATCCTATTCTTGCTGGTGGTCACTTGGCCAGGACCCTCCCATAGAAATGGGAACAATCGCCGAAAACCCAAATAACACATGCATTTTCACCACCTCTAGTTTTGAGATATAATATGATACCCTTTTAACTCTATTTTAGCAATTTTCACACTAGAGTGATATCAGTGGTCGATGATGTAATATATTATATAGAGTTGTATTGTAAAATCTGATAAATTAATAAATAATTATCTAATAAATTAAATATGAGTAAAAGAAATTAAAAAATTAAATTTTATAATTTAGAAATATAAAAAATATTTAAAATAGGAATTAACATACTAATTTTAAAGATTTTGACTCAAAATCGAATCAACGGACTAAACCGATTGAATAAGGCAAGGCCCAACATATATAAACTCAAAGTTAGGATTCTCAGCCACAAAACCCTTTTCATTTTGAGCTCCACGTTGAAATGAAGGAAGACAAAACCTAACCAAAGCACTATTTATCATCATCTTTAATCCATAACTTTCAATTTGGAGCTCCAATTGATGAGCTGTTTGTTGCCACGCATTCGTCTCGTCGAGCTCTTCATTTCTCTTTTAAAAATAAGTGGTAAGAAACTTTGTTTTTCGTAGCCAATTCTTCCCTTCACTCTGATTTTCGTTTTTAGTTTATCAGTATTGAGGAAATTGTGTTTTTGATGGTTTAGGTGTCCTCTAGTATTGATTAATAATTGAGTTTTGCTCTAATCATTAGTGGGTAAAGTAAGAAATCACTAAATCTTTGTGAATTGATGAATTAGAAAATCTTAGCATTGATATGATGGTATTGTATGGAATTAGGTTGAATTTTATGTTGATTGAAGTTAAATTGGTGAATTGGAGCACTTGGAATAGGCTTTGGTGGCTGGAGCTTCTTGGGTTTGATTTGGAGTCTTGAAAGGTTGAATTGTAGTGTTTTGAGTTTGGAGAAATTCAGTCAAGGTATGGTTTTGGTTTTCTTTAGCTAATTTGTAATGCTGTGTGAGACTTAGACTAGTTATCCGTAAGATAGGTTGAATTGTTGATTGATTAAAAATTGAGAATGTATGTTGATATGTTGTGAAATGAATGATTGGTGAAGTTGTTGGACTGAGTGAATTTGAAGGGCGTTAGGCATTGGAATGGTTGTGATGTTGTGGAATAAATAAAAAATGTCGATGTTGATGATGATTGATAGGAATTAAAGAAATTGGTAGATTGTGAGTGTAAATATTTGAATCAATTGAGTTATTGAGGTGTTGGTATTGGTTTGGCTATGTTGATATTGGTTTGGGTATGTTTAGTTTGGTTTTGGTTTAAGAGTTTTGAAAACTAGAGGATTTGAAAAGTTTTGGTAAAAATTGATTTTTAACCAAATTCGGAGGGTCATAACTTGGCTTCCGGTCCCTCAAATATTGTGAAACTTATTTTGAATGAAAATTGGATCCGTGAAGTTTATAACATTCGAAGAACAAATTAAAAATAATTTTTAACAAAAAAGTTATGCGCGTTTGAAGTTTAGTGTAAAAAATTGATTTCTACTGTTCTACAAACTTAACAGCTTTTCTGAAAAACCTAAGGTATGCGTACGCGAAATGTTCCATGCGATGCCAGTTTTGGGCTTTGCCAAGCACTTTAGTGTACGTAGCGCTATTTTGCATGCGACTTGGGCATTTTAACAGCATGTGTACGCGAAAACATGCATGTGTACGCGAGGACTCTCTTCTATCCAACACACTCGCGTACGCATGAGGTGGTTGCGTACACGATTGGCCAATTTTCAAGTCATGCGTATGCGAGGTGTGGCATGCATATGCATGACCACCCTACTTTGAAAAATTTGTAATTTTGAGTTTTTAACCATTCCTCTAACTTTTCAAACCTCTGTAACACCTATCTAAGGTACGATAGCTAGTGTTTAGATTTTGGGACGAACGAAAGAGTACTGAGTGAAATAAAGGGGTAATTTTTTGTTATAAATTTAGAGCCAGTGACCTAGGATTGTAGAGAATTGTAGTGTATTTAACTAGACTGTTTGTAGAGTGGACTGAATGGATCAAAGAGAACATATTGGAGTGTAGAGAAGATAAGTTTGCATAAATATACTTTTACTATGAAACTGATATTGAGCATAATTGTTTCATCTGAGCACTCTTTCTCGAAAGTGCGACCCCAGGGAGATGGTGGAAGGTGAGGATACCCTTCTTTGTTCCTCCTGGTATTGTAAAATTGCCTCCAGTGAGATGGTAGAAGGTTAAGATCTCCTCCTTTATTCCTCCTAGACATATAAGAACGTACCTCCTAGGTAGACGCAAGGGTTGTGGTGTTACCTCACTTGCTCCATGTTGGTTGTTGAGGCTCCTCAGGTAGATGCAAGGGAGTGGTTCACCCTACTTGCTTCGGGTTATGATGACTTGAGCTTCCTGGGTAGTAGCAAGGGTTGCAGTTCATCCCACTTGCTCCATGATGGTAATTATAATTTATCTGCATCTCATTCCTTTAATCATGTGTCATAAGTGTTGCGGGACACTTATACCTTTCTGGAAAGATCTCCTCCAATGAGATGGTTAAAGAATGAATATAAATATATGCGTAGACTCTTGGAAATGTGTGATGTAGGGACTGTCCAGGGTTCGCTATCGGACATGTCGGGTTTGGCTGGATAACCCACAGATGAGACTTATTAGCCATTGGTCAGACATGCATCATGTGCATTGTATGATTTATTTGAGTATGCATATTGTGTTTTGGCTTGCCTAACTATTTATCTATGCCTGTATGCTAAATGACTTAAATGTTGTATCTATTTTCTTAGTTGTGTATTACTTGTATACTTTGTATGTGTTTGAACAATCGAGAGATCCCTCATGCTGGCAGAGGTGACACTAAGGGTTTTTCCACCTGGTGATTGGTAGGTTTGTAGAGAATTGGAATTGAAGAGATAGAATAGAACCCCTAGATAGAATTACCATAGTTCTGGCTTAGTGAGAACTCTAGGCTTTGATCTAGGTTGTATAAGTCTAGGATTGCCTTCGGCTTCACAGAGCTTTATATCTTATCATACATGTTGTTTTTCAGATGCAGGACATGAGGCACCTTGCTGAGTGTGCTGGAGACTCTTTGGAAACAAAGATTTACATTTTGGGCTTTTTATATTAAGTACTTAGTTATATATGTGTACCTTTTCCGCTTTTGTATAAAACATGTTTTGTCCCTCTTAGAGGTTGACTTTGGAGACTTAGGATTGATATATATACTCTGGCTAGCCTTTGTTTCGTAGGTCGAGTCTAGAGCTTGATTATGTATCTCTATTTTTTGAACTCTATATTGATATACATATGTCTCTTGGTTTTTCTGTATAAGCCTTTTATCTTATCACTTTTTTTAGAGTGACGAAATTGTCTGGTCTTGGTTTTGGTTAACCTTTTATTTTTAGAGGTCGTAGCGCCTCACTACCATTAATTTACGACCTAGGCATAAAGCTCTCTGTGTTAGGGTGTTACATGTATAGCAATGACATATATATTGGCAAAGCGACTCCATTGCGTTGGTATGAACAACATACTGCTAACTTTTTTTATAAAATCAGAATCCAACAGATTTAAATGGTAGAATAAAAGAGAAAGTAACCATAATTATCTTGAGTAGAGAAAATGAACTACCTTTATATGCTTTGGTCTCTCCAATTTAACATGAGAACATAACTTTCAACAAGAAATTCAAATTCAATCTCTAACTAAGCATCAAATGATCCATCTGAATAGTTCATAACCTTTGACACCAGGGGACAAACCCATGGTAGAAGTCAATAACGACAATATCAAATAATTGCTCTAGCGAGTACCTGATAATCAGAAAGCGTATCAGCTCACAGATACAAAGTGTATTCTCTATCAACCGTATCAAGTTCCAATTAAATACGCACTAAAATAATCAAATTGTTTAAATTTGACATAGAGATTAGGGATTGGGGAGGAAGAGAAGTGTTACTCCAAAATGCGCTTCTCCTCATAAATTTTGGAGAAAACATCTTTTTCATCTTCTCCACATCCAAGAAAGTGCCTCATTTGGATAGCAGCATTGCTATTACTCAATGCTCCGGTACGTGGGGAACCAATAACGCAGTATACAAGGGACTGAATCTTATTGGAGGCATCACCAGTGATAGAGGTAAGGCACCAATAGCTATCGAATTTGTTTCTCCTTCTTCTTCTAATCAATTGAGCGACTCCACTTCTGCGTGATGCTAAGGAGTGGAGTGCCTTTGCGGTGGATAAAAATGCTAGTATTTTTTTTCAACTCAGAAATAATTGAAAAATAAAATCCTAAATTAAGAAATTGGGCCAGTTTTAAAGTGAAATAATGAGAATGGGAGAATGACAAACCCCAATTTGACGGTTTGTCTTGTATTAAGTTTAGAGTGTTTTGATAACCTTTTGTCACATTTAGCCTATGAATTAGCATGGTTTTGTTATCTCTCCCATATTTGTGTTTAAGTGTAAAAACATGCTTTTTAAGCCTTATTTTAATGAATTCTAGTTCCTCTTTGATTCCATAAGATGCCTTGATGTGTTTGCTAGTAATTCCAGGATTGAAATAGGCTAGGCATGAATCAAAGGAAGCAAGGAAGGAAGCATGCAAGTGGAGAGAAGCACAAAAAGTCAAAGAGTTGATATCGGCCAAGCACGCGTACGCGCACAAGGCGCTCGCGCGCACATTGCAGAATTAGCCAGGGACGCGCACGCGTACCGTGCGCGCACGCGTCGTGGTCCGCACATGATTCTTTTATTGCAACACGTGCCTGGCGATTTTGGAAGGTTT
>NC_029773.3:11149886-11154623 GCF_000817695.3 Arachis duranensis | reverse complement strand
CATGCATCCTTGTAGCATTCCTAGGGAAGAACGACTCGGGACTCATACTCTCGGTTATAGATTGTAGATTTGTTTGATGATGGATTTTGCGTCGGTTTAGACTATACTACGATTGATTACTTGATAATTTCTATACCGGCAAAAAATTCATTCGTCAAAATGGCGCCGTTGCCGGGGAATGCGCATGAGTGCCATGTTTTTGGTTAATGTAAATATGTGAATATTGTGAATATGTTTGTCTTTTGTTTGTTAGTTAGTTTTTGTTAGTTTTAAGATCTCTATTGGTTTTGTTTCTATTTGCCACTATGAATTCTCGTCCTTGTGGTTTTGGATATGACTATGACTACTTTGTAGGCGATGAAAACTTGAATGATGGCTCACATTATGGGATAGACGAATTCTCAGGAAGGGAGCCATATCCATATGAGCAATCACCATGGCAACCTTCCCCTTCAAGTTACTATGATAGTAATCCTTCCTATAATGCATATCATTCCTATGAACATGATGATTCTTATCATGGTTATACCTTTCAACCACCACCATTCTATGCACCTTATTCTCAACCCACATCTTACTTCCACCAATTGCCTACATATGATCCAAATCTATATTCCTCCTACGCATACCCTTGCGACGATTATGAACAAGCAACCCTTGAATCACCTCCACTTCAACATTTTTACCCTCCAACCCAAGTCCCCATAAATGATGCACTTGGTATCATTCTTCAAGAGCAAGAAGAACTCCAAACCGCCTTCACTAGTTTCACCTCTACCCTCCAAGAATTTACGTCCCGTATAATTCCACCATCTACCAATAACCAAAACAACTTCCCACCTCAAAGCTTTGATGAATCCTCTTTCCAACCATATCATGAATTCCCCTCTCCGCCACAAACCTCCATGGAAGAATATCAATGTCCATTAATCCAAGAGCAATACGATCCTACTTATGTTAGTAAAGCGGAACAAGAATTAAGGGATTGTTTCAAGGAAGAAATGGATCGACTTCAAGCAACCATCCGTCAAAAGATAGATTCTTGGGATTCATATCACAAGCGAAATGAGTTCACGGATGATTGTGAGAAAGCAACCAAAGAGGGAGGTATGAGAGAGACTTTAGAGTCTCAAGAAGTGGAGGAAGACCTAGAGGAGGTTGAACAAGAAGGAAGTTCCATCAACGAAAATAACTCTACATCAAGTGACAATGGTGATCTTGTTGAAGCTTCCTCCATCGAATGTGAAATCTATGTTGAGGAGGGTGCGCAACCTCCAACACATAACTTTATCAATGATAAAGGTTTGAAGGAAGTTAGCAAACAAGAAAAATTTAAAGAAAGCTATCAAAAGATGGAAACCATCATGGAGGAGCCAAAGGAAGTGGAACCTACAATGTCAAGACCATTGGATATCTTCCTTGCTAAGTCGCCGTCCCAATCACAAATTGAGTGGGTAATCATCTCATCCTTTAATTTTCTTGGCCCATATCAATATGCATTGTTAGAAACGGACGGCCAACTTAGAGCTCTTTGTGGGCTAGAGAGTAAGAACGGATTAGATGTCGGTGGACAATTTGAATCAAGGTGCATAAAGGAAAGAATATCAAACTTTGAGTCTCAAAGGTGGAGTGAAGTCAAATTCAATGGGACTAGGATGATGAGTATGAGTTACAAGGAGAATTCAATAAGTTTGTTACCCTATTGGAAGCATGAAGATCAAGAAGAAAAGGAGTTAACAAATAAAGTATGGGACCCCGGAACATACATAGACCACTATCAACTTAGGGGCCTTGTTACTTGCTTAGGCCCCCTTGAAGGCCTTGTACGTTTAAATTGGGATCCCGGAGGTTATTGGAAGTGCAAGCACTGGTGGGGATTCGAAGAAGAGTTTAAGCATAAGCCACCCTAGCAAGGACCACCATTGTAGGTAGATGTTTCATACAAAATTGTTTGTACAACTTAATTGTAGCTTAGTCACATGCATGTTGTGTTTAGTAGTAGATGAATAATACCAAAATTGCATTTTTTATGAATTGTATGATGGTTGAGTGAATAAGAGTTGTGAAGCCTAAGGGGAGCATCCAGCAATTTGTTTTCTGACATGAAAAAAAAAATAAGAAAGAGAAAGAAAAAAAAGGGGGTGGACGCGCGCGCACCATGTACGCGCACGCGTCCCTGTGTGGATGCACCATGAGCCACACTCCCGAGAGTTGGGCCTCCTTTGGGCAAACATTATGCCTTTAGCCCAACATGATCCACGCGGACGCGCACCTGCCGCGCCCGCGCCGATTGCTGCTGCAATTGATTGAGCCAAACCCCAGAGAGTTGAGCCATTTCTGGGCTAGTTTTAGGCCCCAGGCCCAACTCGATCTGCGCGAGCGCACGCATTGCGCCAGCGCGCCTCATCACAAATCGACAATGTACGCGGACGCGCACCTGCCGCGCACGCGTCCCCTGCGTGCTGCTACCAATCTAGGCCACGGACCCGAGAGTTGGGCGTGCCTCAAGCCCATTCTAAGCCGCAGGCCCAATATAATGTACGCATGCGCGCACTCTACGCACACGCACCCATACCTATTCTGCCACCCACGCTATAGCGCACTGCACGCTCACGCGTAGACCTCCAATTTTTCTCACTGCGCGCGGACGCGTACATGCCGCATGCGCGCCGATCTGATTGCGCGACTTCCAGGCCATTCTCCAGAGAGTTAGGCCTGAGTTGGGCCAACTCTGAGCCCCTAGCTCAACTCCTTGCACGCGTGCGCGCACTGTACGCGCACGCGTCCCTTCCTACTTTGCTCATCCACGCTCAGGCGCGTTGTACGCGCACGCGTAGGTCCCAAGTTTCATCAAGGGACGCGGACGCGCAAGTGGCGCGCGCGCGTCGATTCAAAATAAGGGATAACCCTAGCACGCGTAGCACACTGCGCAGTCGCGCAACCCTTTTTCCCCCAACCTCCATCTTCTTCTTCCTCCTCTCTTCCCCAACCGCCGTCGCAGCAGCAGCACTGGCCGCCGCCGTACACCCTACCTCCGTCACCACCTTCGGTCATCATTCCTCTTCCCCTTTCACCACCATCCGTCCTCTCTCTCTCCCTCTCCTCTCACCCCTCTCACCGTGACCAATCCCTCCGCCGCCACCCCGTTACCACTGCCGGCGGCTCGCTCTCCCACAGCCCGAGCCAGAGCCTATCGTTGTACCTCCCACTGATCCTCCGGTTTAGCATCGAGGACGATGCTTGGTTTTAAGTGTGGGGAGGGCACCGGTAGCATTATTTGGGAACTGGTGAACTTTTCGGCCTAGTTATCTTATTTTGCACATCTTTGTATATATTTTGATGCATTTCTAGTTTGCTTTGGATACTTTTACTACTTATTTTGGATTTATTTTGGATTTTAGATACTTTGATGCTTATGGATATCCTTAGATGTTTTAGATGATAGATTCCGTACTTTTAGTTGAATTTTTCTTTATACATTTTTGCATAATCTTTCTTTTTAATTAGTGGTTGTGATTAGAAATCATACTTTGACTTACAAACACTTAGTCACCCTTTTTGCATAAGAAATTTGTTTCAAGTGAAAAAGGAAAGGGTGAACTAAGAAAATTTTTGAATTTTTCAATCACAACAATGCTTAGTCAAATATTGAAACTTTCCAAGAAGTTTAAATATAGGGCATCAACCCAATTGATTGAAAGAAAATTCCTAATGGAACTTGCTTGAATTTCATACTTTGTGAATCATGTATTGAATTGAGAACACAAGCTTGTGAGACTTGAGCCTATTGATGTGGTTACATTTTATAACCACTTATTTTCCATTCTTGTGTGAAATTGCTCTCTTTCTATGATTGTAATCCTTGATTTGCTTGATTCTATATGTCCATTTATTTCTTGTATTTATGCATTTGTATGATTGAGGCCATTACTTCCTTAGCCACTTACCCAAATAGCCAACCTTTTATTCTCCATTGTTAGCCAATTTTGAGCCTATGCTTAACCAACTTATTCTCAATTTAGCACATTACAAGCCCAAGGCGGAAAAAAATCAATAAAAGTCCTTGTTTGGATCTTTGATTAGCCTAGGCTAGTGAGAGTGTTTATTATTCAAAGTTGGTGAGGCTTGGGAACATTGGATGGGATAAAAGGGGTAGTACACTTTCATGTTTAGGAATTGGGTACATACTCATGTATTGATTAAATGAATAGACCTTATGCATTGATGTTCTTGTATATAGTTTGACAAAAGAAAAAGAAATGAAAAGAAAAAAAAAGAGAAATAAAAGTGAAAATGAGAAAAACAAAAGAAGAGAAAAGAAAAAATTGTATATGGAAAAAGAAGGAAAAATAATAAAGAGGGGACAAAATGCCCCAAAGTGAAGTCAATAAAAAGAAATCAATGCATAGGTGTTATGAATCAAATAAGGATGCATGAATGTGTAAGAAAAAGTGAAGAATGGGTAGTTAGAATAGTTTGAGCTTGTATAGGTCATTATATAGTTAGGTGGGGAAGTCTATGCTAATCAAAGATTCAAATCCTAGTACACTTAACCATAAATGATCCTACCTTGACCCTAACCCCATTACAACCTAAATGAAAGACCTCATGATGAATGTATGCATGCATTGAATAAATGTTGATTGTTAGAAAAAAATCAAATTTTGGAAAGCTTGATTAGAAGAGAATTGAGTGAATTGACCCTTAAACACTTGAGTGAATAGAGCGGATACACAT
>NC_029773.3:11142376-11149066 GCF_000817695.3 Arachis duranensis | reverse complement strand
ATTAGTGTTTGTAATTGTTCAATTCTTATAGATCTTAGATTTAGCTTTGTTGTTTTGGATTCTATTGATTCATTGAAGATTTTATTTTTCATTGTTGTTCATTGTTGATTGTTGTTAATCTCTTGTATTGAATTGCTTTGATCCTAATTCTTTTCTCTCCATTTTGCTATGTCTTTCATTCTCGCTCCCCAAGTGTTTGAGAAAATGCCAACTTTAGATATGGAGTAGTATCCCCTCACTTGGCCTAGTGGTTGAGTCATTGGAGACACTTGAATAATGGATGTCAATTGTTGATTAAGAATTGAGGATTGCTAATTGACTTGGAGTGCACTAAAGCTAGACTTCCCTAGGGTAAGACTAGGACTTGTGACTCAAGTTAGTTACTTTTACTTGACTTTCCTCTATAATTAGGGGTTGACTAAGTGAAGCAACACTCCTTTGTTATCACAATTGAAGGAAACTATAGTGATGGAACTTCCAATGTTCAACCTTGGCCAAGGTTTTTACTATTGATTGATTGTTGTTCCCTTTTTATTAACACTTCTAGGCCACATTCCTTAGACCCCAAAAGACCACTTAACCAATAGCATGCACCCTTGTAGCATTCCTAGGGAAGAACGACTCGGGACTAATACTCTCGGTTATAGATTGTAGATTTGTTTGATGATGGATTTTGCGTCGGTTTAGACTATACTACGATTGATTACTTGATAATTTCTATACCGACAAAAATTCATTCGTCAGAGAACAGAAAATTGGGATTGGAAATCAAAAGTGAACCCTAGAATATGAGAAAGTAAGAAAACGAGGAGAATCTTGGAATAAGAGAATATGCGGAATCGAGAAAGAAACACTAAGTTAGAAATAGATAAGGCACAAAGATTTAGGAGGCATTGGTTGAAGGAGACAAAGATGGTGATGATGGTGGGATTCAAAGTCCAAAACTCAAAGATCTTAATGGCCCACGTGGTTAAGACGCCACCCCTTTCACGCTATGATACTAGTTGACCACACACGTGGACTACTTCACCCCCCTTCTATATCGTTCACACCTGAATATTAGTACTATTATATTAAATCATTTAAAAGGATAATAGTACTAATACGCCATTTTTGTGTGATGCTAAGAAGCGGAGTGCTTTTACAGTGGACAAAAATGCCGGCATTTTTTTCTTCAACTTGAAAAGAATTAGAATATGGAACCTAAATTGAAAAATTGGAGAGTTTTAAAACAAAGAATGAGAATGGAGGAATGACAAATTGGGATTGAAAATCAAAAGTGAACCCTAGAATATGGAAAAGTAAGGGAATTGGGAGAATCTTGGAATGAGAGAAGACGTGGAATCGAGAAAGAAACGCTAAGATAGAAATAAAGAATGCGTGAAGATTTGGTGGGGGTTGGTTAAAAGAGACAACGACAGTAATGATGGTGGGATTCAAATTCCAAAATTCAAAGAAAATACCCTACGTGGTTAACACGCCACCCCCTTCATGCTATGATACTAGTTGACCACACACGTAGACTACTTCACCCTCTTTCTTGTCGTTCACACCTGAATATTAGTACGTATCATATTAAAGAATTTAATAAGATAATAGTAGTAATACGTCGTTTCTGTGTGACACTAAGGAGTGGAGTGCCTTCGCGGTGGACAAAACTGTCGGCATTTTTTCTTCAACTCAAAAAGAATTGGAAGATAGAAACCTAAATTGAGAAATTCGGCAGGTTTTAAAACAAAAGAACGAGAATGGGGGAACGGCATATTAGGATTGGAAATCAAAAGTGAACCCCAGAATTTGAGAAAGCAGGGGAATGGGAGAATCTTTGAGTGAAAGAAGAAGCAAAATTAAGAAAGAAACCCTATGATATAAACAGAGAAGGCGTGAAGATTTGGTGGGCGTTGGTTGAAGGAGATGAAGACAATGACGATGGTGGGATTCAAAGTCCAAACTTCAAAGATTTTAATGCCCCACATGGTTAACACGCTGACAAATGAATTTTTGTCGGTATAGAGTTTATCGAGTGATCAATCGTAGTATAGTCTAAACCAACGCAAAATCCATCATCAAACAAATCTACAATCTATATCCGAGAGTACTAGTCTCCCGAGTCGTTCTCCCTTGGAATTGCCAAAGTATGCATCTTATTGATTTAGTATGCCTTGTTTGAGTTCTTTGAAGGTCTTAGCAAGTAATGAGAAACAAACAATCAATTATCAAAAGGCTTGGCTTAGGGTTGGCATTAGAACTTCTATCTTTATAGTCCATTCAATGTTGACAACAATTAGGCCTTGCTTCATTTAGTCATCCCCTAAGTATAGAGGAAAATCAAATGAAAACAATCAACTTGAGTCACAAGTCCTAGCTTCACCTTATGGGAATCTAGCTTTAGTGCACTCCAAGTCAATTAGCAATCCCTAACTCCAAATCAACCATTGATACAACTATTCAACTTATTCCAATGACCAAACCCTATGCCAAGTGTAAAAATTCTACTCCATAGCTAGTATTGACATTTTATCAAACATGTAATGAGCAAGAAGGAAGGTCATAGTAAAATGAAGAGAAAAGTAGAATTAAAGATGTTGCAACACAAGGAATTAACAACAATTGTCAAAGAGCAATAATGAGGATCAAAATCTCAAAGTACCAATGGAATCCAAAATCATAAAGTTGGATCCTAGATTTAAGGAATTTTAGCAATTACAACTACAACTTGAAATTGGAAGAGAAACCTATTACATGAACAAAGTGAAATGAAAGTTGCAATGGATCTCACCAAGGAATGGGTAAAAATCCAGAATTTTGATGAAGAAGAACCCTAGTAAGAACTTGAGTTCTCTCCCTTCTCTCTCCCCAAAATATCTAAAAAAACTAGAAAATGAACTAAGTGTCTTCTACCCTTGCCCCCTTGGTCCTCTTAAGCCTTTTCCCGCCAAAGCATTCCTTAAAAGTTAGGATCTCTAACCAGCTCCACGCCTGAGTCACGTGACTTCTAAAAAATCATATTCGAACATCGGCGCGTACGCGCAAGGTACGCGTGCGCGCCATGGATGCGGTTTTGGAGTGTGCACGGAGGCGGGACGTACGCGTGCGCGTCCATGAGAATCCTGGCTTAGCCGCTACTCAAGCCGGCTCGTGTCTTGGCTCTTGGTCTCGGCTTCACGTTGCTCTTATTCGCGCGGGCGCGTCAGGTGCGCGCACGCGCCCATGCGGAAATCTCCAAAGCTCAATTCTCATGCTTCCTTCCTTTGCACCCGTCTTCCTTCTCTTTTCCTGTCCATTCCTACTCTGTATCCTGAATCCACTTAGCACACGAGTCACGGCATCGAATGGTATCAAGAGAAAAATAGAAATGTATCTATTTTAGTGCAGAATAAGCATGTTTTCATTCATGAAGCAAAACTAGGAAAGGAATGCAAATCCTTATATTTTCATGCAGAAAGTGTGTGAAATCATTGATAAACCCCTTTGAAATTAGCACAAGATAAACCCTCAAAATGGGGTTTGTCACACGCCACCCTCCTTCATGCTATGATACTAGTTGACCACACACGTGGATTACTTCACCCCTTTTCTTGTTGTTCACGCCTGAATATTAGTACTATTATATGAAATACTAACATACCTAAGATGTAGATAATAATTTATTAAATTATTTAATATAATACGTACTAATATTTTAATGTAAATGATAAGGATGGGGTGAAGTAGTCCACATGTGTGGTCAACTAGTATCATAGCATGAAAGGGGTGACTTGTTAACCATATGGGGCGTTATGATATTTGTACTATGGGCTTTGAATCCCACCATCATCATCATCTTCATCTCTTTCAGCCAATGCCCACCATATTTTCACGCCTTCTCTATTTCTATATTAGCATTTCTTTCTCGATTCCGCGTCTTTTCTTATTCCAAGATTCTCTCTATTTTCTTGTTTTTCCATATTCTAATGTTCACTTTTGATTTCCAATCCCAAACTCCCGTTTTCCTATTCTCATTCTTTTGTTGTTAAAACTTGCCCAATTTCTCAATTTAGGGTTCCATCTTCCAATTCTTTCTGAGCTAAAGAAAAAATGTCGGCATTTTTATCCACCACGAAGGCACTCCATTCCTTAGCGTCATACAGAAGCGACATCGCTCAATTAATTAGGAGGAGAAGTAGCAACAAATTTGATGATTGTTGGTGCCTTACCTCCATTGCTGGCGGTGCCACCAATCAGATTTAGTCCCTTGGATGTCGCATTGCTAGTTTCCCATTTATGGGAGCGTTGAGTAACAACAATAATACTATCTAAACAAGGCACTTTCTTGGATGTGGAGATGGTGAAGAAGGTGTTCTTTCCAAAATTTACGAAGAGAAGCGCGTTTTGGGGTAACACTGAAGAACTGAAGATTGATGGTTTAGAAGTTATAGTAAACTCTCGTTGTAAGTATAGTTACTAAACCAAGCAATCAACCTTTCTTACAAATGTTTTGGTTGTCACAAGTAACAAACCCCTAAATAAATTGATAACCGAAGTATTTAAACCTCAGGTCGTCTTCTCAAGGAATTGCAGGGAGGTATGTTCTTATTATTGGTTATGAGTTTGTAAATTGGGGGTTTTAAGAATGAGGGGCAATTATGATAAATGATGAATAAAATAAATAAATGGCTGCAAAATAAACTCTTGGCAAGGTATGAGAAATTAGAAGTCCTATCCCAATTATCCTTATCAATTTTGATGAGAATTGAATTTTTCTCCCACTATGTTAACCTCGAACTATGAAGGTAAGTTAAGTGGATGAATTAATTCGAATCCTCAAATTCCAGTCTTTCCTTGGGAAAAGTTAGAATTATTGGATCTCGAATTAATCCTTGAAGAATTTCAATTTTTAGTCAACAATGAGTTTGACAACTCAAGAGTTACAAATTAACCAACCAAAGCCAAAAGGGAATAAAATCTACTTGAATAAAAATAATTTGGATAGAGCCCAAGCATCAATAACATAAATCAGAGAAAATAATCATAAATCTGAAATACCTCAAATTATATTAAATAGAAAGTCAGATTGAACATAAAAGTCCATAAGCCAAATTGGCAACATCAAATAATCAACTAAAGTAATAAATAAAAGTAGAAAATAAATTGAAGGAACATTGAACCTGTGATGAAGAAGTTGAAATCCTAATCTTAATCCTAATCCTAAATCCTAAGAGAGAGGAGAGAGCCTTTCTCTCTCTAAAAACTACATCTAAAACCTAAATTTGTGAGTAATGAATAGCATGTTGAGTCTCTGCATGTTCCCTGACTTTAATCTGTTTCTGGGCTGAAAACTGGGTTGAAATGCGGCCCAGAATCTCTGCCAGAGACTTTTGTAATTCTGCAGATCACGCATGTCACGCGTCCGCGTCGTCCACGCGGTCGCGTCATTCAGCGTTTTTCGTACCACGCGTGCGCATCGTCCATGCATTCGCGTCGTTCATGCAGCTTCCAATCCGCGCTCGCGTCAGCCATGCGACCGCGTGACTTCTCGCTGGTTATCTCCTCAATTCTTTGTGTTCCTTCCATTTTTGCATGCTTCCTTTCCATTCTTTAAGCCATTCCTGCCCTGTAATTCCTGAAATCACTTAACACACATATCAAGGCATCTAATGGTAATAAGAGAGGATTAAACAAAAGGAAATAAAAGCCAAAGAAGCATGTTTTCAATCATAGCACAGAATCAGGAAGGAAAATATAAAACATGCAAATCATATGAGTAAGTGGGTAAAGAGTTGATAAAAACCACTCAATTAAGCACAGGATAAACTATAAAATAGTGATTTATCAACCTCCCCATACTTAAACATTAGCATGTCCTCATGCTAAACTCAAGGAGACCAAATAAATGAGTAGAGAAAGCCAAGACTTATGCAATGCAACCTATGAATGTGAATGCAACTACATGCTAAAATGATTCTACCTACTTGGTGAAAAAGTAAATAAATCCTTCAAGAATAAATATGAACTAGATTTCACTAATTCAAATCATACAGTGAAAATAAGTAAACTTGTAAGAAGATAGCTCATAAAAGCAGGGAACATAGAATCAAGCACTGAACCCTCACTGGAAGTGTATATCACTCTAATCTCTCAAGTGTCTAAGGTCAATCACTCTATTCTTCCCTAATCATGCTTTCTAAACTTTGTCCTTCATTTAACCAATCAACAAATATTTAGTATACCCATGCACACATCATGAGGTCTTTTCAAGGTTTTAATGGGGCCAAGGCAAGGGTGAGGATATATGTATGGCTAAGTGAGCTATAAATTGAATCTTTGAGTAACCTGAGCCATCACCTAACATACATACATTCTATATAATTTCTAAAATCATGCCTAGCTACCCATAATTCCCACTTTTATATCACAAACTCATGTGTCAACTTTTCTTTTGATTTGTGTCACATATGCATTGATCTTTTATTAACTTAACATTGGGGTAATTTTGTCCCCTTATTTATTTATTTATATTATATATTTTTTTCTTTTTTTTTCTTTTTTTTAGAGACATAAAAACTAAAATAACATATCAATGCATATGGAATTTTTTTAATTTTCTGTTTTACATGAGTAGATACCCAAATTTCCCAATATTCAGAATTAGAAACATGATACATTCCCTTATTAACCCATGTTCCCACAGTTTCCCCACACTTAGTTGAT
>NC_029773.3:11120197-11142280 GCF_000817695.3 Arachis duranensis | reverse complement strand
GCTAACAAGGGTGACATAAAAGGGTAGGCTTATTTGGGATAAGTGAGCTAAAACAAATAATGGCCTCAATCATATGCAAGCATGTAAATACACTAAATAATGGACATATAGAATGAAACAAAGTAAAGACTACAGTTATAGAGAAGAAAACACACAAGAATAAAATATTTATGGTTAAATAATGTAACCATGTAAATAAGCTCAAATCTCACAGGTTGTGTGTTCTAGCTTTTAACTATGTTCCAAATACAACTTCAAACAAATTTAACACATAGAAAATTTTAATTTTTAATTTAAATTAGTGAAATATTATAAAATAAAGTCTTGAAAAGAAATTTATTACTTCAACCAAATGGTAAAATATGCAATCAAACATGCAACTGCAATAACTAACAAGGAAAATAAACCATTAGTGTTGAGATAGAAGAGTAACTAACCCATGGAGATTGGTATCGACCTCCCCACACTTAAAGATTGCACCGTCCTTGGTGCATGCTAAGATGTGCAGGTGGACGGGTTGCTTCAACTGATGCTTTTCTCCAAAGATTGAGCAGATGAACTTGTTTGTCTCCCCAGTAAGAAACTTTTCCTCTCCCTTTGTGGTGGCCATCCTGAAAGAAGAGGGAAAAGAAGAAAAAGTAACCCAGAAATAAAAATAAGAATATAAATAAAGTCTGGGTGGGTTAATGCTAAAGAATGGGGGTCTCAATTACATGGTAGCTACAACATGCAAGTGAGAAAATAGTAGAGACACATGGCATATCAATAATGTAAAAATTTGCAAAAATGAGGGAAGAGAGTGTGGGTAAGGAGAGATAATATAAATTCATGTCAATGCAAAAGTGATACAGGTATAAAAAATTGGCATTGATATAAATAATATTACCTAACCAGAATAAAACAAGTCACTAAGCACTCAAAATAATTCAAGAGAAGATGCAACAGTTAAATAAGAAAATTCAACACCAAAGGAAAAATAATGAATTTAGAAAAGAAGGAAAAATATAAACTAAATTAAAATGCAATGAATGGAATATGCAAATAAATAAAATGAAAGATAAGAAGAATGAAAAGGGAAAGAAGTGAGTAAGAAAGGAGGGAGGGAAAAATTAGGATTGGAGAATAAAAGATATGATATTTGGCAAATTAGGATAAGCTGTGCGGCGCAAGCGACGCGGACGCGAGGGGCACGCGGTCGCCTAACTTGCGTTTGAAGTTAATCGACGCGGTTGCGTGACACGTTTTGTGCTACTGGCACGAGGGCTGCCTCGCGCTCGCACAACTCTCTGTTCAGAATCTTATTTTGCCAAATTTTGGGTGACGCGATCGCGTGAGTGGCCAATATGGGGATATGACGCGGACGCGTGAGCCATGCGTCCGCGTGGTAAGGTTGTGCTTTCAGCACCAGTCCAGCATAACTTTCGGTTATGCACTTTTTCACGTCGATTTTCATGGCACGCAGCCGCGTGGGTGACGCGGTCGCGTGGGAGGCCAAAGTTCCCACATGACGCGGTTATGTGGGGTCAAATTATGCTAAAGGCGCGCCTCCAGCCACGCTCTCGCGTGACTCTTTGTTCAATTCTTTTCTACCCAACACACTAGTGACGCGGACGCGTTAGCGACGCTGCCGCGTCGCGTGCGTGTTTTCCCCTTTTTTTCATGCATGTATGCAATTATGCAGTATGCAGTGCGAATGAATAATATTCAGGTTCAATTAAAAAGGAAATAAAAGTAAATAACACGAAATAAAACTGAAAAAGAAACGACCATACCATGGTACTAAATAAAAATGAAAAAGTAACGATCATACCATGGTGGGTTGTCTCCCACCTAGCACTTTCAGTTAAAGTCCTTAAGTTGGACATTGGAGGAGCTTCCTATTATGGCGGCTTATGTTTAAATTCATCCAAAAATCTCCACCAATGCTTGGAATGCCAATAGCCTCCGGGGTCCCAAACTAGGCATGTAAAGCTTCTGAGCAGCCTCAAACAGATTCTCAGGCTCCCGGGGTGACGAATGTCAGCATAGAATCCATGATCCCAAGCGTTGCTTTTAAATCCGCCTCCGTCTTGATCTACATGTTTCCATCCGGGCGGTTTAAAAAGTAGATTCTCACCACGGTGACCAAACGTTCTCCGTGATCCATTCAATTGAGCATGATACCAATCCTTGCACTTCGAGTTGAAGCGTGGAACCTTATTGAACCTTGTGCACCAGCTCTGAGTACGGGCCATTTCCCTTTTACTCTCAAAGCCGCAAAGAGCGCTAAGCTGGCCATCTGTTTCACGTAAACCATATTCAAGTGGGTGGTAGTGGCCTCGGGATAGGTGGTTCCAGTGGTTCTGTAAGTTTTAGTCCTTTATGCTCTCCTGCGAATTTCTCCACTTCATTGCAAATTTCTTCCACTTTAACCATATCTTGATCAGAGTCTTCAATTTCTCCCTCATCATCGCTCAAGTCATATATTGGAGGTTGAGAAAAATCTACCTCAGCATCATTTTCATATTCACTCGGGGAAGATTCTTCTGTCTCAAAGAAATCACTTGCGGATGCAAGTTCGTCACTAAGAGAACAGGACTCGTGATCATCATCATCAAGGAAACCTGCGTCCTGGGTTATTCCATCCAATTCTTCATAAGATATTTGCATTGGAGGCAGTGCAAAATCCTCCTCAGCGTCAATTGTAGCATCCTTGACGGAGTCTTCCATGACTCTGTGTTCCCATGGAGGTTCAGTATCTCCTAAATCTTCAACCAACTCTTCCTCTTCTATAATGACAGCATCCTCTACTTGTTCCAGTACGAAGTTATGCTTTATGCTGTCCACTGGAGCTTCTCGTGTCTTCTCCACAACACATTCTTCTTTAGATTCTCCACATGAAGCCATGGGAGTCTGTTGAGTGTCCAAACATCTGGAAGATAATTGATTTATTGCTTGCTCCAGTTGATGAAGGGTTGCATTAAATTGGTTTATTGATTCTTCGAGGCGAACCTGTGATTCTGGCTTTGATGGATATGGCCATGGTGTATGGGGGAGTGGTGGTTCTTGGGAGTAATTGGATTGGTGTTGGGGTGGATAAGGATCGTACGGTGGCGAATGGTGAAAAAGAGCTTGTGAGTATGGTGGATTGAGGTTGTGTTGAAAGGATGGTCTCTGAGCAAAGGGTGGGGCTTGTTGGTAGCTACAAGGCGGTCCACCAAATCTATCAGTTGGGATGCATTGTAAAATGTTCTTTGTCCATGATATCTAGGAGGATGTTGTTGCCTAAAGGGGTGAGGGTGATCAGATCCTTGTGGCTCCATCCATCTTTGATTGCTTAGACCTTGATGCATAGTCCTGTCATAGCTTCCATTCCTTGCAACAAAATTAGAACCAAACTCAAAGCGAGAGGGGTGAGAATTCATAATAGCTATTAGAAATAAGAGGGAAGAGAGAAAACAAATAAACAAGTAAAAGAAAAAAATATATAGATAATTTTTTTTGAAAAATATTTACAATAACCAATAATAAGGCACACGTTTGCAATTCCCCGGCAACGGCACCATTTTGAAGAACTGAAGATTGATGGTTTAGAAGTTATAGTAAACTCTCGTTGTAAGTATAGTTACTAAACCAAGCAATCAACCTTTCTTACAAATGTTTTGGTTGTCACAAGTAACAAACCCCTAAATAAATTGATAACCAAAGTATTTAAACCTCGGGTCGTCTTCTCAAGGAATTGCAGTGAGGTATGTTCTTATTATTGGTTATGAGTTTGTAAATTGGGGGTTTTAAGAATGAGGGGCAATTATGATAAATGACGAATAAAATAAATAAATGACTGCAAAATAAACTCTTGGCAAGGTATGAGAAATTAGAAGTCCTATCCCAGTTATCCTTATCAATTGTGATGAGAATTGAATTTTTCTCCCACTATGTAAACCTCTAACTATGAAGGTAAGTTAAGTGGATGAATTAATTCGAATCCTCAAATTCCAGTCTTTCCTTGTGAAAAATTAGAATTATTGGATCTCGAATTAATCCTTGAAGAATTCTAATTTTTAGTCAACAATGAGTTTGACAACTCAAGAGTTACCATTAATCAACCAAAGCCAAAAGGGAATAAAATCTACTTGAATGAAAATAATTTGGATAGAGCCCAAGCATCAATAACATAAATCAGAGAAAATAATCATAAATCTGAAATACCTCAAATTACATTAAATAGAAAGTCGGATTGAACATAGAAATCCATAAGCCAAATTGGCAACATCAAATAATCAACTAAAGTAATAAATAAAAGTAGAAAATAAATTGAAGGAACATTGAACCTGTGATGAAGAAGTTGAAATCCTAATCCTAATCCTAATCCTAAATCCTAAGAGAGAGGAGAGAGCCTCTCTCTCTAAAAACTACATCTAAAACCTAAATTTGTGAGTAATGAATAGCATGTTGAGTCTCTGCATGTTCCCTGACTTTAATATGTGTTTCTAGGCCGAAAACTGGGTTGAAATGCGGCCCAGAATCTCTGCCAACGACTTTTGTAATTCTGCAGATCGCGCACGTCACGCGTCCGCATCATCCACGCGGTCGCGTCATTCAGCGTTTTTCGTACCACGCGTGCGCGTCGTCCACGCATTCGCGTCGTTCGTGCAGCTTCCAATCCGCGCGGTCGCGTCAGGCACGCGAACGTGTCACTCTGATTTCTTCCATTTCGCGCGGTCGTGTGAGCCATGCGACCGCGTGACTTCTCGCTGGTCATCTCCTCAATTCTTTGTGTTTCTTCCATTTTTGCAGCTTCCTCTTCATTCTCTAAGCCATTCCTGCCCTATGAAGTCTGAAACACTTAACACACAGATCAAGGCATCGAATGATAATAAAAGAGGATTAAGATTAGCTAAATTAAGACCAAAGAAGCATGTTTTCAATCACAGAACTAAACTAGGAAGGAATTGTAAAATCATACAAATCATATGAATAAGTGGGTGAAAAGCTTGATAAAACTACTCAATTAAATACAATATAAACCATAAAATAGTGGCTTATCAAACACGCTTCTCTTTCTCCCCAATCCCTAATTCCTATATTGTATTTAGACAAATTGATCATTTTAGTGCATAATTATATTTGTGAGCTAGTACACTTTCTGATTATTAGGTACTCGCCGAAGCAATTATTTGATGTTGTTGTAGCTGTTGACTTCTACCATGGGTTTGTTCCCTGACATCAAAGGTAAAAAATACTTAGGCACTATCTAGATGGATCATTTGATGCTGCATTGGAATTTGAATTCCTTGTTGAAAGTTATATTTCTCATGTTAAATTGGAGAGACCAAAGTGTGTAAAGGTAGTTCATTTTCTCTACTCAGGATAATTATTGTTACTTTCTCTTTTCCTTACCATTAAAATTTGTCGGATTTGCTTCTATAAAAATGTTGGCAGTATGTTATTCATGCCAATGCAATGGAGTCGCTTTTTTCATATGCCGTTGATACACAACTTTATATAATATATTACATCATCGGCTATTAGTATCACTCAAGTGTGAAAATTGCTAAAAGGGAGTTAAGAGGGTATAATGTTACATCTAAAAACTAGAAGCGGCAAAAATATGTGTTATTTGGGCTTTTGGCAGTTGTTCCCACTTTTATGAGAATGGGTTAAGCCAAGTGACCACTAGCAGGATTGGGGTTGGCTGGTTTGTTGAAAGGGACATCACGAAATCAACTTGTTTATGGCAATAGAATTTCTTTCTTTGTTTCTAGTGATTGTTATTTTGTTGTGCTTATAGCCTTATACTATATGTTTTGTATTTTCAGACAACCGTTTCACAGGGTATCCTGTTTGATCATTTGATAAATATATGGGAATTCAATCCATGCCCGGTTTCAGGGGCTTGCAATCTTTATTTGTTGGTGGATTTTAAGTTTCAATCACGACTTTACAAACATGTATGGTTCTGTCATTCTATATCTGTCTTGATCAATTTATTTTTATTGTCATTATGCTTTTTTGAAATCAATGTTCTGTCCTCACTTTCATGTTTTCCTTTACCTGACTTTTTGAGGATTTAATCTGTTAATACATGTATGTGGCAAGGATTTATTTACTGAGTATCATTACCAGTAACTTGACATGACTAAACCCTCTTATATGCCTGCATCTGCGTTCATACAATTTGCTATGCAGCCCATTCCATTACAATAAATTCCGTTAATGTTAACATTATAAATTTGATGTTAACATTATTATGTATTTTTCAGGTGATGACTAATCAATGATCCTTTTCTGTTGGTCAGATTGCATCTATGTTCTTTAAGGAGGTAGCCTTTAGGATGGTTGGTTTATTTATTGAGCGTTGTCTACGGACCAGAAGTGCAAGTCCATGAAAGGTCATAATTTAATTAGTTTGGACACCAATTTCTTGACTCAAACAGGGCTAATGTCAATTTACAGGTTCAACATTAATTGGGAAGGTTTTTTATTGTGCCACCTAATGCTGAATGAATATGATTGATAATTTCTCTTTCTAATATGCAGTGATATTTGTAATTTGTGTAGATGAATTTTACAAGATACTCTGTAAATCTTGAAAGTGACCTGAATTTAACATGAATTTTTCCCTAAAAAAGGTGACCTAGAGTGAAAAAAACCTATATCCTTTCTTGGTTTATGTAAAATGGACATATATATTTCTTCCAATGTAATACACACACAAGTTATCATATGACTTGCAATTGAATAACATTCACAGGAACTGTAAATATGTAGGCATGTACTATTATTTAAATCTATACACAGAGCCTATTTAAAAAATTAGTTGAACTTATTTATTAAAATATTTTTATTTTCATCAAGCTGTAATACAAAAAAAAAAACAAGAAAAAGAGCATAGTCACGTGGGGGCACATGCCCCCACTTAAACCCTTCTTCTTCTTATTTTCTCGAGTTTTCTCCTGATCCCTCACACTCGTTTTTTTTTTTCATTTCCTTCATACAAATCAAAACTTCTCTTTTCCTTTATCATTTCTTTCCTTCTATCATTTTTGCTCCAAAAAAATAAAATCTTCATTCAACCACAACACACTAGATCTCATTTTACATTTCTATTTTATCTCTATTTTAATATATTATTTATATCTAAAAAAATTATTTTTTACAATCCCAAATCAAGGAGTTCACCTTAATGAATGAAGAAAGCATTCAACATTTGAGTTTCAGTTATTATTGAGGTTTCAAGGTAACTCTTTGACTTAATAAATAGCTATATCTCTAATTTTTGTCATCTTTATACTTGTGAGTATAGCAAAATCTGAAATTAGAATTATTAGGTTAGAAAATTTAGAGCTTTTATCAAAGTGAGTAAAATTATATTAATTGACAATATTAACAGCTCACAAATATCATTATGTCATGTTTCTAGAGTTGTAGAGTTATTGGACATCATTTCGTAGCTTGTTGACGCGCTCAGAGTTGCTTCCAATTTCTTGGAATCAAGTTGTGAGTAAATATTATGTCTATACTTATTTTTAAGTATACTATTATCAATATTTAAATTGAATAATTATTTTTAGCAATTGAAAATATTTGATTGATATGATTTTTGAATAATTGGAATGGATATTGATTTTTAAAAAACTTATAATTTTATAAAAATGTACGTAGGACGATATTTATATATTTCATAAAACATACCATGTTTTCTTGTTTGGTTTTGTTAAATTTTAATTAAATTTTTAAGATGCATTCTTATATATACCCTACTTTTATGAAATTTAGTAATATATTACAAATATTAGAAATGGTTATATGTAATTTAGTTTGGATTGGTTTGAGAGACTCTAACTAGAAAATCATAGTTAACAGCGGTTATGACGTTAATCTAGATGCATCTGTCTCAGATCTCAGCTAGCAGGGGCGTTGCTAGCCTATCGTGTAGGCCACACGTTGGATCTGTTATACTGTACGGGCACACTAGAGAAAACGGCTACCCTTAGAGGTGGAGCCGCTTTAAGTGTATAATATTTGATTTGATTTGACTTCTGGAATGAGAACTTCTATTTTATTTCATTCCGCTTAACTATTTATCTATTTATTTGCATAATTAATTAATATGAATTTTTCATCTCTGAAAAGAAATATAACTTTGAAGGTAAAAGTTGTATTGTCTCGTGTGGATTATAGATATAATGTTTATTCAGTTGCAAAATTCACCCTATCATATTCCCATATTTTTCAGATATAGGTATCATTCCAGGTTCCATTCCACTCGTCCCACCGTAGATCTTATTCATTTCGGTGAGTCATTCTTCTTTTCAAGGGCTATGTGATATGTAATGGAACCTTTATGTAAAAACTTAGAGTTTGTCAATGCTTCATATGCCATAGGCAGGATCCTCATGTGGGTTATGTTATTTTGAATCTGGAACTGTTTAGATAATAATTATGACTTGGTTATGTAAAACGTATAGATTTAACTATATACTTTAGTTATCAACTTAATATATATTATTCGACTTTTGACATGTTGGGTTGTGGATATTATTGGAATATGTTGTTGTTGTCTTCAAAAATGGATGATTACTATTGATATAGGAAGATAATATTCATGTTGGTAAGATTCTAGGAATAGAGGAGATTCTCTTTGTTTTTCTGAAAATTTGGTCATTTGGTTTACTGAGGAATTTGTCCCTTCAGCGTTAGTCATGGCTTGGTTTGGGCCATAACAAAGTTGGTATCAGAGCCTTATGTTTTTTGTGTAATATGGAGCAAGTGTTCTTTAGTAAGATCACAATTGTGTAAATGGAAGTCGGCTCATTTTCTCAAGATGTGATGTTACCAGAGGCTTATAGGAAGTTGCCTTCAATCATTTGTTCTCATAATTTCTTCTCTCTGTTCTATTGTCTTTTGAACTCCATATACATTTGTCATTTGTGATCCAATCACTTTACTTACTCCATAGGTAAAATATATCACCTAAGAAAACACATAGTGGAGCTGTTCATGCTCCTGATACGGTTGAATCAAATAGGGAAATTTTTCCGCCACTTGGAGCACTTCAACAAAGATCAAAGAGCCAAAGGATAGCTAATATGCGCAAAGAAGGGATACCCCACGAGGGAGTTCAAGAAAATCGTGTAGTAGGAGTGGCTTAAGCAGACTTGACAGCTGAATTAAGGAGAATGAATCAAACCCTTACTACGGTATTACAAGTCCTAACAAATCAAAATGGGGGTGAAACGGTACTTTCTAAAGTGCCAAATCTTCAGTCTCAAAGAGTTCATTAATTATTTGGGAATTAATAGCTGCAAATTGAAAAGTATTTGAAGTTGAATTCGTCTACTTTCAATGAAGATTCCTTGGACGAAAATCCACAACAATATCTAGAGGATGCAAAGAAAGATATTTGGTCTCTCAAGTGCACCAAAAAATGGGTTGTTGAGTTAGTATCCTACAACTTGCGCAGTTTAACAAGATATTGGTATGAATCTCTTATTGAGAGCAAAGAAGCAGTTGGACTTCCTCCTCCTTCTTGGGAAGAGTTCACCGAAAAATTTCTTGCTCAATTTTATCCCGCTAATAAGCAAGCAGAAGATGCAACCGCCTTTGAAAGATTAAGGTAAGAGAATATGACAGTGACCGAGTATGGTAAGGAGTTTACTAGACCTTCTAAGAGTGCTCCATACTTGGTGAACTCAGAAGAGATGAAAGTACGTCGGTTTGTTCGTGAGTTGGCAGAACCTATGTTCACTATTCTTATGCATGAAGTCGGACGCATGTCTTTTAAGGACGTCCTAAACTCTGCTTATGGAATTGAAGATGGGATAGTAGAGAGAAATGCTTATAAGGATGTTGGTAAAAAGTCCAAGGTGAAGGGATAATTTTCTGGTGGATCTAGTTCAGGAGGATTTCAATCTCATCATGGTTAGACAAATAAGCAAGGTTATTCGGTTTATCGAGCTCATCCTCAAACATCTTTTGGTGTGGTTGCTTCTTCTGGATCTATTCCCATGAGAGTTTTTAGTCCAAGACCTTTTGTTGGAGGCACCTCTCAATCTAGTGCACAATCTAGTGCATAGGATTCAAATCAAACAAGGCTAGCTCAGCCCTACTATTAGCAGTGTGAGAGTTACCATTCTAGTATATGTTTCAAGGCCACTGGAGCATGTTTTGGTTGTGGCCAATCTAGTCATCTTAGGAGAGATTGTCCTAATCCTAGAGAAGACTTTTTTCAAGGTATTACATATTCTACAATACCAATGTCATCATCTTCAGCTATGTCTATTGAGAACTCTTCTGGTCCTAGTGGCAGAGGAGCAGGTGATAGGAGTCAGACTTATAACAGTGGAAGGAGTCAGAAAAGAAGAGGTCGGGTACGTGTGTACGCTTTAACACCTCAGGATGCTCAAGCTTCTAATGCAGTAGTGGCACATACTTTACAAGTTTGTTCTTTGGATGCTCGAGTGTTATTTGATACGGGTTCTCATTATTCATATGTATCTCCATATCTTGCATCTCGTTTCAATAAACAACTTGAATTGTTATCTCACCCATTTCATGTTGGCACTTCACTTGGAGTCTCTACAGTGGTTCGAGTCGTGTTTCTGTCTTGTGTTGTTAGAATTAACACGATTGATACCTTATCTGACTTAATTCTTTTAGAACCAATAAAAAATATTGATGTCATCCTTTTAGTTAGAAAATTGCATTATCGGAGAATGCATCAATTATTCTAGAGGAAAATCTTTAAATTTTTCTTAATAAATGCATTATTACATTGTTTTTGTGCTTTCTATGGACATCCCTCATTAGATTATTTGTTGTTTCTAATTATGTCGAATCACTATGTTGCATTAGTTGGATTTAGTTTTTAGTTATGAAAGCAAGTGTCTTGCTTTTGTAAATTCTAATGGCTTATTTCTGTAAATTATTTTGATTAAGGATGAGAAGAATATCTTATATTCAAACGTGTACTTGAAACAAATTCATTTGTGCTTATATGGTCTGTTTTTATGTGTGCTTTTGATTTTGATTCATAATACAATTCGAGTGATGACAGCTGAATAATTCCTAAAGGCTATTAGCATTGATATATAGATTGTTCCTTACCCAGATATGATGTTTACATATTTTTTGAAAACCCTGAATGCATACTACCTTTTCAGTCCTTTCATATGAGATCTTTAACCGTTTTTTCAGATTTTGGGAATTGTAGAGAACATGAGCTGTGAGAGTATAATTTTGCAGATCATATAGTGGAAGCTTTATTATGTGAGATCATATAGTGGAAGCTTTATTATGTGATAACTGATAATTTTTAGGCTTATGATTTATATTTGTAGGCTCCAGAATCTCCATGAATATTTTAAAATAAGATGTGAATGTTTCTTTGACCTCACATAACACAAGTTCTGTTTAATTATCATTTTTATGTAATTTTTCAGCAGAAGAAAAATAAGCAGATTTATCACACTGTAATGATGAGGCTGCAGAGTTTTGTTGTTTCATGAGTCTCTTGATAAGCATTACCTATTTTGTCTGTTTTTTTATCTTTGATTTGATGCATTGTGAGAGAATTGTCTTTAACATCATCTTGTAAAGAGAAGGCAATTATGTCATAGATATGATTCCTTTTAGTGTATGGTCATCATATTGGGTCTGCTTATGGGGATTAAAAGTATTTTCTTAATTTATTAAAAAAAAATTAAAAATTAATATTTAATTTTAAAATATAAAAATAAATAATTATTAAATCTTTAAAATTGATCATACAAAAATAAGTTAAATACTAAGTTATAGAGATTATAGAATTTACCTTTATTAAATTGCATTGGCCTGTTTGGTTAATTTTATTCAGGTATATTTTGATAAGCTGAATCAAAAGTTACATTAAAAAATAATTTTGCATTTGAATGCAAATGTTTTTTTTATGTGCATGCTATAGTGCTTATATATATTTGCCTAATTTACTAAAAAGAAATAAAAGTTAATATTTAAATTAAAAAATATAAAAGTAAATAAATTTTTTAATATTTAAATCTTACCATAAAAGATAAGTTCGACAATTTCGACACCAAAATCATAGACACCACAAAATTTGTCTTTCTTTTTTATTAAAATAAATTAATAAAAGTTATTAAATTCCAAACTTTTTTTTTCTTTTTTTATGGGTTTAATTAGAATAGACAAAGAGAATAAAGAATCTTAAACTCTTTATATTAAGATTAAGATAGTTGACATATCTGAAATATTTAAGTTTAATAGTTCTTTTTTTATCAAACAATATACTTTTTTATGTCATGTATTACTTTTTAAATTTTCAGTTAAGGAAATGATAAATATGTTGTTATATTTTGATTGAAAATCAATCAAACTAATAATTTTTTGAATAAGTATTTTGTTGAGTTTAATATCTTGTCACTTTATAAGACTTGCTAGTGGTGCTGGTCAAAACTCTATGGAATATGAGGCTTTATTGGGGAACTTGGAATATGAATTACTTGCAATTTAATTAGTACAATTTATTTTTCCTAGTATATTGGAATCTCTTTTATTAAGATACATCGACTTTATTTTCAGTTGTACTTATATTTATAGGTGGCATCTTGTCACTTTCTATAATGTGTCACATAATAAAATACGTTCACTTATTCTCCTTAACTGGGTTGATTTGTAGCCACATTTGTAAGTTGAGTTCCATTCAAACATTTTCTTTTTCAATATGTCGTTTTAGAGGGATGTTAATTTAACTTAATTAATTAATAAATTTTCAGAAGCCAGCACTTGAATAGACTACTTTCAATTTTAAAAATAAAAAATTCCTGAAAATGGATTCTTGCATTCACATTCCAGTTTCCGACAATTTATGAGAGGCATAATCACATGAACACTTGTCAACCGATGACTGAAATTATAGGTAGTGTCCAGTATAAATAACATGTTATGTTGTGAGATGAATTTTAGGATAAATAATGTTAATAAATCAAATAGATTTAAATATTACATGAAAGTTTTAAATTAAAAAAAAAAATAAGATGGAAATGATGAGGAATAGAAGGGATAGTTGTGAACACCAGAAAAATATATCTACAAATTTCTGTGATAATGTAGCTATAACGTTGTCAAGGCCAACAAATTTGACAAGCAATTCAAATCAGGTAGCTGAAGTGGTTATCGAGGTGCTTCGAGAGGAGGTTAAAGATGAGACTAGATTGGTACATTCAGAAATAATTTTAAATGAGTGGAGTTATGAAAATTTAAGACACAATCAATTAAAATTGGTAACTTATCAATTTAATAAGGTGATATTGAAAGCATGGCAAATTCTGTGTGATATGAGGTGAATAATGAAGTGGATTTTGAACTGACTATTTTCTGGGGTTATGGTTGCAATTCTACTGAGCCAGGCAGGGGAGAAATAAGGCCGGCTGTAATTGAACATACAAGGGACCCCTAAACAAATTTAGGTGCTGCAATAAAGGCTGGTACTTGATGGGCAAAGACCCGAAGCAACAAAGCACGCTGGAGGAAACGCACATCATGGGCCTTCCTTGGAGATCTCGGGTCGGGTCTGCTCCGGGTCGGTATTGAAGCAAGCGGATTGGGGAAACGTGCATCAGCAAGGTCTCGTTTCACCAGCTGTGGAAGCCTCTGCGCCTGGAGATCTTCGGGAGTTAGGGGCTACGATCTCTAGGGATGAAGAAGCACAAACCTCCTCTGATGAAGAATGAGTAACGGCGGCTAGCTCACAAGCTGTACGATGACCAGATCACAAGATGAGGGACGGTTGCTGCGTGACCGGGGTTGGAATAAACCGGAGAAAAGGACGATGAACTGGCCAGGAAAGTGCGGCGGCGGCGAGGGCGCATGTGTGTCAGCTAGGAGAAGCCCCTGTTGCCCCTTGAGTTGAACCGGTAGTGGCACGGGCTGTTGGGCATCATGAGACTCGAACACCGACACGCGTGGTGAAGGCAAGAGGAGGTAGCTTAGCAGTTTAGGGCGTAGAGGGGGCAGCTGAGCTACTAGGAGCTGCAGACGCGGAAGACAATGATGAGGTAGTGTAACACCCTACCACACGGAACTTAAAGCTAAAACCGTGAAATAGAGGTGGTGTGATATTACGACCTCTAAAATAAAATGTGTACATATAATATTAGAAAGAATATAATAAACTAGGAGTCTTGAAGATTAGATGAAATAAAAATTGCGGAATAAAAGCGCAATGCTTAAAAAAACGAGTTAACTTGCGTACTAAGAAAAACTATAGCTATCAAGTATAAGATAACAAAAGTAGGAATAGAGGGCCAAAGATTCAAAATAACAAGCTCCTAACTCAACCCGCGAAGTCAAGGCTGGCCGGAGAATATTTACACATATATATACATATCCAAAACCCAAATTTACGTAAACAAAATCCTGTCTCTCCATAAGCCTCTAGGAGGGTCAAAAGGAACAAGTCATGCGGAGAGAAAACTAAGTATATATATATATATATATATGGCTATACAATCAAAAAGTAACCCGATAACCACTTTATGTCCAGTCAAAATAATCATCTACATAAAATTTAAAATAACCATCCGCATACCTACTAAAATGACCATCCTAAATAGACCATTAAAATAGAAGAAGAAGATGAATAAACAGAAGAAGCAACTATGATCATCCAATAATTTAATTTTTATTAAAAAATGTATAATTTGACACATGAGTCTTATGATTTGATGTAACCATATAATAAAAAAATAAAAATAAATAAAAAAACTTGAACAAATGAGGAGAAGACGACGACGGTAGGTGTGAGGGGGCCGTAACACCAATGCATGTGACCGTGACCCATCCAACGATCACGCCTTCAACTGGCTTACAAAGGAGGCAGGAGCCAGGCAAAAATTCTACTGCATTATGCCATTGCGCGCCACTGATCATCAATTTTGCAGCGTCATGCACTTCTTGCCATAATCATTTCTGCAATATTTTATGTGCCTTTTTTATTACCATTAATTCTGCAGCATTGTGTGCCTCCCTATCACC
Source organism: Arachis duranensis (assembly GCF_000817695.3). Classification (NCBI taxonomy): domain Eukaryota; kingdom Viridiplantae; phylum Streptophyta; class Magnoliopsida; order Fabales; family Fabaceae; genus Arachis; species Arachis duranensis. The sequence continues at coordinate 11,127,268 of NC_029773.3, read as the reverse complement.
CTTCCTTTTTTTGATAGAAGCGGATCTCGTAGCGGCTACCACAATAGCGTCCTTTATTAAAAAAAAATACACATAACAACAAAAAATTCAAAGTATAACAAAAAGGATTATCCAAAACTATTACAAATATACATATAATACATAATAAAATGGAACATTCAAAATCTAACTGAAAGAAATATTAAAATCATTGCAAAAAAACATCTAAAACCTAATAAAATTATTGCACTTTTTTTATTTCTTCTTCTTCATTTGATTTTTTTCTTTTTCTTGTCTTTTTTTCTTTTTAGGAGGGTGAAATAAGAAGAATTATGAGAAATTGAAACGAGAAAAAAAAATTTTAATTGTATAAAATTTATCAAAAAAATAATACCAAATTTTTTTAACTGTAATATAATTTTTTTTAATTGTGACACAAAAAATTTCAAAACTAATTAAAAGTTATTAGAAATAAATAGCATCCAAATTTCTTAATCGTTCCAATGAAATTTCTTAACAATTAAAAATTATTTGGCTTTGTTGTGATAAGTCCAAAAGGACGTGGATGTCCGTTTTTCCTATGAGAAATGAAGCTCCCAAACCAAAATGATAATAAATGGAGCTTTGAATATTTGACCTTATGTATCTATAAAAGGAGGTTAAGCCTCCGTCAATTTTACACACAACAACAACAAATGAATATTATTCTCTCTCCCTTTATACACATAGCAATAATAAAAGCAAATGATGTTCTCTCTCTCTTTACTTTTTATACTCCTTTCTATCTTTGTATATATATATATATATATATATATATTATATCTGGAAATAATTATTTATCATGGATACTAGATGCTGAAATCCATCTTGATTCAATGGATCTTGGAGATACCATTAAAGCTGAAAATAATGCATCCCAGAAGGATAAAGGTAAAGCCATGATTTTTCTTCGTCGTCATCTTGATGAAGGATTGAAAAATGAATTTCTTACATTAAAATATCCTGCAGATCTTTGGAAAGACCTTGAAGAAAGGGATAATCATCAGAAAACGGTGATACTTCCTCAAGCCCGATATGAATGGACGCATTTGCGTTTACAAGATTTTAAATCTATAAATGAATATAATTCTGCAATGTTTCGAATGACCTCACAAATGAAATTGTGTGGGGAAAAAATAACTGATCATGATATGTTGGAGAAAACTTTTTCAACCTTCCATGCCTCGAATGTGCTTCTGCAGCAGCAGTATCGAGAGAAAAAGGTTTAAAAAATATTCTGAGTTAATTTCTTGCCTTCTTGTTGCTGAACGCAACAATGAGTTGTTATTGAAAAATCATGAAGCGCGTCCATCTGACGCTGCCCCATTTCCTAAAGTAAATGTGGCAAATTACCCCAAAAGAGGTAAATGGCAAGGTTTTAATAATAAGAAAAATTATGGAAGGAAAAAAAATTATGTTCAAAAGAGAGGATCTCACCAGAAGTGGGATAAAGAAAGGAATATCGGGCAGAATAAATCAACAGAGGATAAGTGTTTCCGTTGTGGTGGAAAGGGCCATTGGTCACGTACCTGTCGTACCCCAAGGCACCTAGTCGATCTTTACCAGGTATCTTTGAAAAAGGATGACAAAGGAAAGGAAACAAATTTTGTTTCAAATGATGCTGAGAACTCCACCACTCATTATGATATATCTGATTTCTTTGAGGATCCTGAAGGAAATATTGGTCATTTGATCAATGATGGAATAGTTTAATATGTGGAATTGTGAAGTATCTATGTAAATAAATAATGTAAAGAACTTATTGTTAAGTTTTATTTCTATGTATTTAAGTTTCAAATGTGATGTACATAAATAATGAAATATTAATGTTTATGAATTTTGAAATTATTAAATGTGTCAAATTTTAAAATAAAATTTTAGTATATGACATTATTTTTATGTACAATATTTTTTAGAAAAATAATTCCGATCAAGTATTCAATTTAACTGTGCATACTACTCATTTTATTATTATTTGTTTTTGAAGAGAATGGCAAGGATATGTAATGAAGATGTATGCCTTGCGGATAGTGCAAGTTCGCACACTATTCTCAAAAGTGATATATATTTTACCCATCTTGTGCCAAAAGAGGAATATGTTAATACTATTATTGGTTCAGGCAATGTGATAGAAGGCTCCGGAAGAGCTATAATTTTGTTTCCTGGAGGAACAAAATTTATAATAAATAATGCACTATTATCTACCAAGTCTCTGAGGAACTTGTTGAGTTTCAAAGATATTTGCCGAAATGGATATCATGTTGAGACGATGAATGAGAGAAATCATGAGTATTTATGTATCACAACTCATGATTCAAATAAGAAAGTTATATTAGAAAAATTACCCTCACTTTCATCTGGGTTGTATTATACCAAGATTAGTGCAATTGAATCACATGCCACTGTAAACCAGAAGTTTACTAGCCCAAATGAATTCATAACTTGGCACGACCGATTGGGTCATCCGGGAACAACCATGATGAGGAGAATTATTGAAAACTCTCATGGACATTCACTAAAGAACCAGAAGATTCTTAAAACTAGTGAATTTTGTTGTGCTGCATGTTCTCAGGGAAAGTTAATTTTAAGGTCATCACCAGTAAAGATTGGATTTGAGTCCCCTGAATTCCTAGAAAGGATTCAAGGTGATATATGTGGACCTATTCATCCACCATGTGGATCTTTTAGATATTTTATGGTCATAATAGACGCATCTTCGAGATGGTCACATGTGTGCTTATTATCTTCTCGCAACCTGGCGTTTGCGAGATTATTGGCTCAAATTATTCGATTAAAAGCACAATTTCCAGAAAATCCAATCAAAGCAATTCGTCTTGATAATGCTGATGAATTTACTTCCCAAGCTTTTGATACTTATTGTATGGCTAATAGTATAAGTGTTGAACATCCAGTAGCTCATGTTCACACACAAAAAGGGTTAGCAGAATCACTTATTAAACGCCTCCAATTAATTGCTAGACCCTTACTTATGAGAACAAATCTCCCAACTTCGGTTTGGGGGCATGCTATTTTACATGCCGCAGCACTTATTTGTTTGAGGCCAACGAGTTACCATCAGTTCTCTCTTATGAAATTAGCTTTTGGCCAGCAGCCAAATGTTTCCCATTTAAGAATATTTGGGTGTGCGATATATGTTCTCATTGCACCACCTAATCGCATCAAAATGGGACCCAAAGAAAATTGGGAATATATGTTGGATATGATTCTCCCTCTATAGTGAGGTATCTTGAGATACAAACTGGAGATGTATTTAAAGCCCGGTTTGCGGATTGTCATTTTGATGAATAAAAATTTCCAACATTAGGGGGAGAGAAGAAGCTTCCTGAAAAGGAACTTAATTGGAATGTGTCATCGTTGATGCATTTAGATCCTCGATCAGGGCAATGTGAACTAGAAGTTCAAAAGATTATACATTTGCAAAGAATAGCAAATGAATTGCCTGATGCATTTTCCGATACAAAGAGGATAACCAAATCTTATATATCAGCGGAAAATGCTCCAATTCGAATTGATGTCCCAGTAGGACAAGTAGCCACTGAAGCAAATTCACGCCAGAAGCGTGGCAGGCCTGTCGGTTCCAAAGACAAAAATCCTTGAAAGAGAAAAGAGGTAAATAATATTCCTGTTGAAAAAGACATAGTAGAGACACCTGCAGTTGTCCAAAATTTTGATATAATGTTAACGCCAGAAGACATTCAGGTACCTGAAAATTGTGAAAATAACGAGATCTCGATAAATTATGTCTTTATAGGAGAGAAATGGGACCGAAATAAGACAATTGTCAATGAAATATTTGCATATAATGTGGCATTGAATATCATGCATGAAAATAAAGATCTTGAGCCAAGATCAGTCGAAGAATGTCGACTAAGGAATGATTGGCCAAAATGGAAAGAAGCCATGAAGGCTGAGTTAGACTCACTTGCAAAACGTGAAGTCTTTGGACCTGTAGTCCGTACACCAGAAGATGTAAAACCTGTTGGATACCGATGGGTATTTGTGAGAAAACGAAATGAGAAAAATGAAGTTGCGCGCTACAAAGCTCGACTTATAGCACAAGGTTTTTCACAAAGGCCCGGTATAGATTACGAAGAAACGTATTCCCCTGCAGTGGATGCGATAACATTGTGTTATTTGGTCAGTTTATCTGCATATGCATTTAATGGATGTGGTAACAGCCTATTTATACGGCTCATTAGATCGGGATATCTATATGAACGTTCCTGAAGGACTGAAGATATCTAAACCATCCAATGAATATTCGTAAGGGTTATACTCAGTCAAATTGCAAAGATCTTTATATGGTCTAAAGCAATCTGGACGAATGTGGTATAATCGTCTTACTGAGTATCTGGCCAAAAATGGATTTAAGAATGATGATATCTACCCATGTGTTTTCATAAAGAAAACTACATCTGGGTTCATTATAATTGCTGTGTACGTTGATGATTTAAATATCATTGGGACTCCTGAAGAGATTCCAACAATTATAAAAATTCTAAAAGAAGAGTTTGAGATGAAAGATCTTGGAAGAACTAAATTTTGCCTCGGCCTGCAAATCGAGCATATAAAAAATGGGATCTTTATTCATCAAACAATAGACACAGAGAAGATTTTGAAGAGATTTTATATGGATAAGTCACATCCATTAAGTACCCCAATGATCGTAAGATCTTTGGATGTGAAAAAGGATCAATTCCGTCCTAAAGGAGAAAATGAAGATATCCTTGGTCCTGAAGTACCATATCTTAGTGCCATTAGAGCTCTAATGTATCTTGCTAATAATACGTGACCTGACATATCATTCGCGGTGAATTTACTAGCAAGGTATAGTTCCTCTCCAACCAGAAGACATTGGAGTGGAATCAAACAAATTTTTCGATATCTTCATGAAACGGTTGATATGGGATTGTTTTATCCCTATGGATCCAAGTCAAACCTAGTTGGCTATGCAGATGCCGGATACTTGTCTGATCCACATAAAGGGAGATCTCAAACAGGATACCTGTTCACGTATGGTAGTACAGCTATATCATGGAGGTCCACGAAACAGACGATAGCAGCAACCTCCTCTAATCATGCTGAAATCTTGGCAATTCATGAAGCTAGTTGCGAGTGTTTTTGGCTGAGGAGTCTGGTTCAATATATTCTGTCATCATGTGGACTGATTGATCATAAGATAGCTCCAACTGTCCTGTTTGAAGATAATACAGCATGCATTGCTCAACTTAAGGGTGGATACATCAAAGATGATAGAACAGAGCATATTTCTCCCAAATTCTTCTTCACTCATGATCTTTAAAATCAAGGGACATTGATGTCCAACAGATCCGTTCAAGTGACAATCTGGCAGATTTATTTACAAAGTCACTCCCAAAGTCCTCCTTTAAAAGATTGGTACATGAGATTGGGATGCGCCAATTTTTTGAGACATTAAATGATGTCGGCAAGAGGGGGAGACTGTACTCTTTTTCCCTTGGTCAAGGTTTTTTTTCCATTGGATTTTTCTTGACAAGGTTTTTAATGAGGCAGTCCCCATCACTAAAGGATTTTGTACTCTTTTTCCTTCACTAAAGTTTTTCCCACTGGATTTTCTTTAGTAAGGTTTTAATGAGGCATAATCTTAAAATGGGCATCCAAGGGGGAGTGTTGTGATAAGTCTAAAAGGACGTGGATGCCCATTTTCCCTATGAGAAATGAAGCTCCCAAGCCAAAATGATAATAAATGGAGCTTTGAATATTTGACGTTATGTATCTATAAAAGGAAGTTAAGCCTCCAACTGAATATTATTCTCTCCTATCTGTATATATATACTTATGCAATTCTCTCTTTATTTACTTTTTATACTCATTTCTATCTTTGTATATATATATACATTACAACATATAATATTATTATATATATATAAATTATTATTGAGCTAATTATTTTAATATTAGAGTCTTCTATTTATACATCTTTATTTTATATATCTTTTATTTTACAACAGGCTTTTTATTCTTCTTATTTCTTCTTTTTTATTGTTTATAAAATTACATATTTTTTACAAAAAAATTTGCATTTATTGTCAAAAGGAATAAATAAAAAATAAAAACAAAGTTTATAAAATTATGAATAAAACTAAAAATACAAAAATATCTTTATTAATGTTATCTTTTTTTTTCCTCCTTATTATTCTTCTTTTTTGTTTTTTCAGGAAAAATTTTCTTATTATTTATAAAGTTATGTATTTTTTTAAAAAAGTTTTTGTGTTTATTGTTAAAAAAGATAAACTAAAAAATGAAATAAAAAATCGCTAAGTTATGTATAAAACTAAAAAAAAAATTGAAAAATACACAAATTTTGTTTAAAAGAATATAGAAATGCCTTTTTTAATGTAGTATTTTTTTAATTATTTTTTTAATTTTCTTTACATCTTTTTGTTATACAAATTTTCTATTTTCATCTTCTTGTTTTTTTTTAGAGATCGAGAATTACCAAAAAACAAAAAAAAAATAATAGGAATGATGATGTAAAAGAAGAGGAAAAAGGAAGAAAAGAAGATTTGAAGAGAGTAGTAGAAAAAAATTGGAACATATAAAAAAAATAAAAATAAAAAAACTACGTAATTAAAAAATTAGTTGAACTTAGCATTAAAACACTTGACTACTTGAGTCTCATTTAGTATTATTGTAAATTATATATATATATTTGAACAAAAGAGACCTTACTATCTTGACTCTTGACTAACCTCATAAGAACTATATTGCAATATTAACTATTTTAAAATTTAATTTTAATGTATTGATAATAAAAAATAATTTATATATTTAGTTTTTAGATGATTATTTATATAGTTAATATAAATATAATTATTTTAGTTCAGGTGGTATTTGGTCATTGATAACAAAATTAATACTAACTTTTAAAGTATAACAAAAATAAAATAAGAGTGAATTTAAAATTAGTGAGATTGATAATTCACTTAAAAAGTCTTTGCATCAAAATAAAATTTTAAAAGTATAAGAATTTGAATCTCTTTAAATTTTAAA
>NC_029773.3:11076061-11120066 GCF_000817695.3 Arachis duranensis | reverse complement strand
AAATCTGAATGCATCTCACACACAAAGCCCTCAATTTCCCAAACCCTAACTACCATTCTCATGGACCTTCACATTCCTTCAATTCCAATCCCACCCCAAACCCTGGGTTGTTGACTCTACCGCTAAACCTTCTCTCTCCTCCAAAACGACGCCGTTCCGTGCTATTCGCCACCAACAACAGGGGTGCCGTACAAATCGCTGTCGCAAACAATCATCCTCTTTTCGTTCCTCCTTCACCATCCTACGATTACCGAACGTTTCGGAGTGCCAAAAACGTCGACGTTTCCACGCTTGGGAACCTCTGCGTTGATATAGTTCTCAATGTTCCCCAATTGCCCCCGCCTTCCTTTCACGAACGCAAGGCCTTCATGGACCGCTTGGCCTCTTCTCCACCCAACAAGGTTCTCTCTATCTCTATCTCTTACTACTGGAAAATTACATTTTAGTCCCTCAGAATATTTCTTCTTTACTTCAGTGGATTCTCATTTCATTTCTTATGTGTGTGTGTGCGTCTAGAGTCTCTGCTTTTCTGTATTAATGTTTTTTTCTTTTCAATCTTTCGATGCTTCAGGGACTAACCTGCATGTGATATTATTTTATTTTATGTAGCTTTATGGTTAGGAAGGTACATGATTTTGTTATGTGAAAGAAATAGAGTTGCTGCTATTGAAATTTAGAAGAAAGTGAAATAATAAAAAGGAGAAGAAATTTTGAGGATAGAGCATTGGTTGGAACTAACAGCATGCCTCTTAGAACAAGTAAAGCAATAAAGTCTAAGACCTAATGTTGGAATAGTTAACTTGCAAACTTCTTGTTTTAGAGCAAAGCAAACATCAATTGTACAAAATAGAAGTGGGTTGCGACTGTGGCAAACCTTTTACCTGCAACGTGTAATATCTGAATTGTAGATTTTTTTACTCACAACTTCGAGAAGGAATTTACCTAACCATCATACCATGCCGAAATTGCTTAACTTGTTGCATTAGCTGCTGGTTTCCTTTCTGGTATTAAAATATCAGTAACTGTTTGCTGGCATATTCCACTTGTAATGTCAAGAATGCTAGAGTCAACATTGTGGGATTTACATAACCACTGCAACTTATTTGGATTTGCACAAGTAGCTGATCAATGAACCCCAAAAAGAGAAAGAGGGTTTTGTCTTGATTTTGATTTGAATTCCTTTATCTAGCCATCGTAGTACAAGAATATGCACATCTAATCCCGAAGACTCAAGTATCAATTAATAATCTGAATAAGGAATGCATAAGTTTCATTCCTGGAATTGGTTTTTGTCATTCATTAAACATATTTCCTATGTATTTTTGTGTAGAAATATTGGGAAGCTGGTGGGAACTGCAATATGGCAATAGCAGCTGCAAGGCTAGGACTTAGTTGTGTATCAATTGGTCATGTGGGTAATGAAATCTATGGGAAGTTTCTGTTAGATGTGCTTCATGATGAGGGCATTGGTATGGTTGAGATGAGTAATAGTACTGATGTTGTGAACTGCTCCAGTGCATCTATTGAAACACTTCTATGCTGGGTTCTTGTTGATCCGTTACAAAGACATGGTTTTTGCAGGTAAACTTTAATTACTTCTAATGCTTTTATTTATTCTTAAACATTCGTTTTCAAAGGGCCTAAGTCAACATCCTTTATCTATTAGTCGAGCAGATTTTAGCAAGGAACCTGCATTTCATTGGATGAGCACACTGAGGAGAGAAGTAAAACTAGCTATCAGAAATTCAAAGGTTTTGTTCTGTAATGGATATGGCTTTGATGAGCTCTCTCCTAGTTTACTGCTCTCAGCAGTGGACTATGCTGTTGATGTCGGCACATCGATATTCTTTGATCCTGGACCACGTGGAAAGAGTCTCTCCACTGGAACTGCAGAAGAACAAAGAGCTCTTGACCAGTTTCTCAGAATGAGTGATGTTCTTCTTCTAACTTCTGATGAGGTTTCAATTATAACTTTCCTCATATATAGAAAACATATATCCTTAATACTGTTATGATTGACTCTAGTTATTGCTTTTAGCTCGTGCTCTGCAGTTTTGGGTATGATGTGGTATAACATTATTTTCTTTGCTTTATAAATTGTGGGAACTCTACTTCTGCTTGTATATCTATCTTCTGAGCTATATCATGTTTTACACTTTTCTTTTGGATGCTGACAAAGACTCCATATTATCACTATCTTCAGTTTCTTATTCTGAAATAAAAAAAATTAATATTCGTATTATGTTAATCAGGAACTGCTTTACATTATGCAAATGTTCTACCAAATCCATTCCTTGTTAACACGGGCCTGCATTGTTTGTATATCTAATATCTTTTTCTTTTCCCTCCTATTTTTGGGTACATCTTGTGTATCACTACTTATATATTGATGGATTCCTTTGTTCCCTCATTGACAGCTCAATTTTCTGTTGTGCATGCCAAAGTGTCATTCTGTAATCTTAAAAAGCGTTGTCTAGTTTTGCCTTGTTATAGTTTACCTCATTCAAGTCTATTGCAATTTGCAATACTTGTATAATTATCAATTGCAACTTTGCAAGTTATTGTGATATCATTTTTGCATTGCATTCTAAATTGAAGATAATTTCAATAAGTGGATATCTCCTTGAGAACTTGTTTAATTATTTTTCAAACTTCTGTTTAAAAATATAATTTGCTAACGTCTCCACGTGATTGGTTTGCCCAACAGGCTGAGTCTTTAACTGGCCTAGGAGATCCAATATTAGCAGGACAGGAGTTTCTCAAAAGAGGGATCCGCACAAAATGGGTGATTATAAAAATGGGTTCTCATGGTTCAATTCTAATAACTGCATCAAATATAGCATGTGCTCCTGCATTCAAGGTATTAGCTTCTGATTTTGTGTTCAATTGTTTTGTTCAAATTCTAGCATTTTGGGAAATCTTGATTTCTTCCATCATTGCTATTTAGTTTGTTATTACACCTTTTGTTATCAAGTTATAATGTTTGTCAGTCTTGCATTTAAGTTTTGTGATAATTTGTTATTATTCTCCATCTTACTCTTGATTCAAACAGACTAGATTCGTAATTCTTATCAGGTGGATGTCATTGATACTGTTGGGTGCGGAGACAGTTTTGTTGCTGCTGTTGCATATGGTTATATACATAATATGCCGTTGGTTAATACATTAACAATTGCAAACGCAGTGGGTGCTGCAACAGCCATGGGGTGTGGTGCTGGTAGGAATGTAGCAAAACTGGAAAATGTGAAAGATTTATTAAAATCATCAAACATCAGCAAAGATACCAAATTCTGGACCAATGTACTTGGGAAGAATGCCATAACTCAGGAAATAACATGTTTGTCACACATGATGAACGGTAACGGCAATCCAAACCATCTCAACCATGTCCCATATGACAAGGTCGCCTCCGAGCTCTTACCTAAGCTTGAACATCCACAGATACCCGGTAATGTGGCGGCATGATAAATTCCAGATAATGTTACATCATACGTTATATCCATCCTAGTGAAGTAATTCTTCTCCATCATCCATCTGAATCATATAGAGAGTAAATCTCCAAGTTACACTGCAATAACTAATCTAAATGCATTTGTTTGAGCAAAGTACATGGCCACGTGAGAGGTAGCTGCTCAGAAAGCATTTTAACTGAATTGTTACGATTCCTGTCACAAACAATATTTCTTTGGTGTCAAAGGCACCTATACTCCAAGCACTAGTGAGTCAGAGCTTTTTATTTTTCCCCTGATAGGTACCAATTTTTTGGCTTCATTTTTGTATGAATGCTTCTTAAGCAGTGATATGTTATTGTTTATATTGATAGTTTATCGATGGTAGAGGGCAGTAGCATTTATCCTCTGATCATAGTTTGTTTTTGTATCACTCACTATTAGATTTTGAGTGGGGATTATGGACACTGGTTTATCATGTTCCCTGCTTCCAATCAAAATTTAGCAATTGACTTTGATCTCTAGAAAGAAAAATATCAAAATGGGCAAAGCTAATCCCTCAAAATCGAATTCCAAATACACTCTCATGAGTAAAACCTAAAGTTTTCAATTCTACGAGGTTTCATTAGATAACAAGTATAAAGTAACAACAGAAATTATTAATGTTAGATACAAAGAAATTAAGAAATATGAGTAGAAGAATTTCACTTTTCGCAGTGTCAAATAAGGAGGACAAAAGTGATAAATTAGCGTTGTGAATAACACACTGCTAACTTGCGATTACTCAGAAGTCAGAACTTTGTTCGCCCTTGACTGTCTCCAGAAAGTGTAACCAACCGTCTTCTGTTAAGAAATTAACTAGGGTTGAAGCTAACTCTAACCAACTAGGGGTGAAGCTAATTTTAACTAACTAGTTAAAAAATAGGTTTTTTACAAATAAATAAATAAATAAATCCTCTAATACTTTAATTTTTCGAATTTTTATACTTTAATTTTTATACTTTTTCTTTTGCATATGACATTAGTTTCTAATAAATTAAAATTGATTGACTAATCTTTAAGTTCTTTAATATAGCATAGTGGTTTCTAATAAAATAAAGAGATAATAGTCTCTAACATCTTTTAGAAAAGGACAACTTGGTTCTTAATTTTTCGAATAAAAATAGGCATTAAATAGTCAACTTGTATCAGATTCAAAATTAGTTTTATTTTATAAAAAAGTGAATTTAGCTAATGAAAAAGTATAGGAACCAACAGATGTCCTAAGAATTTAAGTGCCCTTCTAAGATTTGAGGGTCTATGCTAGGGTTTGTGTGCCAACTAGGGTGAGAGTTTTTAATTTGTGAGTGTGTCTAGGGATCTAAGAGTGAGAGATCAATCTACTAATCCGAAACACACCTGTGAAATTTTGAATGGTGTCAGAGGAGATTTGAAGGACTCATAATCCCAACATTTTTTTATCAAATGAGGAGGAATTGGTAAGTTTAGGAAAGGAGGACGTGAGAGTAGAAATTGAGAATTGTTTCCGGAGTCTAGTAGGGAGGCTGACGGCGGATAAGGGTTTTAGTTCGGGGACAATGGAAGGGGCTTTCAACGCCATATGGAATCAACTGGAGGATTTTGGGTTAAGGCTCATGGAGATAATATTTTCCAGTTCTTTTTCAATAAGGAGACGGATATGCTTAGAGCTGAAAGCGGTTCATTTAATACCCTACCATACAGAACTTTACGCTTAAGCCGTAAAATAGAGGCGGTATGGTAGTACGACCTCTAAAAACAAGATATATACATAATAATATTGGAAGGAATACCGTATACGAGGAGTCTTGAGAAATGGATAAAGCAAAATCGCAAAATAAAAAGCGCAACACTCAAAAAACGAGATTACTTGCATGCGAAGAAATCTAAAGTTCACTAACAAAATTTGTACAAAAGATAAGAGTAGAGGATCAAGGGTATAAAATAACAAGCTCCTAACTCAGCCTGTGAAGTTAAGGCTGGCCGGAGGATAATTACATACATATATACACAGCCCGAAGTCCAAAAATACATACATATGATCCTGTTTCTCCATAAACCTCTAAGAGGTACAAAAGTAAAGCAGTAATATACACAAGAGGAGAGTCTAATACATATACATATCAAAATATCAGAAATAAGCCCCAAAATGAAACCATTTCGCAGTAGAACTCCAGACGCCTAGCGAGGTGCCTTTTGACCTACATCTGAAAAACACAACATAGTATGGGGTGAGAACTGGAGGTTCTCAGCATGGTAAAGGTAACACGCATATAAGGTATAAGGTCCTGGGAATGCCAGAGACAATCCTGGAACGCCGACACTCAGATATAAAGCTTAAAAAGCTAAACTAAAACCATAAATGGGTAGTCTCCTAAGGGTTCTTAAGCCTAACTAAACTTATCTTCTAAACTTTTCCACCTTTCTCCCGTTCCTCCATCTTCGATGAATTCGCATAGACAAACAAGCAAACAAAACAAACACAAGTAATTCACAAGTATACAGCTAACATCTATAGCAAATAGCAGATTATAATCACGTAGGCAATCCCAAATAATCACAAGCAAGCAATTCAAATAATATGTATATGATGTATGCCTGTCCTATGGCTGATGAGTCTCATCTGTCGGTTACTTAGCTATCCCGACATGTCCTAGTAGCTAACCGTGGACAGAACACCACAATACGGGACAGATATTACTCGTCCACCCATGCCGATGTTTCACCAAAACCGGGGTAGGCATTACTTGTCCACCTAAGTAGGTGCCACATCCATAACCCGGATAGGGATTACTCGTCTATGCACAGGCTAGGACTCGAATAGGAATTACTCGTCTATTTTTGGATAGGAATTTCTCATATACCCTCGACATTACACGTCGAATAGGAATTACTCGTCTATACTCACAAACATAGCTCGGATAGGAATTACTCGTCTATCCTAACAATCACAACTCATCACTATCGCTTTAATCACTGTCACACTTTAAGGTCATCATCATTTTCAACCCATCTTTCACTCAATTGTAATTCATTATTATCTTCATCATAATTATATAAATTCAGTTAATATTTCTCAAGCTTAAAATCACCCCCTTACAATCATTAGTTCACTACTCCACAACTTGCTTCACTCCCAAGTTACTACCTCTTTCTAATTACATCTCATCACTAAGTATCTAACTGAGGTTTAGGGGCTAAAAGAATAAAAATAGAGTTTTAGAGGTTTGAAATTAGGTTTTTAAAACATAAAATTAAGTTTGCTGAAAACAAGGGTCACGGGTACGCGTGGGTATGCGTCTGGACCAAGACGCGTACGCATACCTCATCTCGCATACGCACGCAAACCAGGCAGAATTGTCTGGTCATGTACGAGGAGTTTTGCGTACGCAGAAACCCCAGGTCACGCGTACGCGTGAGCGTACATTTTATTAAAAATTTTGGCTAAGTCTGAAACCTACAGAATTTTCATTTTTAAATCCTAAACTTCCGACGTGCATAAATTTTTCGTTTTAAATCATTTTTCTTCTGTTCTTTGAACGACATAAACTTCACGAATTCAATTTTCATATAAAATAGATTTAAAACAATTTGGGAGTCCGAAAGCAAGTTACGGCTCGCCAAAGTTCGTCCAAAAATTAATTTTACACAAATCCTCAAAACCTCAATTTTCTTTAAAACCCAACTCAAACTCAACATGCTTTACACCAAACTCATCAAGACAATTTATATACTTTCCATCATCACAACAACCTTCACACCCTACCATTCCTCAATCTTAACAATCCCTTTCATCAATTTCCCGAATACAACATCAAGATTATCATTCACCAATTCAATATATATACATACACATGCATTCATATCATTATCTCAATCATCATGAACCCATAACTTAACATTCCATCATAAAAAATATTAAACAACATCAAGGGTGCTAATCATTAGACATACTCATACGTTCCAACCTATCATATGGTCATCTAGCCTAAATTTTTACAGAACATTATATATTAAATACAAGAAACCTAAAACATACCTTGGTCGATTTCCACGTATTTTCCGAGACAACCCACAAGACAAAAATTGCAAGCCTCAATCACCAAAATTCAGCAACTATATCTCACTCCAAGCTTCCAATTAAGCTTCGAGCATGTCTGATTGCCTCATATCACATATATAGATACACCTTACACAAGCACCAAAGAAGCAAGATTGAACGTTCTTCTCAAGCTAATTCGAGCCTAAACATCGAAATTGAATAATTTTCAACATCTTGACTCATAAATTTCGAAACTGAAAATGAGAAATTGAGGGAAAAAATGTGTCTTCTTTACCTTACAATGTACTGGGCTTTGTAGAGCTCGACACTGTGATCACGTGGCCGCAAACGGTGCGGCAATCGGAGCTCAAAACGAGAAGTTATGTGGAATCAAATATTGAGTGGGGTTTTGAAATGGAAGTGTTCTTCCTCCGCTTGCTGAAATGTTTCAGCGTTTCTTGCATGTATGGGGAGGGAGAATGGGCTGTGCTTACTTAATTAAGTGAGGTTGAGTTGGGCTTGGGCCCAATAGGGGTCCAGTTCGGTCTGTTTGGTCCAATCTTGGGCCAAATTCTTTAAAATTAGTGTCAAACTTTTTGTTTTAATTAGATCTATCTCATTTTACTATAAAATTTATATTTCTAATTTATTTTAATAAAATTTAATTTATTGGCTAATTAATCGTTAATTTTACGGGGTTTACAGTTCACTTTGGCTTTTCAAACAATTTATCATTCACCTAAGAAAATGGCATACGATGATGAGAATTGAAGAAGAGGATTATATACATATCCCGATCTGGGTACAATTCTGGGGCACGCCAGAGTATTGCAAAACAAATAAAGCAGCTAGAAAGGTAGGAGAAAAGATCTGTGAGGTCATGGAAGCTAAGACATATATGATGCGAGGTAAGGAAGACAGAATTATGAAAATTAGAGTTTAGCTTGATGTCACTAAAACTCTGAAACAGAATATCAAAATTTCCAGCCCTGATCAAATTATTTTTAACATTGTCTTGAGATATGAGAGAATGGGAATCTACTACTGTTTCTATAGTTTTATAGGCCACGAAACTAGAAATTACAAAAGTTATATAAAATCATTAGCAGAACAGCAAATAGTGAATGAAAAGTGGAGGCCAGATTTGAAAGCCGAGCAATTTGGGTGGAGGATAGAAGAGCAGAAGGAGAACAGTAACCTAAATAATAGAAGAATTTAACCAAACCTGAACAGCCAGAAAAAAATCCACACCAGTCAATTTGCTAAAGAGCTTTGCAAACCTTTCAGTTTTACACACACAAAGAACCCAACCACCTAACCATTAACCCAATCAATCACCACAATACATTTTTATACCCACACTGTTGCAACACTCTTATAACCAAAAGCGCACCCAACACCTCTCACGATCACCAATAAAAATCAACCAAACTCACAAAACCTTCAAATCAACAACACTGATTATCACACAATAATCATAAGCCAACCTGAACCCCTTATTGACCCACCTAATAAACCCTAGCACATGGAACAGTCGAAAAATTTTTGCTTAGGAATTAACCATAAAACCTCTACCAAATCATATAAAAGACTAAAACTTAAACACCTAGCTAGGAATATGGAGAATGAAGGGAGTGTAGAAAGAATTGCTGGCTTTAAACGAACCTAGAGCAAAGAAATCAAAAGGAGGAAGATGAGAGAGCAGACTTGATGGAGATGAATGCTACTGAAAGGACGAAAGGTGCCATCCCCAAACTGGCACCCCATATGCCATGAAGATGATCATGTGGAACTACTAGAGTTTGAAAAAACTCTTGACTGTTCACAAAATTAAAGTGATGAGAACATCCCATTCCCCTAAAGTGTTGTTCCTCTGTGAAACAAAACAACAGCCCTCATTTGTGGAACGACAGTTGCAAAAATGTGGGTTTACAAAATCCTATCATGTAGCACCGAATGGCTTAGTGGGAGGTCTAACATTGGCATGGATAGAAGACTTTAATGTGAAGGTTATAAGAGAAGAATGCTTTTGCATGGTGTTTGCTGCTACGATTCTGAGAGAAATATAAGGTGGAATGTTATTGGAGTCCACTTGCATAGTGCTGACTACATTCTGGTGAACCAATATGAAAAACTACTGAAAATGATTGATTCTTTAAATGACAGATATTTAGTTATTGGGATTTCAACGCAATTACAGCTGCACATGAAAAGGAATGAGGCATTGAAAAATCATCCCAATCAATTAGACAGTTTCAAGAATTTATTAACAGTGGACAGCTTGTGGATATGGGATTCATAGTTGGAAAGTACACATGGTGTAACAGAAGTTACCAAGACAGAGCAATAAGAGAAAGACTAGATAGGGGCTGATCTCAATGACTCTAAGAGAAGAATATCCAGCTGCAACTATCACTCATTTAGAGACACATGATCATACCACAAGCCTATCTTAATGTGTGCCATCCCAGTTTTTCAAAAATCCAAACGCAAATTTCGCTTCCAAGAAAGGTGGTGTAGAATGAAAAGGATGGATGAAATAATAAAGGAAGGTTGGAAGATAAATGTCACTGGATCTTTAACGCACAAACTTTATCAAAAGTTAAAACAATGCAGATATGACTTAGTCAAATGGCAAGCTTCGGGTGCAAATAATTCAAAAAAAAGTAATTGAAAGACTTGAGGCTAAATTATCAGTAGCTAATAAGGACCAGCCGACAGCAACAGAAAAGGCTCAAATCTTTAAGATTGAAGGCGAACTGGTGGCTGCCATCATAAGTGAAGAAAGGTTTTGGAAAGAAAAATCCATAACTAATTGGCTCAAATGGGGAGACTATAATACAAGGTATTTTCATGCACAAACAAAGTTCGAAAGAGGAGGAACAAAATCTGGAAGTTAGAGGATGGAGAGGGCAACTAGTGTACTACTCCTAACACAATTGGAGCATGTGCACAGAAATACTATGAAGAATTGTTCTTGACAGGTCCTACCCAAGATCCTAATGAACTACTGGGAGGCATAGGAAGAAAACTAATGGCAGCTATGAATCAGTCCCTCGTTAAACCAGTTATAGAAGAAGAGATCAGAAGGGAAGTTTTCTCCATAAACCCAGAAGCAGCTTCGGGGGACGATGGGTTTACCGCAAAATTTTACCAATTTTACTGGTAAATCATCAAGTCTGATGTGATTCAAGCAGTGAAAAATTTCTTTGGGGGAGTTAAAATCCTCAAAGAATTGACTCATACACAAATTTGCTTAATTCCAAAGATACCTAATGCTACATCAATGAATCAGGTGAGGCCGATTAGCCTTAGCATTGTCTTCTACAAAATTATTTCAAAAATTTTCGTTCATCGTCTTCAACCTTTTATAAATTTACTTATTAGTGAAAATCAGAGTGTCTTTATTAAAGGAAGACTAATAAGTAGTAATATCCTAGTTGCTCATGAACGTATGCACCACCTTAAAACTAAGGAGTATGAGATGAAGAAAATAACATTAAAAGTTGACATAAGTAAGGCCTACGATAGAGTGGAGTAGATTTTTGTATGATATATTATGGAGAAATTGAGTTTTTGTTCAAATTGAATTCGGTAGATGAAGAAATGTGTTTCTTCAATCTTTTATTTTGTTATTGTGGATGGATCACCAACTGGTTTCTTTAAACCAAGTAGAAGACTCAGACAAGGAGATCTTCTTTCACCATACCTATTTTTTATTTGTGGAGAATGCTTGTCCTATTTGCTCCACAAAGGAGAACAGAATAATGTACTGCAAAAACTCATATTGAATAACAGCTGCCCCTCCATTTCACACCTACTCTTTGTGAACAACTCATAACTCTTTTGCTAGGCCAAGAAGTTAAACTATGACAATTTGTTGCGAATCCTATAATAGTATGGTAACATGAGTGGATAGAAACTAAATTTGAGCAAATTTGCTATCTTCTAGAAAATACATGAGGAGTCCCAAATATTGGCACTTAAGACAAATATTTGGGGCTGCCATCTATAGTCAACAGGTCTAAGAACGAAACCTCTTTTATTAAAGATAAGATAGGAAAAAAATTGCCGCATTGGAAAAAAATATTCTTATCCACTAGTGGAAGGAAGATACTTATAAAGACAGTAGGATCAACAATTCTAGTATATATTTTAAGCTACTTCAAATTACTAGACTCAATACTAGAGGAATTATATAGGATGATGATGCAATTTTGGTGGTGTAAGATCCGAAAAAATTATAAAATGATTTAGTTGGGTAATTGATCATTAAATTAAAATAGTTAAAATGCGTCCGGACGGGTCAAAAATCAAGACTTAGGAATTTGGAACTTTAACAATGATAATTAGATTCAGCAGATTTTTTTGAGTGGAAAAATATAATTTTCTGCGAAAGTACGCATTTATGCATATAGTATTTTAGCCAGCTATACCGGCTTAAATCTGCCCGATACTGTGAGTGAGAAAATTAATTTATGAGTGAACCAGTTAAGAAGTTAAAATTTATAATTTGAAAAGTGAAAATAATTAGCGTACGAATTAAAGTGCTAAACTAAGTGAACCGGGACTAAGTGGACCCAAGTCCATACTATATAAGAACTCATTTCAGCACAAAACAACCCATTTTTCCTCCTTTTTGAGGGAGAAAAATGCTAAAATGGAGAAGAGAGGAAGAAGAGAGAAACCCTAACCCCTTTTGATCTTTAAAGCTCCACAACTTTTGATCCGGAGCTCCACTTGACGAGCCATTTGCGGCCACGCGTTTCTCTTCTCACACACTTTGATTTTATTTAGTATTATGGTAAGTATCTCATTTTTCTCTGCCCAATTTTATTTTCTCTCTAAATTCGTGTTTTGGTTTGGGTTTTGAGAAAATCTTGTAATTTTGGTTGTTTAGGGGTGCTCTAATATGAGTTATTGATGAGTTTTATCAACCAATTTTAGTGGAAATACTTTTTTCCAAGGTTTTGAAAACCGAACCGGTCATCGAACCATTTTAACTAGTGGTTCACTGGTTCATAGGTTCAACCAGTTTGACCGTGGTTGAACCGAAAAAACTATTTTATAATAAAATAATAAATAAAATATAAATAAACACACTAAAACATAATTATAGTCTAATATAAATTTTAAAATATCATCCAAATTAAAAATACTACATAAACCAGAATGATATAATCTCATTCAAATGCAAACTCAAAAATCAATAACAAAAACAACCAACCAAACATAAAATGCCAACATCCAAATTTATCATCAATCATCAAAATCTGCCATAACTTGCTACAGTTTTGCTACATTAATCCCTCACTTATCTAAACCTTTATGGCTTGCGAGACTTGTTTGTGGATATGCCTAACAGAACAACCAGAGGGAGCGAGAATCCGATTCAACTCGTTCTTTCTTTTTGGGTTTGGTACTTCGACCACAGGATCTCATCTCGTCTTTTTTAAGAAATAGAGGCCTTGTAAGTAGTTAACTCCTTAAGCCGAAGAGTCATTAAGCCGAGAAAGCTAACAAATTTCTTGCCTTTTCATCTCAGATCAGGAAGGGAATTTGATTCAAACCTTCAAGGTCGATTGAATCATCACTCGATAGAGTGATCGAATCGGACGCTGTGCCATTGATTGAATTTCGCTAATCAACCGCTAATAGATAGAGAGAATCGGATCGTAACCAGTCTTATGAGATGTCTGCATTGCTGCTGCTAAAGGAAGCAAGGGAAGACAAGAAGACGATCTGATGAAGCGTCTTTTCTCGTCTGCTTTTCCCTCTTCTAAGCTAAACTTTCTAAAGTCAAATAAAAATAAGGTAGAACAATGAATTTCCTCTTCCATTCCACTCTATTCTTAAATAGAAGAAATAGGACGAAAACAGAAGCAAAGGAAAGAGCATATCTTGCTTCGTCTTCCACTCTTTAGAATTACTCGAGAAATTCATTTTGAATGGACATATGAGACGGGGGAGGAAGCCCCATTTCGTTCTCTTAGCTCAGAGAGGTTATCGATTGAATACCTTGACTGTTGATACGATGATAACTAGCTATTTGAATTGACACTGTTTAAAGAGGTAAGGCACTAGTCTCCTTGTTTGAGAATAAACTGCTATTGAATTCACAGCCTCTTGTGAACAACTCCGCCGCAAGAAGAGTAAGCGCTCTTTTCAATATCCGCTGTGTTCGTAGCGTAGGAGCTGATAGCCTATCTGCTGTTGAATAACCTGATGTTAGCAATTGAATGCGTATCAGCTGTGATTGAATCATTAAGCGCTGCAGATCTGATCGTATAAAAAAAAACTGTCATTCGATCTCAGATGGGCAAAGGAAGGCAGGGAGTAGCACTAGTCTCAGGGGCATGCCCGGAAGAGGTTCTTAACGGAGGAGCCCTTTCTGCTGAGTGAATATCCCTTCCTTTCGTAACCGGTGTGAGAGTTAGAAAAGAAAGCTAACTTCACTTCATGCGTAATCCTGTTCTTGCAATAGCCGGCCCTTTCTTTTTGCTGGTCTTGTTGGTGAATGTTAGCGCTTTCGACTTCTCTTCTCATCTCACAGATGTCGCCTTGAGAGTTCCATCCTCACCCGGGCTTAGCTCTTTGAAGCAGATGTTGAAGGAAGAAGAAAAGACGGTGCTCTTTCAGAAGCTCTTTGGCTATTAGCTTGCGATAAAGAAAGAGTGAATTAACCCGAGCCAAGTAGTTCGGCTAAGCCGGAAAGAAAGAGTTAGATCCTCTTTGAGATGAAATGCGGCAATGTCCTAATCAAAGCAGGCGCAGGGTCAATGATTTAGCTCAAGGCTTAAGGCATAAAGGAGATCTTGATAGCATTGGTCTCGAAAGGCCCTCGCTCTAAAAGGGCAGCTATCCTATCCTGCTTTGATTGACTAAGAAGGGGGGAGAATTGGAATGGAATTGGTGTGGTTCGCTAGCTCTTTCTTTTGAGACGAATTCATTCCCATGTGTTTTCTTTCTTCTTCTTTTTTCTCTGTCATGTGAATTTTCTGTTTGTGGAATAAAGTGTGTTAGATATCAAGCTTGTGATTTATCCATGCTTACATCATTATACCTTCATCAAGATGTACCACCACTCTTGCAATGAAATGAAAAGCCTTGTGTTGAATACCAAGAATGAAATGAATTGAGTAGGTTTAACATGACAGGTTTAACATGGCAGGAGTAGGATTATCATGGCAGGTTTTCATCTTCCACTCAATGAATAATTTATTAAATCAACAACAGCAAAACACAATATAGCAGGAGTAGGTTTATCATGGCTGGTTTTCATCTTCCACTCAATGAACAATTTATTAAATCAACAACAGCAAAACACAATATAATCAAAAGGTCAAGAACAAAACCAAAACAATAATTTATCAAATTAACAAGTTAATAAGATCAATTAAAACTGAAAATCAAAATAACAAAAATAATATTCAATCATTTATTCAATCACTATATCAATTCACACTTCACAGTTCACACAAAAACTATATCACTGTATCACCATTTCAGTTCACAGTTGAATTACTTGAATCAGAGTTCACATAGCTTTACTATATCAGCCAATCATAAATTTAAAGTTTATAGAGCTTCACTATATCAGAGTTCACAGAGCTTCACTATATCAGAGTTCAATCATATATTCATAGTTAATTAAAAAAATTACCTACAAGCATGCAAGAGCCAGTGGTTCGGAGGGGGAAAGAGACACTGAGACACAGAGCCAGAGACACCGAGTGACCAAGGAAGACAGAGACACCAAGAGCACTGCGGGAGACAGAGCATGCAAGACTGGTGGAGCAAACAGTGGCTTCGAAGGTTGCGATGGCTGCTGCGCGAGGGAGGCTTCGAAGGTTGCGCAACAGAGGCTTCAAAGGTTGCGATGGTTGCTGCACGATAGAAGGGAAGTGAGCAAGAACGAGGTGGTGGTTGTTCGAAGGAACGACGATGGTGGCGGCACGAGGCATTGGCTGAACAGACGTGAGCTCGATAAGATTGAGACTTGAGAGGCAGCCCTCCTCCCTGGACTGAATGTGTGTGTGAGACGGAGAGGAGAATGAAGATCGATTAGGGGCTAGGGCTTGTGCGATGGAATAAGATTACATTAGGGATCGCTGATTCAGTGAGTGAATCAGTGAAAAACGGTGACGTTTAATTGTGTTCTCCAAAAACCGGTCGGATCACGGTTCGGTTCGACTGACCGGTTCGCCGATTTGATCACGGTTTGCAAAATCTACGATTTTGCCTATTGTTCAAACCGCTTTTTCCCTCGGTTCACAGTTTGACCAGTTCGACTGGTCGGTTCGAACCAGTTTTCAGAACCTTGCTTTTTCCCTTTGTTTATGAAGTTTTAAGAAATCCTTTGTGCATACTATGTGAAATGAGTGTAGATTGAGTACTTGAGGTATTTAATTGAGCATTGGTGACGTTTGAGCTTGGCGGAGGTGAAATTGGGACTTGATCTTGGTTGATTTCAAGTTGAGAGTTTGATCTTGGTGTCACCAAAGGTACGGTTTAAGTTTCATTTAAGTACTGTGTGATGTGATGTGATGAGAATTCCTAGGTTAGATGCCCCTAGGATTAAGATTGAATTTTGCATATGGATGAATTTGATATGTGTAGAATATATGTTGTGACAATTGATGAATTGGATAACGCATAGTTGTTGTATTGTTGGATTTAGTGTTGGATAGTGAATTGTATAATTATGGGTTATATGTATATTGAATTGATGAATTTTGGGCCGGAGGCCGTGAACTTTGGGCCGGAGGCCGGAAGAGGTAAGAATAGTAAGTTGATGAATGTATTGTATGAGTGATGCTTGAAATTGAATGGAATTTGATATTTATTGTGTGATAGGTTGGAATGAATGAGAGGATATTGGGAATTGAGGATTGAGATGTGAAGTGGATGTTATTTGAGTTGAAATAAGTAAATGATATAGGTTTGAATTAGGTTGAGTGTGAATATGTGAAATGAGTTGGGTTGGGTTCATTTTGTTGGTTGAAAATGATTGAGACTTGTGAATCTTTGGAAAATTGATAAATGTATGTTTTTGGTTAAAACTGGTTTTTTGTCAACTTTGGCGGGCCGTAACTCGGTCCTTAGAGTTGAAAAACTTTCAAAATTGAATTTTTATTAAAACTCATTTATCGATCTTTCCAACAATTCAAGAATGGTTGAAAAACAAATTTTATACAAAAAGATATGAAGGTTTGAAAATTAAGTTCAAAAAACTTATTTTTACACTTAACAGCTTTTTGCAATTCTACAACACTCACGTACGTGGAGGTGCCACGCGATGTGGACATTGGGCGCTGTCCAGTGGTCTCGCATAAGCGAACGGAGGCATGTGTACGCAGAAGTGTTAAAATTGCACACTCGCATATGCCGACGTAGTACGCGACACGAGGGAAAGCTGCTGTCTTCAACTCTCGTGTACGCGAACATGGGCTCGCGTACACTTAAATTTCAACCCGTACGTACGCACGTAAGGTCATGCGTACGCACAACTCCCAACATTTGAAAAGGTGTGTTTTTAAGTATTTTAACCATTCTTTTAGCCTTCCAAACCTTTATAAACTTTGATAAGAATATAGAGCCAGTGAAATTAAGAATGGAAGGGCTAGGGACCAATACTAAAGAGTTGAGTTACTGAAATTATGGAAAATGAATAAGAGTGAGACAATGTATGATAAATAAAGATGTGATGATGAATTATGATGATGACTGGATGATGATGAATGAACCTGATTACCAAGAAAGGTGAACTGAGATGAGATTGATGATGATAATGATAATGATTATGAGATTGATTTTGAACATGATTCTAATTATGATATACCTACCTAGGTAGATGCAGGGGCATTGATCCACTTGCTCCGGGTTTGGTTTGAATCTCCTAAGTAGATGCAGTGGTTAGCCCCCACTTGCTCTCTGTCGAGAATGATATGAGATTTTGAGAAATTGTATGAGTTTCGACAAATTTGCATATGTTGGACTTCTTTGGGTTTGCTTACTTGTTTTGAAATGCCTAATTGTACATGCTATGTTACCTGATTATATGCTACTTGCCTTACTTAAATCTACTTGTGTATTACTTATCTGCATTGTTTGTGTTTGTACAACCGAGAGGTCCCTCATGATGGTGTTGGTTCTATTTATGGTTCCAGTTCTGTTATGTTGGAGAGATGGAAAGTTGGGAGAGATGCGAAGGATGAATTAGATTTAATACTCCCTTAGGACAGATGCCTATTTATGGATTGATGAGAACCTAGGATGAATATTTGATAAAAGGAAGCTTAAGATGCTTAGTGAGTTCTTATTATAATGCATTGTATTTATTTGGCACTTTTACCGTATTGGGAATCTATGGATCGAGGATTCTCATTCCGGATATATCTCTTATTTTTCAGATGCAGGCCCTGGAACTCAACAGTGAGCTGTGATTCATCTGAAAGATGGCGAAGATCATTAGACTCCTGTTTTACTTTTACTTAGAATCTTTCCATATTTATTTTGAAAAACTTATATGTATGTATTTATCATTTTGGAAAATCTGCCTATAGAGACTTTGATGTATATGTTGGGAGTGATAGAAAATATTGTTGTCAAATTGATTTTATTCTGTATCCTATCCGGCCTAAACTTCGCAGGTCGCAGCTAGTGACTATTTACTTATGTTATATACTTATATCATGTCTTTATCTTATTCTCCTTTATTGCGTTGTCTTTATATCGCCTTTCGGGTGTGCCTTATCTTCTGTTTATCGATACATGAGTGTTCCGTTTCGCGATTTTGTTTTACTCCTTTTCAGACTTCTCATTTAATACTTCCTTTCAACTTATATATGTTTATGTATTATAATCCACCTTGAGAGTCATACCACCTCATTATCATTGATTTATGGTTCGAGCATAAGGATTTGAATATTAGGGTGTTACAGGTGGGGACAGAAAACTAATGAAAAGAGAATGCACTAGGTCGGTTGGGATATCATGAGCTGAGACAAGAATCATGGAAGATTAGACTTCAAAGATCTCAAGGCTTTCAACTTGGCAATGCTAGGCAAACAGTGCTGGCGGCTTCTCACACACTCTTTTTCAAAATCTATAAAAGTAAGTACTTCAGGTACTCATCATTCTTCGAAGCAAAAACAGGTAACAAACCTTCACGGGCTTGGCAGAACCTCTTAAAGGGTAGAAAAGTACTAGAGAAAGGAGTAAAAGGGAGCATAATAGCACAAAATACCTAGAGATCTAACAATGACAACATGAAATTGGTGGAAACAAGCTATGGGTATATTGAAAAACCAACCAAATTTCAAAGAAAAATGTTCAAAAATAGAATACCTACTGTGGCAATCATGGCTAGCTAGAAATGCCTTTATTTTTGAGAAAAGAAGAATATGCACTGAGAAAATTTTGTATCAAGCTTCTCAAGCAGCAGAGAAATTCGGAAGGCTTCAGAGAGCTCATCTCAATGGAAAAGGTTGAAGAAGAACTGTGTAACTATTTCTCTTTCCTCAATAACAGCATGCATTTTCTTTTTTGCTTCTCGTTTTTTTTTTTTTTTGCTTCTATTTTCCTTACTTCAAGCTTCTGAAAGCTTCTTCTTAGTTTACTATTTATTTTTTGTCTTTTCCAAAATCCCAACACAGATGTATTGACTTACATTTGTTTTCTTTTTTAATGCAATAAAATACCATGTCTTTGATTTAAAAAAAAGTATTGGGCAACACATCTACCAACCAACTTAAATAACTTGTTTAAAAATTAATTTTAAAATTTTTTAAAAATCAGATTTTGAATAATTAGGATTAAGGAATGTAACCTCCTCTAAACACAGTAACGACTGTGTGGACAAGAGCTCTCTCATTTCATCAACCTTCTGTCACGCAAAAGCTTTGCTACCACCACATTTTCGCCTTCGTAGTGCACCGCGGACGTCGCTGCTGGAGGGAGTTTTTGTGTGAGTGACGCGATCCCCTCTGGAGGTGCTTTTGTTGCGATGCCATTCGTCATGTCACGGTGCCGTGATCGCCGTTGGAGAGAGATACGTTGCTGTTCGCCCATCGCGCCGTGCCCCCGCCTTCGCATCGCGTCGTGCCCTCCGCCACCATCGTTCCTCCCTCTCCTTCTTTTTCTTGTGATTTGGACTTTTTTCGATGTGATTTGGATGTTCTTTTTATGTAATTTGGATTTCTTTTGGTATATTATGGATGTTTTTTTGTCCCTCGGTAGAAAATGTATTGGGGTTTAGAATGCGAATTTTACTTTTACAAAGAAAGAAATATCCAATTACAAAGAAATAAGCATCCACAACCCCTTGAGAATGAATTTAATGTGATTTGAATTTCTTTTTAACGTGATTTGAATTTTTTTCCATGTAAAGTGGATATTTTTTCAATATAATTTAGATTTTTTTTTGTTCCTTAATAGAAAATATATTGGGATTTAAGATGCGGTCCAATTACGAAAAAAGAAGCATCCACAACTCGATAATGAATTTAATGTGGTTTAAATTTTTGAATGATTTTTTATGTAATCTAAATTTGTTGTATATTGTGAAAATTTTTCTTAATGGACCTCGGGATGCAGCCCAAATAAGAATGGGTTAACCACAAAAAATATCTCGAATTATTCAAATGCTAACAAAAATACACTCGAATTATACTATCGATAAAAATTTCTTTAAATAATTTAAAAACACAACAATACCCAACAGTAAATATATATTTTTAAAAAATGTCTTAAAAATTGAATTTTGATATAATTTTCTACAAACATAATTTAAAAAATAAGATATTA
Organism: Arachis duranensis; assembly: GCF_000817695.3. Taxonomy (NCBI): domain Eukaryota; kingdom Viridiplantae; phylum Streptophyta; class Magnoliopsida; order Fabales; family Fabaceae; genus Arachis; species Arachis duranensis. The sequence goes on along the minus strand of NC_029773.3, from coordinate 11,099,750 downwards.
TTATTTTTAAAATTTAGTGATTTTTTTCTAAATATATATTTTTTTATGATTTTTTAAATGTATTATTAGTTATTAACAAAAAAATTACAAAAAATATAGATACTCAACGAAAAATCACCAAATTTTAAGGATAATAATATCTCAATTTTTTAATCATGTTTGCAAAAAATTGTATCAAAATTCAATCTCTAATATATTTTTGAAAAATACATATTTAATGTTAGATAATCTTGCAAAAAAAACTAACATTAAATATGTATTTTTCAAAAAATACATTAGAGATTAAATTTTAATGCAATTTTTTGTAAGTATGATTAAAAAAATGAGATATTATTATTCTTAAAATTTAGTGATTTTTTGTTAAGTATATATTGTTTTGTGATTTTTTAAATGTATTATTGATTGTTAACAAAAAAATTTATAAAAAAGTATATACTTAACTAATAATCATCAAATTTTAAAAATAATAATATCTCATTTTTCTAATTAAACTTGTAAAAAATTATATCAAAATTCAATCTTTAAAGTATTTTTTAAAAATATATATTTACTGTTAAATATTATTGTTGTGTTTTTAAATTATTTAAAAGCATTTTGGTCAATAATAAAATTTAGATGTCCCACGGGACAGGGACACTTTTGGTGGTTAACCCAATAAGAATTAACTAGTCGGAGACTTATACAAAAGAAAAGAAATTGGACCCAAAAAAAATCGACCCACCCATTCATGCAAGGCTGCTGGCCACTTTTAAATGATTAAATCTCCAAATTGTAAAATAATTAAAATAATTCAATACCATTCAAAAAGAAAATGAAACTGCAAAAAAATAGTAAATTATTATAACCTGCATAACAATTGCATTATCAGCATATTGAAATTAAATTCTAAAGAAATCCGTCTCGTTAACATTTTGTTCTATATCAAGAACTACTAGTCTACTACTGTGAACAAACAAATATTTATTTCGTTGAAAATCTAATCTAAAGATGCTTCGGTAAAAGACCACAGATAAAAGATGAGCGAGGCAACACTTCGACAGAAAAATGTATACTAAACCATGTCCAGTTATATCCAATGTAATATAAGGTAAAAATCTAAAGGGTACAATCCTGGTTACAATACCCACGAGAACTAGCTAGAATTGAACATAAAGTTTACAGAAACACTGCTCCTCCACTAAAATTGAATGTGATCCACTTTCTTTTCCTCTATCCCCGCCCCGTGCGCAGGGGATTTGGGTGTTTTGGGGAATTTTAACTCTTAGTAACCATAATTGGTTCCATACACCGAACCATAATCAGCAGAAGGTGCATGGCCTGTATGTGCTCCAGCACTTGAAGGTGGAGATGCATAAACAGAAGCATTGGTAGGATAGGAATTGTAACCTTGGTTAATTGACCCCCCCATATGATCTTGTGCCGCACTCGCCGCTTCAGCCATGAAATTCTGCATCAGATAAGATTTATTGTTGTCAATTCAGATGCATGCACAAAAAACAACAAAATCCAAGTACAGGGAAACCCATAGAAATTCTTTGGAGTTCATGGAGCACCGCTGAGGTTATGGTCACAATCCAATGAAAGAATAAAATGAATATCATTTTAAGATATAGCCCATCACTAGTTTAAACTCTTGAAAAGACAGTTCTTTAATTGGTTATGAACGCAGTACACGAGCTCCAATACAGGTTCAAGAATTTCTCAACAAGGCTGAAGAATCCACTATCCCTTCAAGATCAATTACCTGCACCAGTTGTTGAGCTGCCTGTATTTGTGACGCGGTGCCGCTTATCTCAACAGTCATTTCCCCTGGTATACCCCTGGTCTCCTGAATTGTAATACTTGCGCCACTAGCACGGCGAATGTAGCTGATATTTGATCCTGATGCTCCAATAACTGCATCTGCATAGGTTAGAGGAATTTGCATGTGCTGTGTGACCTGTAGGGTACAAAGGAAATCACATATCAAGACAACAAATAATTTAAAACTGGCATGGCAATCTGAAGTCCTCAGGTTGGGCAAAAGAAGACACCTTATTTGCAACAGACTGCTGTGATTGAGAAGTATCCCTTGCATAGGCAGGTGGAGGAATGAGCTTATCTACGGGAGGCAGATCAGGAGGTGGGTAGTAATTATCGTAGTTATGTGAAGGAGGCATATATTGAGGATTGGGTGCAAAAGCAGGTCCACCACTGCCAGGAGTGGGGAACCCTTGTGGATGTGGGGGACCCCAAGCTTGAGGTGGGGGCACATTCTGGTTAACTCGAGCATCTGGCCTTTGCATCTGAAGTTTGGGACAAAGAAGAGTAAATGAAATCAAGGATAACGATTTTTTATCAAGAACAACAAAAGGAATAATCAGCCACATGCACAAAGATGATCCATATAACTTAATTCTTTTCATAAACACTTGGTTTCAATGGAAACCATATTGAAAAAAGTCATCATGCTAACTGTGAATGATGGAAGTCAGGCACACTAATGTGCAATAATTAAAATATAGCCTATTATGCATTCCACCCCAAGCTGTCAGTAGCAATACCAATCCATCATTCCGAAATACAGTTTACACTTAAAAGATGTAATTGATAAAGGGCCAAGAATATTCATATCAGCTTGATGATTCTTCTTCACAAGTCGTATCTCATGACATAACTCATCCGCATACATAGTCTGACCATTCCAGCCTTCAGATTGACAAACTACTAAAATATATAACTGGACATACCTGTGTTTCAAATACTCCAACTATGCCGCGGTCAACCAGGAATTTACGGAGATGAAGTGCAATAAGTTCAACTGCCTTGTGAACCCCAGCAGACTCCCCTTGTATTTCAACAACACTATCATCCCGTAGAGCAAATACAGGCAGGTATTCAGCTGAAAATAATCCATTATTCAGGCACAGGTCTCAGAAATCTGGTTGATATGGATTGGGGTTCCAAATAATAGATCTAGTGATAAACATGCCAACAAAATTAACAATATCTGTGTGCACACCTGATCCAAGAACACGTATATTGCAACCAGTGTTATCTTGAAAGGACTTTACTGTGGAACCCTGCTTCCCGATCAAGCTTCCTGCTTGAGTATCTGCCACCAGAAGCCTCGTAACAACTTGGTTTGATGCAGCCGATGCATCTGGAGGATTGTGGTCCACATTGACAACTTGTTTATGAACCCTTAACAAACCCTCCACAGCAGGCGGTATGGCGCGATCTGGCTCTTCTTTTGCAGAAACCATTACCTTTTTAAGCATCAAACAAAAAGAAATCAGAAACACGCAAGAAACAACAGAATCTTATAAAAACCTCAAAACACAAACTTCAAAATAAGCCAAAAAACATGATTGTTGCCTTATTCATCAATATGTAACACTGACATAAATATATAAAATCTGGTTGCTAACTTTAGGTCAATGTTTGTTGATAGCAATTTGATTTCTCCATGTGAAACTAACTTTTGTTTTATGTTTATTTCCATTATGTTTCTTCAATGATTAGCAATTAGTTCCACTATGTCAAATTTCTAGGGGGCATAAATAATTAAATCTTTATTAATAATTCTTATAGCTTGGTAATAATTTAATTTAATAATGATATATGCCACTGGTTTAATTAAATGGTCATGATACATTTAGATTTTACTGGATTGTTCTACTTACCGTATCAAAAATTTCTGTGCTTACTAATATGCTTATAAAATTTCAGAAGCTTATTATTTTTTTAATTTTCATAGTAACTTTTATATTCTTTTCTGGGTGAGAGTTTTAGGAAGTGTGGCAAGACACCAACCGACCAAGTTCTGAATTTACCAGGTAAAATGAATGCTTCTTGCCACCAAAGTCTGCACAAATTATTTCTGATTCTTAAGACAAACATTTCAGCAGTTGTATATGCTCATTGCTGTTTCCTGGCAACTGGAACTTTGGCTCTTCAATTTGAAGCCACTTTGGTCATTCATATATGCTGACAACCTGCATACACCCATTTGGTTATCGTGACAAAAGAATCTCTTCTTATCTATATAATTAATCTGTTTGTTTATTTAGTAATTGTTGTGTTCTGATAGATTATGTATACTTTCAGTTCACCTAATTTAACAACACTGTTCTTCAAACAGAGTTAATATTGTTAACATGTTTTTATCACGAATAAACGATTTAGTTTCATTTTCAAATTAATGATATCTCTTCGGTACAATTTAGATTACACCCGCTATACCCTTAACTATTAACATGTGTTCAAACATTTTTATTTTCGCTTCACTAATCAGTAATGATTATCAATTTAAATGCAATATTGTTATATAATAAGAGTATTGGGCAAGAAAAACTGCTTTGTGGTCATAATTTATATTATCCATTATACTATTAACATGTGTTCAAACATTTTTAATTTCGCTTCACTAATCAGTAATGATTATCAATTTAAATGCAATATTGTTATATAATAAGAGTATTGGGCAAGAAAAACAGCGTTGTTGTCATAATTTATATTATCCATTATACTATTTTGCCATGTGTTCAGACATTTTTAATTTCACTTCACTACCCACTATCAATTTAAATGATAGTTATTTAAAAGACTATAGTAGCTACCAAATGATAGCACTTTAAGTCATTAATAACTATGATGTTAGTTAAAGTACATGGATGTGACTTATAGATGTTCCCCGCCCTCCCCATGATTGAACTTCATTAATATACAATAATGAAATGAGGCAGAAATCCACATAACACACTAAATTAATAGATAATAATACCAACCAAGTCACACAATTGATTATCAGTTTGTAGTATAGGTAATAACATGTTTTTGAAAACATGACCAGCTATTAAAACAGCAGAAAGCTGATTCACAATTCAACGCTCAATACAATAATACATACATAAATATTAAATTCAATATAAACTGCCATCAGAATCCAGAATGTAACAAACACAATAGTGCAACAATGATATTCACACAATTGAAATAGATCAAGATATAGTGGCGGCTGTTGCAATTTCATTGCCAAGTAAGCAAGTATTCACAAATGTAACAGCACAAATGTTTGTAATTTTACATATTACCTATGTATGTAATAATTGAAAAATATGAAATGCAGTATATACTGCCATTGGAATGTAGAAGATATAATAATGCAAGAAACAAACAAGAGTATTCAAACAAACAGCAATGGATTAATGGAATAGCCCGTCCAGAAACACCAAATGTTTTGTAATTTCAGAATTTTATACAATATAAAAGTATATGATATTTCAAACAAAATATGCAGGATTATCCCACAAGGCATAACTAACAAGAACACGAAAAGTAAACTCACTGCTCTTTCCATGGTTCCTGGCGGACCATCAAGAATTTTAATGCGAGCTTTGGTCTCTTCCGTCATTTTCTTAATAAACTCTCCCTTGCGGCCGATGATACTGCCAACCTTTTGTACAGGAATCAACATCCGGAAAACATTCTCTCCAGGCCAACCAGGCCACTTCTTTATTTCATTTCCTTTCGAATTATCCTGTGCTCCCTGTTTCTCCTGAGAATTGAAATCCCCAGTAACATCCCCAATATCATGATGTTCCTCCTCCTCCTCAGCATTCTCTTGTGGATGAGCATCGGTATCTTCGGGCAAACCTTCAATTTCGTGGCCATCAAACTGATTTTCAGGAGGATTAGCTCCCTCATCCAAATTGCCATCGTCATGTTGATCAGGCTGCAGTTGAGGAAACCCCGCATCATCAATCACATTTCCTTCATCATGTTCGTCGGAATGGTTTTGTGGAAATTCAGGGTTTTCAGGCACATAGCCTGCATCTTGTGCATCATACTCTTCCCCAGACATCACAATATCTGAAGGAGGAAAAATCAATTGAAACAACTCGTCAACATCATTTTCAACAACTAAAATGAACAAACAAACAAACAATACCTCAAATGCCAAAAAGAAAAACAAGAAAAATTTCAAGTCTACACCAAAACAAGATCCAAAATCAATTAACTGCATGGTATAATAAACATCTAGAGCCTTAAAAAACTGAACTACAAAAATCCTAAAGTTTCAACAAAATAAACATACAGAAAAAGATTAAAACAATGAGCATATATATAAAAACATAAAATATAGCATGTATACAGTCATACAAACCCACCAAATACAAACATACCTACATAGTACATACATAAGAAACGAGAAAGAAAAAATGAAAAAAAAAAAGTAACAGTCACCAACCGAATTCTCGAAACTGCCTACTCCGAAGGCAGAAGAAGAAGAAGAAAATAAAAACAAAGATTAAAAAAATTGAAAGAGGCGTGAAGAAAGTAAATGCGATACTTCAATAAAGAACAAGTAACTGAAAAATTTAAAAGCGTGATAACAAAGTGAATAACAACGATGAAGTAAGAGCTAAAAAGAGAATGTAGGAACCCTAGAGAGAGAAGAAGAAGAACGAGGAGGAGTTAGGGTTTGAGAGTTACGTTGTTCGAGAAGCTTCGGAGAGAAGAGAGAAAAAGAAAAGGCGCGGAGGCTGTATGCGGTGTTCAGAAATCAGAACCGATTTAGGTTTACTTCTGGTTCTACTATTATTGCGGTGAAGATTTTAGGCTGAGGATGAGGAGAGAGTAACACACACCACTACAATACAATCATCGTTCACACTTCACACAACATTTCCTCTTTTTTGCTTTGGCGTCCTTTAACTTACACGCATTTACAACTTTTGCGGTTTTTGTTTTTTATAATTTTTTATTTTTAGAAAATAATCCCAAAAGAAAATATCAGAAAAATAATTCTCAGGTTTGAGGAAAAGAAAAAATAAAAATAAAATTAAAAAAATTGTATTATTTTTAATATTTTTCTTTCATAAAGTTCAAAAAGTAAAAAATAAAAATACAAACTAAATTTAATTTATAGTATTTTCAGAAATGTTTTAAAGAGAAAATATAATTTCTAAAATTATTTAAAATAATATGTTAGAATAATTAATTGAACAAATTTTATTGACAGATTTTAACTACATAAAATTTAAAAAAAAAGTTTTCACTTATAAGAAAAAAAATTTTGCTGTTTAGCTTTTCAGACAGCAAACTATATATTATTTTATTCAATAAAATATTTTAGAAATGCAACTAACATAATTATCTTATTTAAGTAAATATTTTAAATTAAAAAAATATTTAAATTTTCTTGTGCTTAAAATTCTCAAATAAACATTTTAAATACTTTATTCAAATGTATTTTTAATATAAAACCTGACTTTAGAAATGATTTTGCTTGTTTGACAAAATTAAAACTACATACAAATATCATAATTTATGGATTTTTATTAATTTTTTCTTTGTTAACGTAAGTTTTTTTTTTGGGATAGGGACATAATAAGTTTTTATTAATCTAAGATTATCAAAACTATATTCTATATTTCTTTTATTATCTACATATCTTCTACTTCAACAAATAAAAATAATAACACTATTTAAATTCGTAGATATTTATTCTGTTTTTACCCGTTTAAGATAGGTAATTATCCTTAATAATATTATTTTATATTTAAATTTTACCTTAATTTATGTTATATATGTGATTATAGTTGTATAAATTTTAAAATTATATCAGCTTGAGATATTCACAAAATAATGTTAGGCTGGTTGGTTAGAGCGTGATTTTCTACTATAAACTTGTAATAAATTTATTTACCTAATTTAATTTGAATTTGATTTTACACTGAACTTATTAAAGAATAAAATTAATTTTCTTATCTTTTTTCACGTAACTTAAGATCATTCAAATTCAATAAACATCGAATTTGTTATGACTATATCTTGAAAGGTGATTTATTGCCGGTTAAAAATCTATTACAGGTAGTGTTTTATATTTTCAAATTTTAAATTAGATGTGTTAGTATTTCAAATACATTATTTTCTAATTCTTTATATGAATTTAAATTTTAAATTATTACAATTTTAATTAATTAATTAAGTATTGAATAATGAACATGATTCAAAAAATTAGAATGTTACATTCTCCCTCTCTCAAAAGAATTTATCCTCAAAATTCGTATCTCTTAAAAGATACTAATTCAACCTCATGTATCCTAGTAAATTTTGTCTATATTTCTTTATAGAAATATATGATAATCCTAACATAAGAAGTTCAATCAATCCACATATTGAAGCAAAATAAGTAAAGTTACAAAATAATTTTTATTCTCATCATGAACTAACTAAGTACATTAAATGTGACTTGGATATTTAAGTATAATATAATTATATAAGATAGATTCACAGATAATATCATTCATTTCTTTTATTTTGCATTATTAGTCTCCGTGTATCAGATATAAATTACACAATATGGCATAATAATTCAAATAACCAGTAAAACATAATAAGACGCTTAAAATACATCTTATAGCCAATCATATTTAGGTTTAGTTTGAGTAAATAATTTAAATAAGCTCTTTTAAAAAAAGAGCTTAAAACATAAGAATTTTTATTAATAGCAGCTTATAAATAAGTTATTTTGTATTTATATTTTTAGTTATAAAAGTACTTATTTTAAAGTTGTAGCGTTTGGATAAATAACTCAAAAAATACAATTTTTTTACACAAAAAAATGAATATTAAAATAATGATGATAACAAATACTTTTCAATATTGAATATTGATTTTACATAATCTAATCACTAATATTATATATGATATGGTAGGTGAAAATAAAAAATAAATATAAAATGTGTGTCAATGTATATTTTGTTGCTGTTTTTTATTTTTTTCCCTCCTATTAGAACTTCCTTCTCCTTTATTGAGGTTAAGAACTTGCTGTAATTAACTATGAAAATAATAGCAAGCTATAAAATCACACGTGAAAAAAATAAAATTAAAACTAAATTTCATACCATAGTTAAATACAAATTAAATAATAAAAAATTAAAAATAGAGTGATAAAATAAAAAAAATACTTAGAAGAAATATATGCAGTAGGTTGTTCAGATGGAACATTGTCTGAAAATAGTGATGGTGGATCAATATTTCCAACAGATGAATCATTACGTGAAAATGGTAATGGAGGACCCAAATAGAACATTGCGTGAAAACTATGGTGGAACGCCAGTGCTTCTAGCAGACCTTGCATGAAAATAGTGATGGAGGGTCAGTCACAGAGTCAAGAAGGAAAATAAAATTTTTTGTTTTCAAGTTAAATTTTTTTTTAAAGAAGTGGTAGATTAACTTATCGAGAAATAAAGAAGTCGTATATTTCTATTTTTTTAAAAAGTTATAAATTAATTTTTTGAAAAGTTAAAAACTTTTTTTAAAATAGTGTCAAACCTGTATACCTGTATCGCAACTTTTCATAATTCAAAAATAAAAAAAATAGCTTATACTACTTTCCAAACGAACTCTTAAGTCTTTACTTCTCAATGCCTGTACCTAATGCATTCTCATTTTATTCTAACCTCAGTCTATAGTGTATCTTTCATCTAGGTCTCTTAATTTGATCATTAAATATTTTATAGATATCAAATTTTAATATCAACTTAATCTTATCTAAATATTTCTTTTAAGTCCTGTCATTTATGTCTAAGAATAATTTTAGTTCACATTCAAATCCAACTTTTTAAATTTGTCACTAGACAATTTAAATATTCTGAATACTATCTCTTAATAATTTCAAGTTGCAAACTTTGTACCGCATGACTACCGTCTCAAAATGAAATTTTTTATGATTTATAAATAATAGTTTTTTGAGTATATCTACCTCAAAAAATAAAGAGAAATCGAGGATTACTGTTCTCATAACAATCTCACGTTCTATTTAATTTCTTTGTGACTCTACATTAACATGTTTTTTTTATAGGGATATTTTAGAGTCACATAACTTCATTTTGATTTTTGTCACGTGTCATTTTGAATGCTATGAAATTAAATTATAAATTTATAAGTTAGTCATATGTTTATAATATTCCTAAAAATATTAGTTTCAGCCATCTAAAAATTAAATGTAAATTCTATAGGCCTAATAATTGAGTTAAAATTTTTGAAAATAAATTACATAGCAATGTTTTTTTTTCTTATTAAGTTTAACTAGATTAAGATATGCGCACTGCGTGAAAACGTTTTGTACATAGTCCTTTAGAAAACTAATAGAAAAATTATTTTTTTTAGTTTTATAGTTAGTTATAAAACATTTATATGACTGTAAAAAGAAATAATTATATTATAATAAATTCAATAGTACAATATAATATTAACAGTATAATAAAATTAATTTTGTTAAAAAAATTTTATTGTTATCTAATTTTGATAAATGGATTACATTTAAACTACTAATTGATAAAAAAAATTGTATATTTATTGACACTCAAATAAATCTTGACTCATAAATTTTTACTTGACTGAAAATATTTATTATTGTCAAATAAAATTCTACAATCATTTAAATAAATTAAAAAAAATTATAAAGAATTAACATAAATTTAAATATTTTCATAATAATTTACGTTAATATCATTAAATACTAATTGATTTCACAAATTTTAGTTCTATCTCAAAAATTCAAAATCTATCAAAATATGATATATAAGTTGTTTAATAAATAATAGAAATTTTTTTAAAATAGCTTAATAATGATATTAAATTTATTATTAATTAAGAGATGATGCTAGAAAAAGTTACTAGACAGAGAGGTAAAAGAGAAAATTTAAAAAATGTACTACAACTTGAAAAAAAAGGTTAATATGACAATAGGACCCTATATGAGATATCATTCTCTCTCTATATATATACATAATAGTTGATCTTAGTCCTACATGCAACACTCTATATATAAAATAGTTAATCTTAGTCCTACATGAATATTTTACCACACAAAATTTTATGCTATAATTGTAAATTAAAGGTAGTGAGATATTATGATCTTTAAAAAATACATACATAATAATTAAAGAATAATAATATATCTAGGAGCCTGTAAAGAAAAGATAACAGAACAAAAATTGCATGACACTCGAAACGTCAAAGATATAAAGCGTCGATATATAGAAACGACAGAAATATATATATCAGAGTTCAAAAGAAATACATAGCAAATACTAGTTTCGACTTACGAAGACGAGGCCAACTAGAAAGTATAATACAAACCAGAAGTTAAACGAAACATAATATTATTTCTCTAAAGATCAACCTTTAAAAGGGATATACATATACATATACAAAAGTAAAGAAATAAACAACACTAAGCACAAAATACAAAATATAAAGGAGTCTTCGCTTTTCATAGAGAGTCTGGTACGCTCAACGAGGTATGTCACGTCCTGCATTTGAAAATAACAAAATTTGATAATGGATGAGAATCCAAAGATTCTCAATAGGTAATAATTCTAAATAGAGAATACGTAAAAAGATATGAACCCGCTAAGCAATCCTAAACTCCAAAATACACTAAATTGAAGCCTAGGGTCCTTCCTAAATCCAAAAAGGGTAATCAAACTAAATCTCACCAAAACTAGTGATTTTAGATTCTCAACTCTGCTCAATACAAGTCATCAATCATACTAGTGATCTCAAATCTCAACGCGAAGCAAGTGGGACAAACTACAACCCTTGTATTTACCCAAGGAGTTCTAATCTCAACTCTGAGCAAGTGAGACAAACCACAACCCTTGCATCTATCCAAGGAGCTCAAATATCAGTGAAATTTATTTCCGTCATCCAATTATATCAATATATCGCATCAAGAACAACCCTCAGCATCACCAACGCCAGCATAAGGGATCTCTCAATCGTTCAAACAAATACAAAATAATACAAAGAATATACAAATAGAGAAAACAGATAAGGCAATTACCTCAATTAGTATATAGATACAATTATTCAACAAGCCAAGCCAAAAACAAGATGCACACCTAATCAATACACACAAATACAAATGATGCATGCCTGTCCTACTGGCCATGAGCTCACGTGTCGGTTATTTTGCCAAACTCGACACAAGTCCGGTTGGCATCTCCTGAATCAGTCTCTATATTGCGCCTCCCCAGAAAAAAATATTCTGAGAGAGAGTGTCCCACCACCTTCTCCTGGAGGTATACTTAGAGAAAAATATTTCTAGAAAAAGTGCCCTACCACCTTCTCCTAAATGCCGTATAATTTTGTGGGATAGTGCCCTATCACCTTGCAACTAGAGAGAGACGTGGAGAAAAAATTCCGAGAAAGAGTGCCCGACCACCTTCTCCACCTTCAACATACACAATTAAAGGAAGATGTGGGGGAAAACATTCCAATGGAGAGTGCCCTACCACCTTCCCCACTCTCATACCGCAACTGCATCCCCAGGAGAAATAATTTTGAGGGAGAGCGCCCTACCACCTTCTCCTGGAGGCAGTTCCACATCAATACGCAAGTGGGATTCACCACCGTCATTGTCATTTCGATCATTCGACCACAATCAGTCAGCATTAATGTCTTTAACTCAAATTCATAACCAATAGATTCATCAATCCTAACCTTTTGTTCGATTTCTCAAGTTTAGACTCATCAACCCAAACTCTCTGTCAGTTTGTCCATTCTATTCTCTCATGAGAGGGATAATACCACCGTCCTCACCACGGTCAGAACGAACCACCATCCTCACAGTCATGTCATCCATTTTAACTAAGCGTTTATCTGAGAATAATCAATTTAATTCATTCCATATACTCACACACATTCCAGAGTCCAAAAACTAGGTATCAGACCTTAATTGGGGGGTTACAGAAGGTTACAAGCTTGGCCAGAAAGTCAAACAATCAAAAATAGAGTTTAATTGAGAAAACAGGACTTGTGCATACACACAAAACAGAAGTGTTCCCTAGCTTATGCGTATGCGTGACCAGTTGTATGTACGCACAACTTGTAAAATCCTTCTCGTGCGTGTGCACAATCCTTGTGTGGACGCACGAGTCCCTTCACCCGTTCTGACTTGTGCATGCGCATAACCATGTGCGTGCACACACATACCAGAATTTTTTATTTTTTCTGCAAACTCTCATATTTTAGATTTAGAACTCAACTTTCATTCATTCATAATTTTCTCTACAAATTTTTGTTTTCCTTCATTTTTAATCTGATTTAAAGCTCTCATCACTAGCTACAATTTAAGATAAAGTTCATACAAATCCAAGTTTCAAGTGCTAAGTTATTGTCCGTCGAAATTGATCAAAATTCTGTTTTTACCAAAATTACTAAATTGTCAATTTTTACCAATTCTCAAACCAATTCAATCTCAAACCATTCCAAAGTTATTTATAAGTATCTTAACATTTATTCATCAATCTTTATCCATTCAACACCCAATTAAACAAGTTTTAACACGACAATCCAACTTTTCAAAATTTTATCAACAAATCAATCACAACATGTTAATCACTCAACCAAACCACCTCATTCATAATCATTCTCAACATTCCAAATTTTCTAACCTACCGCAACTTACCAAATAGGGGATACCTTACCTTATCACAACCTCCAGCCCAAATTCACACTAATCAATATAATAACAACTATACTACAATATTCTTATCCAATTTCAATCTTACCATTATATAGCACTCACCAAACACCCAATTCACATAATCATACTAAATCACACTTCATCATCAACACAACATTTAACACTATCCTAGGACAATTAACCTAGGTTTACACATACAGTTACACAATGTCTATCCAAAATTAAGACATGTACCTTAATGACGGCGGCTTCTCAACACTTGACTTTTCTCACCAAAAAAGAAATGGACCCAAGCTTCAATCGACACCACCGAGTGCTCCAAGGACAAGCCCAACTCAAAATTCTACAACAACTCAAATCAAGCAATCCAACTTGCACCAAAATTATCGAACAACTCTACCCAAATATAATTAAACCAATATTACATGTTTTTCAAGGTAGGGTTTCATACATAATTAGGAATAATGAAGGGATTAGGCTTTCTTACGTTAACTCACTAAATTTAGTGATGAAAACCACTAAGAATACAAGTTAGAGAACTCCTATAACATTAAAATCACCAAAAATTCTCAATACACAAACTCAAAATGCGAAATTAGCTTTGAATGAGAAATTGGAGCTGAAATTTCAAGTTACTTACCAAACTAATTGGATAAAATTGAAGAGGATGAGATAAATTTCATGTAACCGCAAACAGGATGGCGATCGAAGTTCCGTAGTAAAAGTTATGGTAATTTGAAGGTGAAGAAGTTAGGGTTTCCTTCTTCCCCTTTCTCTCTTCTCTTTCCAACCGTGCCCCTCTCTCTTGGAGTGAGAAAAATGAGCTGAATTCATTAAGTTATGAGCTTATATATGTGTGGGCTTGGGTTCAACATAGGCCATTTTGGTATTTTTTTGGTCCGTTGGCCCAACTTAGAGCCAAAACCTTTAAGATAAGTGCTCGAACTTATGTTCCAAATTAAATTTTCACCAATAATTTTTCAAATTATAAATATTAAATTCATAAACCTTTTTTGCTTATAACTAATTTATTAATTGATTATTCATCATTTATCAGAGTTTTACACTACACTGATCTAAACTTTGTTAAATATATTATTTGGTTCTGAAACTGACTGCTCTATCTTGAAATCTTTTTATTTAAAAAACTTTTAGGCATTCTTACTTCCAAAAATCATACATTTTTTTAAAGATCTTAAACTTTAGAAGTAACAAACTAGACTTATCAAAGTTTTCACCTAAATCTTATCCTACTTGAAAAAGTAATGTATAGAATAAAAAATTGACTATGCAACTTACTGTTTTTATATTATCCTAAGCGAGAATTCTAGTTTATAGCCTAATTTCTAACCAGCAATAAAGATCATCAATCATCAAGTAATATTCTAGCACATCAAACTTAAATATTTAAGTCATATAAATCACATGTAAAGGTTTAATTAGTTACATATCGCTATTCATATGCATTCACTTAAAAGCAATTAGACAAGTTAATCTTATTTGTTTAAGGTGCAAATTGTAAGTTTCTTGGTCTCTTATTTTCAAAATTATTTTTATATAACTTGTCACTCATTATTTTATATGAGCATGTGAAGAATATTCCTAATTATTTTTTGAGAATGTCTCGTATGCATTTGGCTATGTCTTTAAGTATGAGTAGAGTGTTTTTAGATGATCTATGTTTTTACATTAACACATACACATTTTGACCAAATAACTACAGCGACAAGCCTCAAACAAAATATTTAGGAGCATAATAACTTTTACTATTAGATGTTCATATATTTTTAATCTAATTTCATCACATAAAAAATTTTTATTGCATTTACACTAATTATAACTAAATGATAATAAATTAATCTTGCAAGTATAGAATATGGTCCTATAGGATCAAATCCAAATGAGTAGATTTAGAGATATTAACATAAAAAATTGATGTACTAAATTATAAAAGCAAAAACAAGGACATACTTTACTCATATCAAATAATCATAAAAAGATATCATAACCACAATTGTAATCACTCAATAAGAATAAAATAAGACACATAGAAAATTTCAATTCTCTCAATTTGCATAACTATAATTAAACAATCGCCTATTTTTCCTTCTTAATATGAATTTGGGTTTAGCACTTAACGTTTCGTATCTATGTTTTTGATATCTTGCTCCTAATAATGCATTAGTCTTTTCAACTCAATTTAACAGTGTATTATTTTGTGCTGTGTCGTTTCTAATTAAAGATGGTACGAAAAAAAGAGGTGAGAAACAAAAATGATGTGTTCTTTGAACACATGTTAATTAATCTTTAATTTTTTTAATAAATATACAATATCAAAGACTCATTTATTTTTTAAAAATAATTATAAAAGATGTTTAATACAATATTATTAAGGGTTATACTATGATGCTAAAGAAAAAATTTTTCAGCAGGTGCTGAAAATAGGTGGCAGAGTGAAACAGTTACGCGTGTGTAAGTTGTCTTGATAATAGCCGACAATTCCTACAGCGTGGCCATAAAGTGATGGAAAAGAAAGTTTAATTAAATGTCATTTGGTTAAATATTAATTTTTAATTTTTTAACAAATTAGACATTTTTTAAATACAATAGATTAATAGCAATCACCTTTATTTACTTAAAAAATAAAGAGTATAATACTCTTTTGTTCTAGACAATAATAAAAATATAATAAAAAATAATTTTAAACAATTTTTTTATACATATTTATTGTTGCTTCTAGAATAAAAATAAAAATTTTAAATTTTACTACAATAATTTTTTGTAAGAATAAATTATTTGGATAAATTAAATTTTAAAATAACATATTTTAAAGATAATTTTTAAAAATGAATTAAAATTTTTTAAACCAAATGGTTAAATATTATACTCTTAGTATTGTCTTTTTTTGTGACTAAATAGAAAAGAAAGAAAAAAAAGAGACAAAACCAAATTAATTGACTAGGGTCATATCTAAATCTATTAGATGTTGAAGCTCACTCCATAGTTGGCTCCAATTCGAGTGAATGTCCGCGCCAGAAGCAGCTGCTTTAGCCATAACACTATTTGCAGTCCTTTGAATTAAAAGAATAGAGACTTTCCAATTCCAATTCATAACCTCATGTATATGCTTTGCCAAATCCCATTCTGGAATATCCTTACTAAGTATTCTTTGGTTTACCAAGAAAAGAGCTTTTAAACAGTCTGTTTCACAAATAACCTCACGAAATTCACTCTCCCAAGCAAAAAGTAAACCTCTCCAAATTGCATACATAAGAGCATTGTATTCTCTATTTTTTAAATAAGTAAAAATGATTGCTATTGACCTATTGTCAGGCACAGACTCAGTAACAAAATGAGGGGACATTTGCCCCATTGTGTTTTTAATTTTTTTTTTCAAAAATAGTTATATATAACATACTCTCATTTTAAATTTTAAGTGATCCAATACAAATAAATTAAACCTAATCAAATTTAAAGTGATCCAATACAAATAAATTTTAAATTCACTTTTTTATTTCTCTGTTATTTTGACTATTATTTAACCTAATCAAATTTAGTTTTTGTGTCTTCGCTCTTTTATTCCCTTAGACCATCTTCTTATTTTTATGTTTTCAATCTTCTTTTTCTATTCCTTGTCTAGTAATTATATTCTCTTCATCAAAAGGTAAATTTCAAATTATCCATTTTTTTATATAACTCTCCATAACTCTATCTATCTTTCAATTTTATTATTTTTCTTTTTAATATTTCAATTACAAATTTTAATTCAAACAATTATAATTTATGTATTAATCTAATTTTTTATTCTCTCTATGACTTTCTATATTTTATTTTAATCTCAATTTATTCATCCTTATTATTTTTCTTTTATCTTTTGTTCTATTATATGTACCTATATTACATATAAAATTTTAAAATAAATTGATTAATTTACTAATTTAGAATATATTTTTTACTTTTAAAAATAATAATAAAAAACATTTTAATTATAATACATAATTAGACAGATGCATAAAATCTTTTATCTAACATTATACCAAAATTAAATTAAAAAATATATATAACAAATTTAATTATTTTAAAAGGAAAGAAAGAAAAAAATATAAATTAAGTTTTTATTATTTTATATAAATATACTTTTTATATATAGATTTAATTTTTCTAGTATTTATATATAATTCTAGTTTCAAATTATAAATATTAGTATATCATTAGGCGCTAATCTGCCAATTAATTCAGTCTTTTATTATTAAATTCTAAAAAAAATTAGTTAGGATAACAAGTTATCTATAATTTAATGGTTTAATTATTCTGCAGGTCCCTATAGTTTTACCGAATTTTCAATTAGGTCTCTATACTTTTTTTCTTTTCAATTGAGTCCCTATACATTATTTTTTTTTCAATTTAGTCCTTGTTAACGTTAAACGTTAAAAAAATATTAGTAAATTATGAAATTACTTGTATACCCCTAGGGACCTAATTGAAAAGAAAAAAGTATAGAGATCTAATTGAAAATTTAGAAAATAATAAATATTCAATGAAAGATATTCTTATAATTCCTTTTATTTTATCACTATCATTCTTTTTCTTATTTATATACAAATTGTACCAAAAATACCTTCTCTTTATTTTTTTAACTTTCAAAATACCTTATCTTAAGAATATACAAAAAAAATAATGAATAAAATGAAACAGAAATAATAGTAATAAGTATAATATAAAATTTAATTTCCATCACTCAAGTATTTATTATGACCAACATAATAAAAGAACTTGCATATGACATATAGTAACAAGAACCATTGATAGAATAATAACTAAAATTATTTACAAAAACTAAGTTCTGTATAGTTCCTCAAACAAGAGAATCAATTTGACTGACAAAAACTCAAAAACAAGTATATTGAAGAAATGAATTTTCTTTATGGTAATAAGAACCATTAGAAAGAAATCCCTAAAGGCTGCTTGTTCTAGCATAAACAGATATTCCATCTCCCTTGGATATGATCTTTGCCATTGCAACTGATGTCAAGTGATGCACAGGCCGTCGAGCACCAAAAATGAGCAGAAAATACAATGCATCCTCACAACGTTTTTGCCACAACAAAATATTTTCCTAAAAAATATGATAAATTGTAACATCAGAAAACACACTAAGATTTTTAATGAAAACACAAATCAACATCAACAAATAATATCAAATGAATGGCAATAAACCTTAATTAAAAAAAAATTCTCAAAAGGTCTTTTGCTAATACAGTCACCGATTTTACTTTTCATGGACTTACCAGTCAGTGCAGCAAACCTTAAAATAACTCAAACTAAAATATGCTATTATGGACTAAAATAACTCAAACTTAAATAACTCAAACTTAAAATAACTCAAACCTCAAAAGGTTTGGTTTTACCAAACCTTACTTTTTATGGAATACCAGTAAGTACAGCAATGAGTTTAAAATAACTATTATGAACTTAACAAAACTAATATATAACTCAAACTAAAATATGCTGCTTCCAGTATTAAGAGTTCTTTTTTATTTGTTTTATTTATCTATTTACTTTTTATGAAAGAAGAATACATCAAATAAAGAGAAGAATAAGTAGTAACACACATTGCTCATTACTACAAAAATTTTGTCTCTTTCCTGCTCCACAAAACCAGCAAACATGGTTAAAAAAACTAATTGAAGCTTGCATAACAGACTCAATAAAGGGATCAATGAGTAATCCACTAATCCTAGCTCAAATTGGGGGCACAAAGCATCACATAACATGATATGAAATCAGATATTAAGGCATGAAGTAACAAAAAAAAAATTATCATGAGAAGCTTCATGTCTTCAATGGTTAGTGTTACTTCAAGATTTGTTATAAACTTGCCACCATGATGTATGTCTATGGTGAAATCTGAGTCTCCCATCACTACAGATATTAAAAACAGAAACATAATCCATTTAAAAAAACATCATCACAGCAACAACAATCAACATTTAAGAATAAACACAATTTATCATTAGCAAAATTAATTTATATTTCAACCCCCTTTAACAAAATCCATGCACAGAGATATCCATATTGCAAACCCTAAATCAACCATTATCAAAACAATCCAAAAATCAATTTCAGAAATAGATATTCAACCAATGTCATTTTTATAAAAAAAATTAGAATACACATCAAATTTTAAAACTAACAAAAGAAGCTTTTTTTCCTGACCTGTTTTCAGAGAGAACGTTCGAGTGCAGGGAGATGGAGCAGACGCACAATGCAGGGACGGGAGGCCAGGCGCTACGAGGCTCCGATCGATACGGCGCAGCGACGGAGGATGCACTGACCACCTCCGAACGGAACAGAGTAGAGCAGACCAGTTCACAGGGAAGGTGGCGACGGACAGCAAACCACCAAGCATTCCTTGCAGAAGCCCCCAGCGACGGATGTTGACGACGGCCCGAAAGAGGGGAAGCAGAGGACGACTTAATCGCGTTCTCCACAGAGCTTAGGGTTTCTTTTTTTTACTTGTGATAAACTGCAAGGGTGATTTGGGTATTTTGAAATAATGCATGTTTTTTCAGCTAGCCACTCCAACCAAATTTAAAGAATATTCGTTTTTTACCAAGAATATTCTATTAACTTTAACGTTATACACACGTCAGGGACTTAATTGAAAAAAAATTCATGTATAGGGACTTAATTGAAAAGAAAAAAAGTATAGGGACCTAATTAAAAATTTGGTGAAACTATAGGGACCTGCAGAGTAATTAAACCTAATTTAATTAAAATATTTTAAGTTCAAGTTTTAGAAATAAAAAAAAATATTTTTTATAAAGTATATATAATGAATAGTATTTTAAAATAAAAAATATTCACTAACTCTTTTTAAATTTTATATCTCCATATAATTAATAATGTTCAGTCAAATTTTTTTTGGTATATATATTTTTGTCTTCACTTCTAAAATTTTTTAGGTCCGTCACTGTCTATTATACTTAAAAAATTGTCTAATTTGTTAAAAAAATTAAAATTAATATTTAAATTTTTAAAATTTACAATTTGCTATAAAAAAATATTATAAAAGAATTTAAAAAATTACTGAAAATGGGGGCTATCTAAAATTTGGAGACTATTTAAAATCACTTATACGGAAGAAACAACTAAAAATTTAAATTTTGTTATACATTTTTTATGTCAACATCTAATATTTATTGGACTCCCAAAAACACCATAATCATTATCATTAACTAAATTAAATAATATATAATTAAAAGTTCTCCTCCATCACTCTTGCAGGAATCGTCGACTATCATCAAGATAACCTACACATACGTAATTTTTTTTACTGTGCCACCTATTTTCAGCACTTATCGAAAAATTTCTTGTTTAGTACCATAGTATTACTCTATTATTAAATCTTTTTTTAAATGATCTCTTTTCATTTTATATGTCAGCAATTAAAGTTAATAAATTAAAAAAAAAGACTTCTTATGAGAGTCTAAATTTATTTTCCTAATATGTTTATATAAGTTATAACATCCGCCTATAAGAACTTTGAAAAAAAAAATAGTATACAAAGTGAAAATTATTAAAATTACTTAAGTAAAGCGAAGATATGATCATATAATAAAAATATTATCCTTAATAAATTGATTTAGCTTGTATTAATTTATATAGAGCACAACACTCTACCAAATCGGCTTAACTTGAATTAATGAAAAAGCATTGGAGAACAACTTAGAATCAGTCAAGTTGTAACAATTATAATTAATATTTATTTTTTATTAAAAATAATATACTTAATATGTTAATGATCAATATTAATTATTAATTAAAAAAAGGTTGTCAAATACAGCCACATTTACGTTGTCCGTTTCAATGAGATCCCAACCCTAATCTCGCAATCGCATCCCCAAAGGTCTTCACGTGCTGTCGTCGTCGTGGTTCTTGCACCGTTGCCATGCTATCGCGGAGATCGATCAAACGCGCATCGCCACTCTCCAATTTCATTTATAATCCAATCCGTTCCGTCAACGAGAAACTCAACCTTACTCAGCGCGATCGCATCCCAACCCCACGTTAGTTATCGTCGTCGTCGTGCATGCCCTGTCGTCGTGCCGCCAAACATCCCTCCTAAACGTGTAGCAACGTGAACAGCCCCCTCTCGTGGAGCCATAGCGTTCCACCTCCATAGGAACAAGGTGTAGTTGTTGCCGTTGAATGCAGTTTGAAAGTGTTGCGTCAATGGAACTATCAACTTGTGAAGAAGGATCATGTGACACTTCTCATGATGTGAGTGATCACTCTAATTGCACCTTAGTCAATGCCCGGTGTTTGAGTGATGTTGATACCCAAAGTGTGGAGAAGGTGAGTGGTAGTTTAGTAGTATAATTGGTGTTGGTATTTTTTATGCCAGTCTGATAGTATAACTTTGATATATAATGTGTTTTTTGTCTCTTTTTGTTATCCAAGTTGCATATTTTTTTGGAACTTTGTTTATATTTTTTGGATGTACTTGCATGGATACTTTTGTTTGTTATTTGATATTTTGTAATAATCTATTGGATTTTTGTATGTAAATTAGTGGATTTTTGCTTGTCTATACATGGTGTGCTCAATGAATCATCCAATTTTGGAAGAGTTTTTTGGGGTGTTGAATAATGGATGCTTATATCTTTATGTAATATGTTTTTAGTTTGGTTTGCTCAATTGTATTAGGATGTTCTCGGTTGCAAGTGGAAGAAGCTATTGACGTTATTGAGTTGGAGAATGATGATACGGAGTTGAGTCATGAGGTGTGAATTGTATTTAATTATTGTCATAATAATAACGAATTATTGGAGACAAATTTTTAAGTGTGTGTGGCATTGAATGTTATTTTTTTAAATGGATTTGTAGTTACTGGATCACACTGGAATTCAACTAGAGAAAATTCTGTACGTAGGATTGCGATTTGATTCCTTGCAGCTGGCACAAGAGATCCTTCAAAGGTTGGTCCAGACCACATTCGAGGTCCTTCAAAGGTGGCAATGAAGAGTCGGCCGAGATTGAAGAGGCTCGGAGCTGAACCGGACAGATCGATCAAGAAATATATGCAAAGAAAGAAGAAAAATATACTCCCGGTATGTATTTAGCATTAGTGAATTTTGGTTCCTTTTGTTGAAATGGCTAATAGATATAATTTGACTTATTTACTTTTTGCGTGATAATTTTTTCTAGGAAAGATGTAGCAGCGGTTCGGAATGTAGCAGTTGGTTCTACTGTTCGGGGCAATCAATCGCAGGAGCATGGCAGATTCATGTCATTGTTAAACTCGTTTGGAAACAGCTAGAAGGATTTTGTTTAGGAATTTGTAAGAAGTCCTTTGGTTTTTGGATTTTTATTTTTCCTTTTTTTAACACAATTCTTGTGGTATATGGTTTAATAAATATTTTTTAATTAAGAATATATCATTATTTTTTGAATGTGATACACTAATCTGATTTTAGTATTATAAGTTTTCTATGATCAAACTTGGATCTAAATCAACACAAGTTATATGATTTATATATTGGAAGAAACAACACAGGGGTTCTTTAACTAAGGTTACAACAACAAAGCCTTGTCCCACTAAGTGGGGTCGGCTACATGAATCAAACGACGCCATTGTGCTCTGTCATGTATCATGTCTACAGAGAGACCGTTTACATGTAGATCTCGTTTGACCACCTCATGGATGGTCTTCTTAGGTCTTCCTCTTCCTTTCGCCCTTTGTCCATCTTCCATCTCATCTACCCTCCTGACTGGATGTTCTATCGGTCTTCTTCTCACATGTCCAAACCACCTGAGACGCGATTCAACCATCTTTTCCACAATGGGTGTTACTCCAACTCTCTCTCTTATATCTTCATTCCTTATTTTATCCAATCGCGTATAACCACCTTTAAATTTTAAAGGCACTTTTTTGTCACATATAAAACCAGACGCACTCCGCCATTTTGACCAACCTGCTTGGATCCTATGATTTACATCATGTTCAATCTCTCCATTATCCTGTATGATGCACCCAAGATACTTAAAACTATTAACTTTTCGTAGAATGTTCTCTCCAATTTTCACCTCTAAATTGGAGTTCTCCCTTCTCAGACTGAACTTACATTCCATATATTCCGTCTTGCTACGGCTTATGCGCAGACCATACACTTCTAGAGCTTCTCTCCATAACTCCAACTT
>NC_029773.3:11061212-11075718 GCF_000817695.3 Arachis duranensis | reverse complement strand
TAGATAGGTACCAAGGTGCTCTTTCTCCACTCATCGGGCATCTTCTTTGACCTTAAAATCTCATTAAAAAGCTTGGTTAACCAGTTGATGCCTTTTCCTCCAAGACCCTTCCAAACCTCAATCGGGATATTATCAGGTCCTACTGCCCTGCCATTTTTCATCTGCTTTAGAGCCTCTTTTACCTCGAAGTCTCGAATCCTTCGATAGTAGTCAAAGTTTTGATCTTCTTCGCTTGTGCATAATCGACCAAGGCTCGGAATAGTCTTCTGTCCCTCATTAAATAACTCGTAGAAGTAGCTCTTCCACCTTTCATTAATCTTCTCCTCTTGAGCCAACACCTCTCCATCCTTATCCTTTATGCACTTAACCTGGTCCAAATCTCTCGTTCTTCTTTCCCGGCTCTTTGCAATTCTATATATACCTTTTTCTCCTTCTTTCGTATCCAAAGACTGGTAGAGACCCTCATATGCTCTTGTTCTTGCTTCACTTACAGCCACTTTTGTCTCTTTCTTAGCCGCTTTATATTTTTCCCAGTTATCTGCATTGCGGCATAAAGACCACTCTTTAAAGCATTCTCTTTTTATCTTTATCTTTTGTTGTATACTTGCATTCCACCACCAGGACTCCTTGTCTCTTGGTCCTATTCCTTTGGATTCACCAAAACTTTCTTTTGCTGTTCTTCTAATAACTTCTGCCATCTCCCTCCACATCTCTTCCGCGCTTCCATTCCCATCCCACTTTGCCTCTTCTCCTACCCGTCTTAGGAAGCTTCTTTGTTCCTCACCTTTCATCCGCCACCATCTCGTCCTTGGGTTCTTCGTATGATGTCTTTTCCTCAACCTTTGCTCAACGCGAAAATCCATGACGAGCACCCTATGTTGTGTTGTCAAACTCTCTCCCGGGATAATTTTACAGTTAATGCAAAATTTCCGGTCGACCCTCCTCAACAAGAAGAAGTCGATTTGAGAGCTTGTCATGCCACTCTTATAGGTTATAAGATGTCCGTCTCTCTTTTTAAAACATGTATTTGCAATGAGAAGATCAAAAGTTGAGGAAAAGTCCAAAATAGTTTTACCCTCGGCATTGATCACCCCGAAACCATGGCCTCCGTGAATACTCCCATATCCAGTCACTTCTCTCCCAACATGGCCATTTAAATCTCCTCCTAAGAAAATCTTATCTCCTAAAGGTATGCCTTGAACCAAACTCTCTAGATCCTCCCAAAATCTTATCTTGTGTTGTTCGTCCGAACCCACTTGCGGTGCATAGGCGCTAATCACATGAAAAGCACCTCCCTCCACCCCAAGTTTGATAGAGATGATCCGATCTCCCACCCTCTTGACATCAACTACGTCCTTCTTCCACTGCTTATCCACAATTATTCCAACTCCATTCCTATTCTTCACCTTTCCTGTATACCAAAGTTTGAAACCAGAAGAATCCAACTCCCTAGCCTTTGCACCAACCCATTTCGTTTCTTGTAGGCACATAATGTTAATCTTCCTCCTTGTCATGGTGTCCACCACCTCCATGGACTTTCCTGTTAGAGTGCCTATGTTCCATGTCCCAAATCTCAACCTTTTGTCGCTTCGACCTTTACCTTTTCCTTTGTGAACTAGCTTATTTACCCTCGTCCGTTCACGAAAACGCGAGAACCCTTGCTCATTTAACACTACATCCGGGCACCGATGCAGCGGCTCTTGCTTTGACACCGTACTCGAGCCATACGGCGCGTTACTTCCAGGTAACGACCTAGCTTTAGCGCAATAATGTCTTTGATTCATGTCATGGGGGGTTCGGCTATATTTTTACGTTGGTTGCCGAAGACCTAACACAACCCTCCTCCTTTATCCGGGCTTGGGACCGGCTATGTACCGCAAGTGTAACATAGGCGGAGTTGGTTCTTTAACTAAGGTTGTGTTTCAATTATTGGAATGTTATGTTTTTAAAGTTATTTTGACTAAGATTTATAAAAAAAATACCACAAGAGTCTCATTAGAAACTCCCATAAGTCTCTTAAATAAACTTCAATTTAAGAAAATGAAAGACACATTCACATAAGACACTTCCATTTGCGGACACATCCATAGATAGGCACATTCATAGAAGACACAACTAAAAAAGACACCTCAATTTGAAGAACATCCACAGAAGATACAACTAAAAAAAATACATTCATTAGAAGACACATCCCCAGAAGACAAATCCTTTAGAAGGCACATCTATATATAGACACATCCACATAAGATATATCCAAAAATAGATGCCTCCAACAAAGACATCTCCATTGAAAGATTCATTCATAAAAGACGCATCCAATCATTAATCTGTTAAAACAAATCACATGTTTATCTTTTGCAAAAAGACAAATCAATGTCTAAACAGGGTATTCAAAGCCATAATAGACACAACGTTCAGGAGTTAACCTAAAAAATTTCACAAAGATCACAATAGAAACGCTCACTAATAAGAGCATATGAATCCAAAAGACACAATTAATATGTGTAACACAAGAAAAATATCAAGATGTAACTCAGCAAGAATGTCACAAGACTAGTTAAACAATAATGTTCTATTCAACTTTCTTCTTCTCATGTTTGTCTCCTTGTTAGGTCTTTTTCTTGGGTAATACGCTAGCTCATCGAAGAATGCTCTTTGTGTTCGGTGCTGTGAACGATGACCTAACCTCCTGACGTTTGTTCTTTAGATTGTTGCAGCGCACAGTAGGTTGAGAACGTCTATCGAGGGCGTTCAGTGCTTGGTCAATCACTGAATTATGAGGATTCAGAATGATATCAAGCATTGTCCCATCGATTCTACCTCAACTAGCTTTGCTTCATCTAGATCTCTCATCATATCAGTGATGTAACAAGGTGAGCATCTTGTCTCTAATAATTTCTGTTAATATAGGAAGTGACCGTAAGAAGGAAATAGAATCACAAATTAAAAGAGAAGCACATAACATGGACGTTGTAGTACCGGTTTTTTCATTTTTTGCAAGGTGATTTTCAGCAACACACCGAAAGTGGGGGGCTTCCGACGCTGGTTGGGAATGTAAACTAGTTTAACTGAAAAATAAAATCCGATGCAAGCATCAAATTAATACTAAATTAAACACACATTCCAGCTCAATCAACAACACCCCATAGTAAAAAGAGAGGGAAAAAAACTCTAACAGTTTATCAGTACCGAGAGAAACATCAAACACTTTTAGATAATTTAGACCATTGAAGCTATAAATTACTAAATTATAAACAAATACCAATTCAAAAAAAATAATTCCAAGATTCAACTTTTCGGTTTTTTTTTTCTCAGTCAACTAAATCAGAGGTACAAGAATAACAAGACATAAAGTAATTCAACAGCAACCTCTATTAATCAAATGGACATCAAAGAACACTGAACGAAACCAAATAAATTCAGTTAGTGATAACCATACATATAATTTGAACCATGGAACGGTGCATAAAAATTAACTTTAATCAGAAGACACACCGATTTTAGATAATTTAAACTATTGCACCTATTAATCGCTAAATTATAAACCAAAAATCAATTCAGAAAAAAAATTTCAAGATTCAACTTTTCGTTTTTCTAAATCAACTAAATCAAAGGTACAAGAATAACAAGACATAAAGTAATTCAATAACAATCTCTGTTGATCAAATGAACATCAAGGAACATTGAATGAAATCAAATAAATTCAGTTAGTGACAACCATATATATAGTCTGTACCATGGAAAGCTGCATGAACATTAATTTTGATCAGAAGACACACTTATTTTTAGAGAATTTAAACCATTGCACCTATTAATCACTAAATTATAAATCAAAAATCAATTCAGGAGAAAAAATTCCAAAATTCAACTTTTGGTTTTTCTAAATCAACTAAATCAAAGGTACAAGAATAATAAGACATAAAGTAATTTAATAGCAACTTCTATTAATCAAATGAAGATCAAAGAACACTAATAGTCAGTTAATAGGATTATAACTATTATTTGTTACTCAGCACTCCGAAACATCACTCCATATTTATGGGTATAACAACTTTATATTTTTCAAACCCAATTATAAGTTGACCACATTTAAACCCAATTTAAATCCGAAAAAAAAACGAACTTATAATCCTATTTTTATCCCATAGTTCTGAATTCTCTAAACAATTATAATTATCAATGCATACAACAGCTCTGGAGCAAAGTATAATGAACTAATATCATATAAAAATGCAATTCAATTCATATAACAATCCTGCAGCTGCTTGAAGGTAGAGCAATAGCGTCGGGTGGTCCAGCTAAGAAGGGGATGCATCTTCAATGGAGCGGCCATGGTGACATACAACAGTAGTGGCGGTGCTGCGTTAATTTGCCGAAGACCCGCGGTTGCTTGCCGATAGACGCGCTGGCGGCGCTGACCAGGATTGATGTTAGCGACAGAAAACGTGTGCGAAGAGGTGAGTTCGGTGGCACTACATTAGTATCTTGGTAAATGAGGTTGAACGGTGAAAATTAATGTAAAGTAGGTTTATTATAGTAATTGGGAGAAATTAGATTTACCATTTTTTTTTTGTCGATGAATTAGATTTACCATGAGTAATTAAAGATGTGGTTTTTTTATGAAATGGGCTCTGGGATCCAGCCCAATAGAAATTAACAAGAATTGGTTGAACCTTTTTTGATTACCTAACAAAATTGTTAATTTATATAGAGCATAACATCCTACAAAATCAGTTTAACATAAATTGAATTCAATGAAATGTCATTTTCTACTAAATCAATTTAACTTAAAATAGAATACATACTAATTTAAATTAAATCAATAAACAAAAACTAAAATAGGACAATTAAGTAATATCAAATGCCAAATAATTTAAAAGGATGATTTACCCTATTTGTAAACTTATATGTAAAAGAGAAATGATCAAGAATTTTAAATAATTATTTATTATTTTTTACTATTTAAATATAGAAAACTTTAAATGTATGTACATTTTATTTTTATATTTTAAATACAAAATATATATAAATTTTTATTTAACTTTTAAAATTAAACAAATTTTTAGCAGAACAAAAACGTACAATGCTATGCTTTCATACACAACTGGTTATTAGAATAATAAATCATCTCGTATCTTATTTAATATTGAATGAAAATATATTAATTTTGTAAATATTATATTCAAATTATTGCACTAGACAAACTACAATGAAAAGAAGATAATAATGAAAATTTCAATGTTCTAATTTCTAAAGTCAAATACAACAGCAAAAGAGACTTGTCCACTTGCTGGGTTGGCAGAATTTTTGAAGATCAAGTTATTATTATTGTGTTCTGTGTTCAACCTTCTAAGTTCTAACTATCATGATTCCATCACTTTATTGTCAAATACAGGAACAATTTAGTGACACAAAGAAATTGCTTCTAATACTAATTAAAGACTTTCTTGTCATTCTAATAACCTTTTGCCACATCAATTTCTTTTAGATCAAGCAAGAAATAAAAAAAATTGAATTTTATAGTGTCTATTATTTGGTATTTAATTTTTATATAATTTATTTTTTATAACAAATTTCAAATATTTAAAAATTATTTACTTTATATTTTTAAATTAAATATTAATTTTTTTAATAAATTAAACGCTACTTTTTAGACACTAATCACCATTAAAAAAATAGCTTGCTCTTGGGAAGATTCTGGTGATTGTAAGCACTCCCTAATATGATGCCAAGTAGGACTATAGTTGTCATCATTAATATCCCTTTTTAATTCAAACAACTTGCAATCAAAATTATTAAGTATTTTTGTCTTTTTGGTGTTATAATGTGTGTTGTACTGCTTAGTGCTTATATTCCCCCATCACTCTCTAAAGTTCTCTAATTAACTACCCTATAGTTTAATAATTGATGTTAGGAATACAAACCTTTCAAGCTTTAATTTTGATGCTTTGTGTATTTGTGTCTCCTTACTTCTTACTTTATTTGTTTAATCCATGCAATTATATATTGTTTGAAAGGAAGAACAAAGAAAACCATGAAAGGAAGCAACTCAGTGCATTAGAGACAAATAAATAAGGGGGATAAAGTGCTTTTTTTACATATTATTTAAAAATTTTTTTAAAAATATTATCAACATTCAACTTATATTAATTTTAGCTTTATTTTCGTCATTTATCTTCTTCTTCTCTCTAAAGAAAATCAAATAGTGACACTATTATTAAAAATGTTAAAATAGATCGGATAAACTTTTAAAAAATGTAGGTGACAAAACCGATAGATGACAATGGTGCTAATAGCGGTAATAGTGGGAACAATGACAATAATGCAACCTTATCATTGATGGTACTAAATAAGAAAACAAATAGATTATTTTTAACAAAGGAAATAATAATGTCACTCTTCGTCATAAGCTGCTCCCTCCGTCACTCCTCGGTCCTCCTGGGTCCTAGCCACCACCACTGCTCTATCTAGCCATCGTCGCTGCTGCTCGTCAGTCCTGGGCTCCTGGCCATCGGCGATGCTCCTCTTTTCTCTCTGGATCTGTCGTCTAACCGTCGCCGCTGCTCATCGCCTCTTCTATCTTGGTCGTCGCCGGCTCGCCGCTGTTATTCTGGATTTCTGGTATGTTGATTTTTTTTGTTAACGTTTTGATTTTTTTATCTTTTTACAAAATAGTGTGCATGATTAAATTAAACATTAGCATAAGTTTAGGTTTGTATCATATCAGATATTTAGATAAGTTTAAGCTTGTTTGCTTTGATTAAATTTTACTATTTTGACAAATCTAAAATCTGATGCAGATTTTTTTATTGTTTGTTGTGTTTTCTTTTGTTTGATAATGGTTTTAACTAAATTAGAATGTATAATACTTATTTTAACATTTGCTTTTATTTCAAAAAATATGAATTCTAAAACTATGAGTAATTTTATTACTGCTGGAGCTGGTTCTGAGGCTGCTCAGGTCGAGGTTGATGACCCTAGTTCGAAAAGGGCTAGTCTAGCAACATCTGATATTTGGAACTTTTTCAAAAAATTCAGTCCAAATAAGAATGGAGTAGAATGTTCTGAGTGTAAAGGATGCAAGAAGGTGTTTAAGGCTAGAGATAAGCGATGTGGCACATCTACTTTAAAATGACATCTTGATAATTGTACTCAAATTAAACATGAAGATATTGGTGAGACTATAGAGGAATTACAAAATAAAATGGGTTCACTTAAGATTGATTCAGAAGTCGCTAGAAATATGTTTGCTTCTTATATAGTTGCTAGGGATAATCCATTCAATGCGGTTGATAATAGGAGATTTAGAAATTGGATGAAATATATAAGTCTAACTTTGAAACTTCCTACTAGGAATACGGTTAAGTCTGACATAGTAAAAGTTCACAAGAGAGAACCTACGAAACTTAAAAAAAATAGTTTCCATTCCAAATGGAATTTGCTTAACATCTGATCTTTGGACATCCATAAATAATAAGGGGTTTAAATATTTGACTGCACATTTTGTTTATGAGAACTGAAAATTACAGAGTAAAATTTTCAATTTTTGTCATATGCCTCCTCCTTACATAGGATTTGAGTTGTCTTCTAAAATTTTTACGTTTTTGAATGAGTAGAAAATTGACAAAAAGATTTTTTTTATTACTTTGGATAATGCTTCTTCTAATGATACTTGTGTTGATAACTTAAAAAGTACTTTGGATGTGCATGATTCGTTGTTATGTGGTGGTGAATCCTTTCATATTCGTTGCTCTGCTCATATTTTAAATCTTATTGTTAAAGATGGAATGAAAATAGTTGCTGATGTAGTGCATAAGATTAGAGATTGTATTAAGCATATGTAAAAATCTAAAAGTCGAATGGTTAAATTTAAATAATTTTTTTCAAATATTAAGGAACTTGAGTATACAAATGCATTATGTTTAAATATTTCTACTAGGTGAAATTCACTTTATGCAATGCTTGCAAGTGCTATTCCTTATAAGAAAGCTTTTGAAATGTATAAATTGAAAGAAGTTAGATTTAGGAATATTTGTCCTTTATCAGATGAGTGAAAAAGAACTGAAAAGATATGTGATTTCTTGTTACCAATTTACGAAACTACTAAGTTAATGTTTGGAACTTCTTACTCAACATTCAACTTGCATTTTTTACAAGTTTGGGATGATTATAGTGTTGTTCTTGTATTTGGGACAATTCTTAATCCTAAATTTAAACTCAATAGTTTGGCTCATTGCTATAATGAGATTGATCCTATTAGTAGTAAAGATAAGATGGAGTATGTAAAGAGTATGTTATACAAGCTCTTTGAAGTTTATCATCATAATTCCTCCACAATTGTGGAAAGTGCTTCTCAAACTCCAAGAATAGTTTCTCAAGCAATATCTTCTGCAATAGGAACTCAGCTTATTAAAATGATTGGTATAAGTATTTTTTTTCTTGTATTTATTCTATTTGGTTATATGTATTTTTTATTGCTCATGCTTTTTTATTCATATATTGTTTACGATTCAAAGAATTTGATGTCTCATAATCAAAAAGCTGAAGTGAAAAGTAGAAAGAACTAACTTGGTATTTATTTTAGTGAGGCAACATTGTTTTGCAATGATACAATTATAGATGTTTTACAATGTGAAAAGACAACTATCATTATTTTTCAACACTATCACTAATGACACGAAATTTGTTGAGCATTCCTATTACCACCGTGACTTCAGAATCTGCATTTAGCATGGATTCTCATATTTTGAATAAGTATAGAAACCGTTTATTGCTAGATAATGTTAAAGCTGTGATTTCACTCGAAATTATAACATATCTACATGAGTGATTTTGTTCATTATTATGTATTATCTTTTTAATACATTTATTTACTTTTTTTCTAGAGAAAAATTTAGATGAGGAAGATATTGTAAAAAGAGAAGCTTATTATTCAAGAGTTGGATCCAATGATGTTATTGATCTACAAGAGAATGAAGATAAGAATTGAAGTTGTTCTAATTTAGTATTTTGAATTATATTTTACGTTTGATTGATTATGTTCTGAACTTGTAGATGTTTAATTATATATTTTGGATAATATTTATTTTGCTTTGCACAATGTTGGTTTTATTATTTTGTTTCAAAAAACTTAGTTTATGATTATGTTTATTACATATTTATAATTATAAAGATTTTAATGTTTGTGAATTTAGAAATTATAATTTTTTTATGTCTTTAGAAATTATAAATTTTTTAAAATAGTTGTGAAATTATATATATTATTTAATACTTAATAGTTAAAAAAAAGATTTAGCGGGCTTTTGTGGGGCGGGACGGGCTTCTTCGTTTGCCACCTAGGGGCGGAGCTAGACTAACTATTTAGGGGGACGGTGTTTAATAATTTACTAAAATTATTACCTGCTGCAAAGTAAAAGTGGGAAATTTGAGTGAATAAAGAAATTGAGAGGAAAAAAATTTATATTTTATTTTTTAAATAAAGTAAACTATTAGACTAAGTCTAAAACTATTATATTTTGTTAATGTTATATAAAAATAGACAGATTTTTTTTATGAATGAAAGGAAGACTGAAAAAGTGTATCAAAAAAAAAAGAGGGGGCTGAGAAATAAAAAAAAGGGGCTATATCTATTATTCCTTTTTTTTTAACAAAAATTAAAAATTTGGGGCCCCCTTCCATATGTGTAGCTCTGCCCTTGACCCATACATGACCTCTACACGTAAAACAGAATTTAAACTATCAACACTTACTTAAACGGACTAGTATAGTGAACTAACCATTAGATCAATCCAAAATAATTTTTTAATAGCACACAATAAAACTACTATTAGTAAAAAATTTTAAATATTTTTTTAATAAATACAAAATAAATGTATTAAAAATTTTAATTTTTGTATTTTTAATTAAAAAAATTTAATATATAATCTTAACATATATGTACTCTAAAGACATAAATTAATTAAATCTATTTTAATATTATTCTAATATATATTTTATATATATCTTACGTATTGTATTGTTATTAGTTAATTAATAAGTACACATATGGGACACTCAAATAAATAATTCATTATACATAAAATTATATGATGCAATCAAATAAATTAAAAGTTAATAGTCAAATTCGTTCTCGAAAGATCACTCATTCTTTAAATTAGTCCTCAAAAGAATTTTTTAGTCATATTAGTCCTTAAAAGATAAAACGTAAGTCAAATTAGTCCTTCTGTTAGTTAGATGATAACGGCATGATGACGTGGTAGATTAATGCCAGTGTCACAAGATGATTGATTGACGTGTCAGGTCAATGAAACTTAGTATGCCACTTGTCACTTGACGTATAAAAAAATTATTTATAATCAAAATAGTCTCTGAAAGTTTAAACGTAAGTCATTTTCATCCTTAAAATTTTAAAAATTAATCAAATTAGTCCTTATATAATTTTTTTATTTTTTCTTCATAATATTAAATTTAAAATATTTTTTGATAGTATTAATTTTAATATTATTTTTTAGACCTTAATAAATAAATTTTTCTTTTAATTTTAATATTAAAATTAGTACTATAAAAAATACTTCAAATTTAATATTATGAAAAAAAATTTTATATAAAGACTAATTTGATTAATTTTAAAAATTTTAAGGATGAAAATAACTTACGTCTAAACTTTCAGAGGCTATTTTAATTATAAATAATTTTTTTACACGTCAAGTGACATGTGACATGCTAGGTGTTACTAACTTGATACGTCAACCAATCATATTTTGCCATATGACATTTAACGTGACACGTCATCATCCGTTATCATCTAACTAACGAAAGGATCAATTTAACTTACGTTTTATCTTTTAAAGACTAATATGACTAAAAAAATCTTTTGAAAACTTAATTCAAAGAATGAGTGATCTTTTAAGGATGAATTTAACTATTATTAATTGATTATTATACACAAATTTTCCAGCCAGAAATTAAAGTAAGGTCAATGTAATAACGGTTAGCCGCCAAACAATAATATGAAAGTTCTAAACTCTAGCACAAAAAAATGTCCCTCAGGACATAGCTTCCAACAAGTTAGTAAAAGTTTTCTCCGGTACAATTGTCTCAATTATTGACTTAATGACACATCTCTTACATAAATTTTAAAAATTGAGAGACACCTTTTTTTAGGTGAAGATACTTTGAAATGTGGACAAGGAAAACCACACTAAAAGGTAGTTTGACTTGTAGGGATGCTTCACACTTTACACCATGTTCTATTTAAAAAAAAATAATAATAATTTGTATTTTTTTCTGATTTAATTTGCATTGAGGTCATGATTTCCATCCACCATTTTCTGTTTGGCTAGTTTAGTGTTACATTTATCTATAGCTCTTGGAAGTTATATCTATGAACTTTATTCTGCCAGCATTTGTGGACAACTCCATGCATCCCCCTTCTCCTTAAAGCTCATTTTGACTTAAACATTTTTTTCCTATTTATAATTCTAATTTCTTTTTTTTTAAAGTCTTTTAACACTTAGGTAGATTTCCGGTCCATACAATAAGATTTTAATTGTATTAGGGTTATGTCTCCTAAATAACACACTCAACGAGTTTTTTTTTTTTTGAATGAAAAAATATTATGTGAAATTAGATAAAAAAAATCTCACTTAAATAAATTAATATTAAATTTAATAATAAATAAAATATAAATGTTGTTAAGATAGCTATTTTGATAATAAAAAGTTATTAATGGTGGAAGAGTTGTGTCCACAAGAATGTGGTGGTGGATACTTCCCTCTTAGCTGTATCTCACATATGTCTCAACATCTTATTATCTTAGTACATAGTAATGAATACCAAGTAGACCAAGTTTGAACGTATATATTATTCTGTTTTGGTAAATAGTTTAATTAAATTCTTTTAAAAAAAATAATTTAAATAATAAATATTTATATTAAAAATAATTTATAAATAAGTTATTTTGTATTTATTTTTTTTAATTTTAAAAGTATTTATTTTAAAAGAAATATGATAAAAAAATTTATTGTGAAAGAAGTTATTTTTTTAATTTCTCTATAAATACTTAAATAACTTCTTAGAAAATTATAATTTAATTTTAAAAATTATACCAAATATTAATACTACTATTTTTCATAAGTCAAAAATTAAAAAAAAATAACGTTTGAAACTTCTAAACAGGTTCTTCAACCATTTCTCTTTTAATCTCTAACTAGTGGTTAAAATATTTGCTTTTAATAACATCATTGTATCTGATCGATTATCATATGAGGAAAATATCCTGTGGATGGATGAAACATGGTAATTAGTAACTACGTATAATTGAAATTAACTAAAAGATTTTAAATATGTGTAAATATATAAAATTCACTATAATAGTAACCAAAACATATCTACACCATTAATTAGTAGAAAGTAGAAACAATGTTTATGAGAAATATAATTGAAACTCACCCATATTTGAATAATATTTATAGTATTTATTTAGGAAATTATTTTTTTTTCAATCAATATCAACTAACTTTTTTTAATCCTAAATTTTAAATTTTAACCCTTATCCTAAACTTTAGCTTAGATCTTCCAAAAAATGAGAATTAAAAAATATTTTTACAATAAAAATTAACTAATATTAATTAATTAAAAATTAATTTTCTATATCATATGTAATTTGACTATCAAGCACAATACTGGTATAGGATCTGCTTTAATTAATGTAACATATTTTTAATTTCTTTTCTGTTATATGCTAAGCTTGGTAATCAAGTTTGGCATATTCTTGTGGTGTCATATCGTCAATGATAATTCACAATTAGTAACTTCTCTTTACCTTAGTGGCAAGCACTTGAGAGATCCGAGAAAAAATGAAATAATCCAATGATGTCAAAAACCTTCAAAAGAATCAAAACAAGATTAAGAATATCAAAACTTTAACTTACTAATTAAAGGGTATATTATTACATGTGCCATCAATTTCATTACAACTTTTTCTTAGTATCACTCTCATGTAGTCATTAGTCAATTAAGTAAAGTGAAGTGCCGCATCAACTTTAAGTATATAGTAGGGTTTTAATTTGTCAAGGTTTTTAGTCATCTAATAAGATCAGACAAAAATAATTAGGTACATTACATGATGATAACACATTTTCCACACTTTTATTAATAATCCCAATGCAAAAGCAATTAGATTTCTCTAATTTTAAGTAACATGAAGATGAAATAAAACTGTAACATATCAAAAGAGTAGTAGACAAGTTCTTTTCCTTTCCAAAAAACCTGAGTTTGAGTATCAGTAATGGTATGTGTATATATATAAAACAAAAATAAGTTACTAAATTAATATACAGTCATCACATAAAATAATATTTAAATATAAAATATATATTAAAATAAATTATATAACATATATATTTATACATAAATACATAATGATTGATTTGATAACTAATATTTAATATACATATAGTATTTTTTAAATTAATATTTGTACTGTTTAATTTCTTTTTCTGGTCATTATTATAGGTATCTAAATTTATTATTAGGAATCTAACTAATAACTCAGGTAAAAAAATGTAATTGAATTTTTAATATAATTTTCTCTCTCATATCAATCATATCATATTACATGTATACAAAATCAGCTATAAAATTAGTTATTTATATAAAATATATATTAAAATTAACCACATACATTGAAAATAATTTAAATACATATCATATACATTTATACACAAACACATAGTACTGAGTTGGTAATTAATTTTATGTGTGACTATAATATTTTGTTTTTCGATATATTCAAAAACAAAAATGTTATATTTAATATAATAAATAAACAAAAAAAAAAAAACAATTGCTTCGGTACTTCTAGAAAATATAGAGTAAATTACTTTTTGTTGAGTATAATTTCATGATAGATCTACAATAAATACTTTTAAAGCATAAAATCATTACATTTCTAGTTTATAATTTAACTCTCAGTTAAAATTGGACAAATCATTAAATATACTCTAAAATTATGCAAGTATTTATCAAGATTGATTTTTCAATATAAGTAAAAGCAATTCAATAAATTAATTATGTAGAATTTAATTCAAATATAATATTTCTTATTCAAATAAAATATACAAAGAGAGATTTATTGCATGCATAGAGTGTATAGTTAAATTCATCATACAATAATACATAACATAATACAATTTATCTTCTAATTTTTGAAGAGTTTCGGAAATAGTTGGGAAAAAAATCTCTAGTTAAACTAGTATAATCCACCGTCAATTAGGCTATGCGTTCATTGGTACAAATATATATATTTGATTTGTAAATTAGTAACATGCAGAAGAAACTTTAACTTGTTCAAAGAGACAACTAATTTTCTAATATATATGAGATGGAAACAACTTTAATAATTTTACTATTAAATAAACAAGCAAAATCCTACGTGTGAAAAGCAAGTTAGGAGCAGTGTAGAAAGTGGACTCACAAATCATGTGACTAAAGAAAGGATCTCCTT
>NC_029773.3:11059668-11060982 GCF_000817695.3 Arachis duranensis | reverse complement strand
TAATAATAATAATAATAATAATAATAATAATAATAATAATAATAATAATAATAATAATAATAATAATAGCGCTAGCAACAATAGTCTCATCTTAAACTTACGTATATATAAATTATATAATAAGAACCCATGAAAAATAATAGTGCATGGACATATCAAAAGCTTTAGCCATCACTCTCTCTCTCTTAATTTTCTTTTGCTCTCTCTCCCTCTTCCAATCTCTTCTTCTGTCTGCCATACATACATGGAAAACAAAGAGGTTGAGGGGAATGTTGTCTGATTCGAAATCATTCATCATCTCAAATATGGTACAGCAGGATAAAAAGTGATTTCGGACCAGGCTTCATTCCCCTCAGCTATTATAGTCCAATTCCTATTATCTTCTTCTTCATTTCAAGTGTATAGAAAAATGGTCTCCTCAGGCAAAATTCAATATTGAAGAAGGATTACACGGTATGCACTACTATGCATATGAAGGATAAATTGGTAATTGCAAAGCTTCCAGGTTCTACATATCAATCTTTTCAACTCCTTATACATTTCATATGTTGCTTACTCTGTTGATATTGATATGATGAATAGGTGAATTGGATTTCAATGATAATTTTTGTTTTCAAAAGAGAAAAGAATAAAAAATAAGAAATTATTAGTATTTGTTCTTCTATATATGTAGGAAATCATTAATCTTCTCCCAGATTCATCATAACATATATTTCATTAATTCTAAGCTATTTTTACTATAGCTTTGTTGTTCATATATACTTCAACTTTAGAATAAATAAATAAATTTAACAAATTAAAGGTCAGAGTTCTGCTGGTTTATTAAATTAATTTAAAAATGGTCTTATTATGTTATTATTGTAACTAATTTTAAAATGATTAGCTAAATTAATTAGATAATTACTCATAAAACCAAAATAATAATCTCACATGAAAAAAGCATAGTGTCCAGAAGACAAATTATTAAAGATATATATCAAATAATGGAAGGCTTTGTTAGGAACATAATGATGAGTCATCACCTAATGAATATTATAGAATTGAATATTTAAATAAAATTGACACACAATGATGATGATACAGTTAAAAGATATATTATTATTAGTTGAATGATTAGGTGTGGACGTGTGGTGCTGTTATGAACCCAATCATTTGTGACTTCTGAATTTGATTGAGAGTGTTCAATCTTCAACAGTAGTTGCATATTATTAATGTGGATACAGAGAAAAAATTGTGAAGCAATAGTTCTTAGAATAATGTAATCCAAGCCAGGACACACAGATTATTGCCAAACAGAAAAAACAGAAAATTGTA
>NC_029773.3:11014052-11059600 GCF_000817695.3 Arachis duranensis | reverse complement strand
GAATTGAATGAAAATATGAAAACACAAATAATATAATATGAAGCAATTCTTGGGTTATGATATTCGAACCTAATTTCCATAGCGGTTTGTTAGAAATTTACTATTTTTTATAACTAACAATTGCCAATAAAATTAAATAATGGATAAAGAAATGCTAAGGGTTTAAATTGTTATTTGTAGAAAGAGAAAATAGATTTAAAGAAAAATGTTAACTGATTATTAATTAAAAAATTAGTTTCTAATTTTTTATTTTATTTGATATATAGTATCAGTTACATTAAAATTTAAAGGAGAGTAAATGAATCATAGTGAGAGAAATTTTTTATTCTAAAATTACAAAAGAATAATGTAAATGTCAAATTAAATATGTTTTTTTATCAAAAATATTATTTGTACACTAAAATCAGCCACTATTTATGTATAAATACATGTGTGATTTAATTTATTTTTAATGTGTATTTATATTTTAATACATATTTTATCTTAGTGACTGATTTTGGTGTATACGTAACATATTATGTAAAAACTAAATTGCATGATGGAATAATGAAGGGCATTTTGGATACTTTGGCATCATCTTTGCAGGAATGGCAGCAAAATCAGGAACATCTAGTGATGTAAGTCTAGTCCAACTTGTGAAAGTATCACTTTTCCCATTCACTTCACCTTCGAATGAAAATTAAAAATCTACACCACCTTCATTACCCTTTTTGGTTTGTGATAGAATAAAATAAGATACTAATTAATAAACAAATACTAAAGATATGGGTTAATTTCCAAAAATGTTTTGGAATTATTCAAACGCACAAAAATATTAACGAATTTTATTATTGATAAAAATGCCTTTAAATAATTTAAAAATAAAATACTCTCAAATAATTTTAAAATACGATAAAAATATTCAACAGTAAATATATATTTTTAAAAAATATCTTAAAAATTAAAATTTAATGCAGTTTTTTACAAGAATGATTATAAAAATAATATATTATTATACATAAAAATTGGTAATTTTTTGTTAAGTATATAATTTTTTTATAATTATTTTTGTTAACAACCAATAATACTTTTAAAAAATTACAAAATAATATATACTTAACAAAAAATCACCAAATTTTAAGAATAATAATATCTCATTTTTCTGATTATGCTTGCAAAAAATTGCATCAAAATTCAATCTCTAATGTATTTTTTGAGAAATACATATTTAATGTTAGTTTTTTTTTTGCAAGATTATCTAACATTAAATATGTATTTCTCAAAAAATATATTAGAGATTGAATTTTGATACAATTTTTTGCAAGTATGATTAAAAAAATGAGATATTAATATCCTTAAAATTTGGTGATTTTTTGTTGAGTATATATTTTTCTTGTAATTTTTTTGTTAACAACTAATAATACTTTTAAAAAATCACAAAAAAATATATACTTAGAAAAAAAGTATCAAATTTTAAGAATAATAATATCTCATCTTTTTAATTATTCTTGTAAAAAATCACATCAAAATTTATTCTCTAAAATAATTTTTGAAAATATATATTTACTGTTGGGTATTGTTGTTATGTATTTAAATTATTTAAAGGTATTTTTGTCGATAATAAAATTCGAGTGTATTTCTATAAACATTTAAATAATTTGGAGACGTTTTTGGTGGTTAACCCAAATATATATATAAGAGATATTAATGTCATTTAGGATTATCTATCAAATTCGAATCGACAATACTG
Organism: Arachis duranensis; assembly: GCF_000817695.3. Classification (NCBI taxonomy): domain Eukaryota; kingdom Viridiplantae; phylum Streptophyta; class Magnoliopsida; order Fabales; family Fabaceae; genus Arachis; species Arachis duranensis. The sequence goes on along the minus strand of NC_029773.3, from coordinate 11,057,871 downwards.
AATTATTGATTAAATTATTCAATCAAAATTATATAATATTTGAAAATATAATTTAATTAAATATACTAAATTATTTAAGGTTTTTTGGCTATTAATTTACATAAAGTTAGGTGTAATATAACTAGAAGCGGCATAAAGTGTGCGTTGAAAACCTGGTATGAACATACACTCGATTAGTTCTTAGTCAAAAGACAAAATCAGTCTACACAAGTTACAAGCCATTAATGTGACTTTGGTCGGTCAAAAGATTATTCTACCACTGTTCACACAAAGACTGGAAAAAGGGGCTGTAATACATTTTGAAAATGCTAGAATTTCTCAAGGTTTTATGTTATTGTGAATCTGTAATAACCTGGCCAGAAATTTGATATAACATCCATATTACGGTCAAATTTAATATTATATCACTGTATAATTCGGTCAAACATTATAATTTGGTCAAATGTTATAATTCGTTTTTATACACTAAAACGAATATCATAACATTGTCTTAATATGATATTATTTTTTTAATATAAATTATTTTTAAAATTAACTGCTAATTTTTCACCTCACATATAAGAGAAATAAGATATTTTATAAATCAAGAGAAGAGACATAATTTTTTGGTGAATTCTATAGTATTTTTATTGTGGTACTTAAATTGTTTAATTTATCTTTTAAAATAAAAAATATTTAAAGCAAAAAATAAATTATTTAAAATCTATTAAATATTATCTATTATTTTTTTTAGTAACTTAATCACAATGTTAAAGACACTATAAATCCAAACTTAATAAAGAAATTAGTACTAAACTTATTTGATAGTTTATTATAGTGTTGATTAAAATTTGACTGCTTAGTATTTTTAATATTACTTTTTTAATTAATAATCTTTAACATACTATATAGATACATAAAAAAGAAAAATAAGATTATGTAATGCACAATTTGTTGCGAAAATTAAGGTTCAATAAGAACCTGTCTAACAGCATAAACAACAAAAATATTTTTTTAATAATTTGTACGATTAAATAGGCAATATCAAAGATACTCAAAGTAATAAATATAATGACAGAAAGTAAATAATCAAACATATGAATTTTATCGTGGAAAAATTCCTCTAAAAGAGGGATAAAAAAAACCATGGGACCTAGTCCAATAAAATCTTCCACTATCAAAATAATGGGTATACAATCAGTCTTCCTAGTAGCACTAGAGCATCTCAACAATCAACAAAATACATCATCAAAACTGATAGAATCAACATAAACCCTCCATAAAGTGGATATCTCAAATCAGACAAAAAGAGAAAACAATACAACTAGCAAGTTATATTCTAATGTTCATCTCTACACCAAGAATAACATACTAAAATTTCATAAGAAATGGAACAAATTTACTGGTTTAATCGAATCAAAATAACATGTCCTTTTCCCCCAAATTTTTTTCTTCTCTCCATCGAAGCTCCTTGTTCATTTCTTTCTTTCTTTTTCAAATGAGAGTTTCAAAACTCTCTCTCTCCCTTTGTAGCTTAAAAGCCACTTTATTTATTTATTTATTTATTTATTTGATTTTAACTTGTGGGCCCTATTTAGTTAGAAACTCACCAACAAATCTTTCCTCACCAATTCAAATGGAAATAAGCTGCTCCACCAAGCTTGCTTTCTTTTTGTAGGAATCAAACTTCACCATAGGTAAACTCTTAGTCATTATATCTGAACCATTATCATCAGTATGGATCTTCTCAAGCGTATATGACTTCATCTCAAGCGCTTGACGTATCCAATGATACCTTACCTCTATGTACTTCGATCTGGAATAAAACGTCAGATTCTTGCTGAGATGGATAGTACTCTAACTGTCACAAAATTACACAAACTTTTTTTGATTGATGCTTAACTCTTGTAAAAATTTCTTCATCCACAAGAGTTCCTTAGAAGATTCAACAATAACAATGTATTCTGTCTCTATAGTAGACAAAGCAATACATTTCTAAAGTCGAAATTGCCACGACACAACTCTCCTGCAAAAGTCATCATATAATCAGAAGTAGACTTTCTTGAATCAAGTCCCCAACCATATCCGCATTTGTGTAACCATCCAACACAGGTTGGCCATCCCCAAAGCATAAACAAACTCTGGAAGTGCCATTAAGGTATCTGAGAATTCACTTTACTGCTTGCCAGTGTTCCTTGCCAGGATTAGAGAGAAATCGACTAACAACTCCAACAGCATGAGCAATATCCGGCCTGGTGCAAACTATAGCATACATCAAACTGCCAACTGTAGATGCATATGGAATCTTCTTCATTTTTGCTTTCTCTTTCTTATTTGTAGGACATTGCCGTGAACTCAACTTGAAATAACTAGCAAGTGGAGTACTAACAAGTTTGAAATTATTCATGTTAAACCTCTCTAAAACCTTCTCAATATAATTCTGCTACGATAACCACAGTTTTCTTTTCTTCTTATCACGAGTGATACTCATGCCAAGGATTTTCTTTGCAGGACCCAAATCATTCATAGCAAAAGATCTGTTCAAGTCATTCTTAAGACTTTCAATCTTTTTAGTGTCATGACCAACAATCAACATATCATCAATATAAAGCAAGATAATTATAAAATCACCATCAGAGAATTTCTTAACATACACACAATGATCTGAAGAAGTCTTACTATACCCATGATCTTCCATGAATGAATCAAACTTTGTGTACCACTATCTTGACGCTTGCTTCAGCCTATATAAGCTCTTCTTCAACTTGCATACAAGATGCTCCTTTCCTTTAACCTCGAAATCCTCTGGTTGCTTCATATAAATTTCTTTATCTATGTCACCGTGAAAGAATGCAGTCTTCACATCAAGCTGCTCAACCTCTAAATTCAAGCTAGCCGCCAATCCAAGTACAACTCGAATAAATGACATCTTCACAACTGGAGAAAAAAGTCTCCTTAAAATCAATACCTTTCTTTTACTCAAAACCTTTCATAACCAATCGAGCTTTTTACCTTAGGCATGAGATATTTTCATCCGCTTTTAATTTGAATATCCATTTATTCTTGAATGCTCTCTTACTCTTTGGTAGCATCACCAATTCAAATGTATGATTCTCATGCAAGGATTTCATTTCTTCTTGCATAGCCTTCAACCAATCTTTCTTATGCTCATCAGACATAACTTCCTGATAGCTCTTTGGCTCCCCAATCTCAGTGTTCATCACATACTCATGAGAAGAGTATTTCTGAGAAGGATGATGCTCTCTAGTAGATCTTCTCAATTCAGGTTCAATTGGTGGTTCAGGTGAAACTTCAACATTTGGTGGAACTTCGACATCTGGCACTTCAGGTTGAAGTGTAGGTTCATTATACAAATCATCACCATCATTATCAATTTGTACATCTCCTCCATCAACAGGAGGTCTAGTGGAAGGACCAAGTTCATCATCAGCAGAACGTCTAACAGTTATTGTTGGCTTATCTATCTTTTCAAGGTCTTCAATAGTTTGGTCTTCAAGAAAAATTACATCTCAGCTTCTAATTATTTTCTTGCTCACCGGATCCCATAATCTGTAACCAAAGTTTTCGTGACCATAACCCATGAAGATATACTGCTTTGACTTTCCATTAAGTTTGGACCTTTCATCTCTTGGAATGTGAACAAAAGTCCTGTAGCCAAACACTCTCAAGTGACTATAGGAGACATCTTTCTCTCTCCAAACTTTCTCTGGAATATCACCATTTAGTGGAACTGAAGGAGAAAGGTTGATCAAATCTACCACACTCCTCATTGCTTCACCCCAAAAAGATTTAGGTAACTTTGCATGAGAGAGCATACACCTGACTCTATCATTAATAGTACGATTCATTCTCTCTGTAACTTCATTATGTTGAGGAGTCTTAGGAACCGTCTTCTCAAACTTGATCCCATATCCTTTACAATACTCTTCAAACGGATCCCTGTATTCACCACCATTATCTGCTCAAACACATTTCAGTTTTCTTCCTGTTTCTCTTTCAACACTTACATGAAAGTGTTTGAAGATATCGAGCACCTGGTCTTTAGATTTCAAAACAAAAGCCCACACTTTTGGAGAATAATCATTAATAAAAGTAACAAAGTATGATGCACCGCCTAGTGTCTTAGCATCCATAGTGCAAACAATAGAGTGAATTAAATCTAGAAAATGTGATCTCCTATGAGGTCCAGAACTATGAAATGATACTCTAGCATTCTTTTCAATAAAACAATGAGTACAAGTACTTAAAGTTGTACCTTTCACGAGAAGTGAGTGTTTTTGGCTAAGACGCTTAGTCCTTTCTCACTCAAGTGACCAAGACGTATATGCCATAAATCAGAAAAGGAATCATCAACTACATTCACATCTTCTTTGCACAACTTTGCTTGCAACCAGTAGAGAGTGGTGAGACTATTGTCTTCTTTAACAGCAATGAGAGCCCCCTTTGATAATCTTGTATTTTCCACTACCAAAAAAATTGCAATACCCCTCTTGATCTAATGCCTTCACTGAAATAAGATTGAACCACATATCTGGCGTATGCCTAACATTCTTCAACTGCAACTTGTAATCTATGTTAGTTTCAAGCCACATATCACCCATACCAATGATATCACACACTCCTTTATCTCCTAATTTGATCTTGCCGAGATTTCCAACAGTATAGGAAGTGAAAAATTCACGCTTCGAAGTGATATGGCATGAGACACCAGAAATTATAATCCAAGTGGAATCATTACCAATAAGATTCACATAATTTTCATCATATGTGATAAGAACATCTTCATAAAGAACAGCAGTAGTTTTTTTATCACTATCTTTACATTTGTCTTCGTTTCTTTCTCTTGATTGTTCTCTTTTCAAGAACCTACAATATCTCTTGATATGCCTCGGCTGACCACAATGGTGACAAATGAACTCCTTTCTTCGCTTGTACTTTTCTCTTGACTTGCTACGACTCTCTGACTTGTCAAAACTGTGAGGTTTTCTACTTTGACTTCTCTCCCGTGACTCTAAAATAAGTGCTTCTAACTGGGAGGAGGCATTAATCAAATCTCGCTCTCTTCTTTTGGCTTCTTCATTCAACATGCTTTCTTTAACCATTATTAACGTCAACTTTTCTTTTGGAGTTGAGTTAGTCAGTGTCACAACTAGAACTTCCCAACTATCAGGCAAAGAGCTCAACAACAACAAGGTTTGCAACTCATCATTCAAAGTGATTTCATTATTTGCCAGTTAGTTCACCGTCTCCTGAAAAATGCTCAAGTGCTCCGGCATTGATTTACCTTCAATATACTTTATATTGACAAGCTTTCTAATCAAGAATGCTTTGTTTTGCACATTCTTCCTCTCATATAACTCCTTTAATTTCTTCCACATCTTCTCGATATTCATTTTGGTGTCAACATGTGGATACACGCTAAGATCAAGCCATTGTCTAATCAAAGCAATTGCCTTCCGATTCAACTTCTTCCATTCAGCATCAGATTTAGTACCTTTGGATTTATCCCCCTCAACAAGATCATACAAGTCCTTCCTATACAACATATCTTCCATGAGGGTCTTCCAAATCGAGTAATTTTGGGAATTCAATTTGACCATATTTAGCCTATGAGTATTTTCCTCCATTTAATCAGCACAGAGATAAACAACCAAAGCTCTAGATACCACTTTGTTAGGAAAATTAAGGTTCAATAAAAACTTGTCTAATAGCAAAAGCATCAAAAATAATTTTTCTACAATCTGTGCGATTAAATAGACAATACTAAAGATACTCCAAGCAGCAAATATAATGACAGAAAATAAATAATCAAACACCAACATTTTACGTGGAAAATTTTTTAAAAGAGGGACAAAAAATCCACGGGACCTAGTTCAGTAAAATCTTCCACTATCGAAATAATGGGTACACAATCAGTCTTTCTAGTAGTACTAGGACATCTCAACAATCAACAAAATACATCATCAAAATTGATGGAATCAACATAAACCTTCTATAAAGTGGGTATCTCAAATCAAATAAAAAAAGAAGGTAATACAACTAGTAAGTTATATCTTAATGTTCATCTCTACGCTAAAAATAACATACTAAAATTTTATAAGAAATGGAACAAGTTTACTAGTTTAATCGAATCAAAATGACATATCATTTTTCTCTAAATTTTCTTCTTCTCTCTGTCAAGCTCCTGTTTTGTTTCTTTTTTTTCTTTTTCAAATGAGAATCTCAAAACTCTCCCTCTCCTTTCGTGGCTTAAAAGTCACTTTATTTATTTATTTATTTATTTTAACTTGTGAATTCTATTTAGTTGGAGACCCACCAACATAATTAATATAAATACATAAAAACAAAAATATTATCAAATGCATAATCAATATAGGCACAAAAACTAATAAGTACAAACAATAAATAACTTTTTTATTTATATAATTTTTTTCCTATATGATAAATCAATATTGTTTTCATATTACGGACCATAATCAAGAGTTAATCACCTTCAGTACTTGCTTCTGAGTTCCACATTCCCAAATATTAATCACTAACAGTCTAACATAACTTGAACGATTTCATATTTTTATTGTAACAATTTTTGTGGTTTACCACTTTACCCACCCCAGAAGCAGAATTTGAACATGACTTGCCTAAGGGCACCCTTTTAGTATTGAATGGGAGAAGAACAGATAAAAAAAGAAAAGGTGATTTACAGTGATACCAGTATTATTGTTTTTGTATTCTGCGAAAAGGTTTTTAGTCACAAAAGAATATATTTCGCACTTTGAGAAAAGCTTTTTCGTAAGACAAATAATAATTAAAAAATATTTTGCAACTGAAGAAAGTTTTTTTAGAAAAATAATTAAAAAAAAAAACACATTTTAAGCAACGTGCAAAAAATTTTCAAATCCATATGCATGTCATTTTCGTGTGTGATTCATTATGTGGCACTTCACACAATAATCAGTTAGATAAGGGTATCAAATGATCATGTTAAGTTATCTAATAAATCTTTCACCAAATGTGATAATCGATTCGTTTTATCTCGATAAATATATTAAAAATGTCAAATCATTCTTCTTGTTAGCAAATAGGACAAGTATGTGAAAAAGTAGGTTGACTTGTCAAAAAAATATATTTTTTAAATTAAAATTAAAATTAAAATTTTCCACTTTTAATTCCCCACTGTCTATTTTTTTAGTTTAAACAAGTGAAAATAAAAAATCTAATCCAAGAACAAAAATCAAAATAGAATGGATTTACAGATGCTTCGAAAAAATAGAAATGAAGGAATGATGACATGATAAGGTCATTTTGAAAGGAGAGAAAGTGGGTTAATGGTGGTGGCATGTGAGAGTGAACAATAACGAGAAAAAACGTGCTTGTAATCTTTTGTTTGTAATGGGGTTTGTGTTTGTATATCTTTTAAATTTGTTTGTTGTATTTAAAGGTTTGTGAATAGTTTAGAGAAGGAAGGTTAAATTTAAAATCACTATTTTTTAATTTTTTTGGTTATTTGTTTTTAACTGAATTGGAATTTAATTGTTGTTAGGTCTGTCAAGTTAAAATTTAAAAAATAATTTTATTGTCTTTTTACGATGCATTTTAGAATAGAATAATTTTTTGTTTTTGAACAGCTGTGACTTTTGTGATGTAAGTAATGCAGAAAATATTTTTATGTTGTCTTATATCAAAAGAAAACAGAAAAAGAATAAAAAAGAGAAAATCCCACTGCTATTAGTAACGGATTTAGAAAATTTTGTGAGTGGAGACAAAATATATATAATATAATTATACTTTGTTATTATAAAATATAATTAGTCTTTAAATTTTATTTAACCATTTTTATTTAATGGTCAATATAAGATTAATATTTTTATTAGTCACTTTTAATGTAATATTAAAATTAGTTTAATAAGATAATTTATTTAATTTAAAATTAATTTAATAGAATAATTTTATATATTTATAATCAAATCTAATAAAATATTGAGCTGAATTCTATTGATTATCAAATATTTTTATTGTTTTAAAATTAAGATGCTAATCTAGCGGTAATTTATAGAAGAGAGAATAATGTTTTAAAATATATTATTTTAAATGAATAAACAATCATAATAGTATTGAAAAGTTTACGTCTCTAATAAAAAATAACTCTAAAAGATGTTAACAACAAATAATAAGTCCCGAAGAACTAGAAATATATTAAATATATATTCTAAAAAAAGACTTTAGATATTATATTTTGATGAATTTTTTATAAGTAATATTAAAAAATAAGATCTTTTCATTTTCAAAAATTTATAATTTTATGTCAACTGAATTTTTTAAAAATTTTTTAATTGTGAATGATTAAATTTTTTTGAAAAATAAAAAAGAAAAATCTAGAGATCAAATTTTGCTCTAACTATTTTTGTGCATCTTCTAAATATTTATTTCAATGTTGAAAAAATAATTTAGATAAAATGGATGACTTCATTTATTAAATACGAACTTTTTTTTGTCACTTTTAATAAATATAATATTTTCAAATCATTCAATGATTATTTTGTCTAAATTTTTTGAATATCAAATTGGTAGTTATCTCTGTTTTGAACAAATAATCAAATATATATAATATATACAGACGACACAATAATAATATTCACTAAGTATATAAACATATTTTTTTAAATTTTAGGTTTATTTATTAGTTACAATTATAAAATAATAAATTTATAATTATTTCACTCCTTCTTTTTAAAGGTTATTATAACAAATTCATTTGAATCCTGAATTATATTACCATTTGTTTTTACATAATTAAAGTTGATGATGAGTAAAGTTCAATTATAATGGGTCAAATTGAACTATATAATGGGGGTAAATAAATTTTATTATTATATTAATTAAAAGATTTTTAAATTCTACTGGGGTACTTGCCCCCACTTTCTTGAACATGAATCCGTTCCTACAGTCATGTATCCTGATTCAGCCACTTTATGCGCTATAAACTACATATAATCTTCTCCACAATAATAGATGAATTTTTAATATCTTTCACAAAAATTACAAACACTAATTTTTCTAGGATTTAACCCAATCCTATTTGGGATAAACCCAACTTCTACCCAAACTAGATTTGACTAGATTCACTCCTTAAACTTTCAACCATTAAGTTCTCACTCAACTTAGCAAGGGAATCCTCTTAGGATCATGATATAACCAATAAGTACTCACCCAACTTAGTAAGAGAATTCTCTCAAGATCATGTGTACAAAACAGGATAACATATAAAAGAGTTTTGACATAATTTTATGAATTTTTCTTATAACTCTCTTTGCCTTTAATGGCTTTTACTGATTCCTTATTTATAGCCTTTTTTCATTGAAATGAAATAAAGAAAGATGAACACTGAAGAACAAAAACTTTAATGTAAACTCATGAAGGAGAAGAAGGGTTAGCTTGAAAGCTATGAAGATCCAACCTTATGTGCTCGCTCCTTAAATCAATCTCTTACCGTTTATCCCTTTAATAGAGGAGTAAAGTTTTCAAAGTATAAAACTTAGTTTGAACAGTTGACTTCTTCCCCAGACACAATAATAGCGGAGAAGAGAGATAACACAGTAGCAATGAATAAAGTTTACATGCATTTTTACCTAACTTCTTCTCTTTCTTTTTAAAATCTTTTCAAGAATCTGAACTATTCATTAATACTTTGGCTCCAAGTTTGATTCTTAACTCTTAATTTGTAACAGAGTTTTATAACTTCTAATTTCTTTAATTTTTCAGTTTGATGCTCGAGGGAGGATTGCATCTTTAACAAGCTACTTAATGAAGCATAAAAAAGAAAATTATTTTTTGAATCACCTTGGATTTGATCATTGTTTTTTTGTTGCCCTAACCTCTGACTTTCTTTTTTTTCTCTTTTATTTTTTAATTTTGGTAATTATTTTTTTTTTTTGGTTTGAGCCTAATTAGAGCTTCCTTTTTCTTGCTTGTTCTTGAAGTAATTACATGGCTGGAGAAAAAGAGATGTGGGAGAATTAATTTGGTTACAATTGCTTTAGTTCAAATAAAAATGTGTTATTATGGTTAGTGGTCATCAACTATTCCTTTGAAGCATGATTGATTTAAATGAATATTTATGGATCTGAATCACTTTAAGGCTTTGTTAATTTGTTATTGGGTCTATTTTGATTTTAATAATCTTCTGCATAATAAACAAACTAATCAAATATATAATTAGATTTTTAAATCCAAAATAATAATATCTGATTATCATCCAATAATTGTTATTATTTTTTTAAATTTAATAGTATTCTATGCCAATTTGGCATTTAGAGCTTCAAATTATAAAAAAAAAAACAAAGAGAAAATCAATTTCGGCTTTTATACTTTTAAAAAATTACTAATCCATTGAACTAATTCGGCCCATCAAACATTACGAGTTAAGCAATACGAATTTGGTGAATTTTCTATTTTAAAGAGCTCAAATTTCTATTTTAACTTGCTTTTTTTTGTTGAGTTAGGTGGGCTGACTCGGCTAATCATGACCCATTTGCACTTATTGGATCATATACAATTTTTTTTACTAGCCAAACAAAGGTTTAGATAAAATTTATTAGAGAGGTATTTATATTTTTTAAATAAATTAAATTACTAAGAAGAGAACCATTTTTCTTTAGAAAACCCTTTTTCTCTCCGTACTACTCTACCAACAAGCTCCATCCACCACCATGAGAGGTGAATATGTAAAAGATAGACATTCACGAGCTCAAGATCTAGGGTATTCTTCAAGGCAAGAGCAAGATCATACACAAAGAAGTCTGAAGAAAGTAAAAAAGGCAGACGAAGGTATCTCAGGGGACATGTCCTTAGTCCCCAGAGAAGAGGTACGGATGGTAGAAGACCTTGCAGACCAAGACAACGAGGTTCAACAGAAAAAGTCTTTTGTGTCAGTAGTTAAAGGAGGAAAGAATCCCATTGTCATGGAGGAGGATGATAGTTTTTATTCTTCATTAGACGAAGATACAAACAGAGCAGAAGATGATCCTGAAGAATCAGAGATCAAGGTTGAAAAGGTTGGAGGGATTGTTAATTTCGTCCTTAATGAGACAGCGATGAAAAGCATTAGAAGACCTTGGTGGGAAACCTTGATTGTTAAACTGTTGGGAAGAAAAATCTCTCTTCTAGCTCTTACAAGAAGATTGGAAGCCATGTGGGGAAAGAAAGGAATCTTGAAAGTTATTGACTTGGGAAATGAATACTTCATAGTGAAGTTCTTCTCCCAAGAAGATCTTGATTTTGTCTTGACTGAAGGACCTTGGAAGATTATGGATCATTACCTAGTCATAAGCTTTTGAAAACCAGATTTTAATCCATTTGAAGCTACTATTGACAAAATAGCAGCATGGATTAGACTCCCAAAACTGGCTATTGAATATTATGATGAAAGTATGTTGAACAAAATTGGTAACATAATTGGGAGAACACTCAGAATTGACTCCCACACAGCTGACAAATGCATAGGCAAATTTGCTAGATTATGTATAGAGTTGAACCTGGATGAATCCCTCATTTCACAATACTCAATCAATGGAACTCGCTATTATGTTGAATACGAGGGCCTCCGTAATATCTGTTTCTCATGTGGGCTCTTTGGTCATGAGAGAGAGATGTGCCCAAGGAAGCAAATAGAACAACAGCCGACACAGAACCAACCGGCGACCACAAGGGTTGAAGCTGGAAAAACGGTGGAAAGAAGCAATGAAACAGAAGAAAGAAAGGGCAATCTGGAGAAAAAAAAATGGAGAAGGGCAAACAAGTAAATTCAGTAGAAGGAGAACCATATGACCCATGTATGGTAGTGCAAAGACTTGTACGGGGAAGAAAATCAGGAAAAAGCACAGCTGGTACAAGTAGTGGGGCGGATGGGAGTAGTGGAAAGAAATTGCAAAAGGGGACAAAGGGTACGAGATTTGCAATATTGGGAGAAGAAGATTCGAATCCCAATGAGGAGGCACAAATGAAAGCAGAAAATGACAAAACAAAAGAAGCACAACCTCAGCGAAATACCCTACTGCATAATCAGAAGGAAAACAAACTCACCCAAAAGAAAAGTTCAAGCCCAAAATAGCAAAACCCAAAATCTCAAAATGTGACTAGTAATACTCAAGGTCCAAAAATCACACCTGAGCCCCCATAATAGTTATTTCTTCTGAAAACCTAACACAGCCAAATAACTAGAATAAACATGCAGCCTCATCCATGCCCAATACAAATAGCCAGAACCCAAACAAAAATGATCCCAGCAATATAACTTGTAACCTACATGCCAGCCCATGTCTCAACCAGAATAACCCAATACACCAAGACAACACACAGCCCACCCTAGAAATACCACATGATATTAATATGTCAGACACTTATGTCCCTGAAATAATTTCAATGGAAGCAGAGATGAATGAACCACCTAATCGTAAACCTCTTGATATGAACTCTATTGATAGTGACATAATGTTGAAAGCAGTATTGCAATATGAAAGAGGAAGAGAACTCCTAGAGAGACAAGGGCAAAAGCAAAAAAATAAAGAAAGTGAAGAAAGCAGCAGCATGGAGATAGAGGTCAATACAGGAAACTCCCGAAGTGAAGTTGCCAACTTAGCTTAAGAAGATGTACGTTTTGCTTAAACAACCTTGTTTGATCATGATTATTATGACATGAAACTGTAGGAGTGCGGCTAGCTAGGCATTCTATCGCACTCTAAAGGAATTATCTAGGATTTATTATCCGGACCTATTAGCTCTTCTAGAAACTAGATGCAGTGGAGACCAAGCCCAAAGGATAGTTCAGAGATTGGGTTTTTCTTATTTTCACATAGAAAAAGCTAGAGGATTTAGTGGAGGAATTTAGCCTCTTTGGAGAGACCCAAATCTGAGCAAAAATAGAATTCAATCAAAGGAGCAATTTGTACATACAGAAATAAAGCAGGGATGTTTAAACGGGTGGTTTTTTACTATAGTTTATGCTAGTCCTCAAGAAAGAGGAAGGAGAAGCTTGTGGACTGATTTAAAGGGCATTGCAAAAGGTATGAGTGGAGATTGGATGTTGACGGAAGACTTCAATGAAATTGCTTGTGTGAGTGAGAAGAAGAGGGTAGCAAGAGTGACTCGAATGCTTGCGAGAAGTTTAAGAACTGGATTAATGATTGTTCTCTTATTGATTTGAGTTTTGTGGGCACAAAGTTCACCTGGAGGGGACCATAATGGAAAGGTCATGAGAGGGTTTTCAAGAGGTTAGACAGAGCACTAGTGAATGCGAATTGGAGAATAAGATTTTCAGAGACTAGAGTTGACATTTTGTCGCGCACCAACTCTGACCACCACCCCATCTTGGTTAACACTCAACTAAGAGAAGATAATAGAAGAGAACGCCCATTCCATTTTGAAGCCATGTGGAACCTTCACCCAGAATTTAAGAATTTTGTAAAACAAAACTGGGAAAGGCAACTAACCTTGCCACCAGCCTTGAGAAATTTCACTAATAAGCTAAAAAAGTGGAAGAGAGAAACTTTTGGGCATGTTAGAAAACTGAAGAAAAGACTTATGAATAGAATTGGAGGAATACGTGCTACCAGCTATCGTAAAAACCTTTTTCTGGACAGATTGAAGAAAGAGCTACAGAAGGAATTAGAGGAGATCCTGAACAAAGAAGAAGTGATGTGGCTCCAAAAGTCAAGAGAGCAGTGGATATTTGAAGGCGACCAAAACACAAAGTACTATCATACTCGCACCATCATTAGAAGGCGTAGAAACAAGATTCTCAAATTGTGGGATAGTCATGGAAACTGGCTAGAGAATGAAGATCTCATCATTCATACCATCAATTTTTTTAAAGACTTATACAATGATGATCCAGCAGCACATCACCACGTATACACTAACAAATCGTATCCAAAGTTTGAAGATAAATTAAAACAGAGCATGTATAATACACCTACTGCTACGGAGATAAAGAAGGTTATCTTTAGCATAGGTTCTTTGAAGGCACCAGGCAATGATGGTTACCCAACCTTGTTCTATAAAAAATACTGGGAAGAGATTCATGATAGTGTGAAGAAGATGGTTTGGTAGATTTGGAGGAATTCAGATTAGATAAATATTTTGAACCAAACTCTAATTGCATTGATCCCTAAGGTTCAAGTTCCATAATTTATATCCTAGTTTAGGCCTATTGCTCTATGTAATGTGAGTTATAAATGCATTTCGAAGATTCTAGTGGAAAGATTAAAACTGACTCTTGAAGAGCGAATTGCACCATTCTAATCCAGTTTTGTGCCGGAGAGAAGGATTCAAGACAATATCTTAATTGTAAAGGAACTTATCCACTCAATGAGAAGGAGGAAGGGAAAAAAAGGGGGTTCAAGGCCATAAAATTTGACTTTGAAAAAGCCTATAATAGACTTAGGTGAGGATTCTTGGAGGATTGTTTAAAGGAGTTTGGGCTACTAGATCAATTTATAGATATGGTTATGGCGTGTGTCTCATCAGTCTCCTATGATGTTATTTGGAATGGAAGTAGGGCTCAAAGTTTCAACCCTATGAGGGGCCTAAGATAAGGGGATTCAATATCCCCTTATGTTTTTGTTATAGCTATGGATAAACTATCGCAACTTATTGAAGATAGAGTGGAAGAAGAAAGATGGTTACCTTTGAGAATCAAGAATTAGGGACCGGCCATATCCCACCTTTTGTTTGCTGACGACCTCCTTATCTTTACTGAAGTCACAGTGGATCAAATTGAAAATGTGATGGTGACTATGAAAGAATTCTGCAATGTTTCAGGATTAAAAATCAGTCCCACCAAAACAACGGTAGTTTTCTCTAATAATGTAAAATAGAACATCAAAAACCAGATAAAAAATATATAAAATTATAAAAAAAAGTCATGTTTGGGGAGGTATTTGGGGGCTCTGATCAATAACAATAGAGCCAGTAAGAAAAAATTTAAAAATGTCATAGAGAGATTTCAATCGAAGTTAAAAGGATGGAAGGCGCAATGCCTATCCCTAGCCAAAAGGATCACGCTAGCAAAATCTGTGTTTGGCCCCATTGCTAACTTTGAGATACAGCATGACAGAGTTCCCAAAGGAATCTGCCTTAAAATTAAAATGACACAAAGGAGATTTATTTGGGAGGAAGCTCAGGACCAGAGAAGAATGCATCATGTGAGTTGGAAGATACTATGTTTGCCTAAATAGCAAGGAGGACTTGGTTTCAAGAAACTGGAAATAGTTAACACATCATTCTTGTTGAAGATTATTTGGCAATTAATTACAGAACCCAATTCCTTATGGTCACAGCTTTTACTAAGCAAATATGGAAGAAAAGACATGGGTAATATAAGCCTGAATAGCAAAAAGAGTGACTCACCTCTATGGAGGGAACTCTCAAAACTATGGCAAATCATGAGAGGGAGTTTAGAACGGGTGATAAGGGATGGACGAAAGACTAACTTCTGGAATGATGTATGGGTTAAAGGAGAAGGTCCCTTGAGAAACAGGCTACTTGTCAGATTCCACAAAATCTGAACAACAGGATGGTCAAAGACTTTGTGAATGAGGAGGGAGAGTAGAACACTCCCTTACTTAGAAAGTTTCTTCCTTAAACAACAATTCAAAAACTCAGGATCCTGCCAACACCAAAAGATGATTCGGAAGAGGATAGCATTGAATGGAGACACACATCTAATGGGATCTTTTCAGTTGCCTCAACTTATAAAAATTTAAAGCAGGTAAATGCAACAAGAGAGGCTAAACGAAAAAAAATATGGTATTAAAAAGGACCAGAAAGAATTCGAATGTTTATTTGGAGAGTTGCTCATAGTAGAATTTTAACTGCAAAAAAGAAAGCCAAAATTCTAGGAACAAACCCAAATTGTATCAACTGCTCAAATTCTGAGGAAATTATTATCCATGTCCTGCGGGACTGCCCAAGAGCAGAAGCCATTTGGATCCAGGTCCTCAGTCCTAGTGTGATTAATGTCTTATTCAACTTACAACTTCAGCAATGGACTGAATTTAATCTGCAGAACAACATAAGAAGATCATCAGATTTCAATTGGATCAATGTTTTTTTTATTACATGTTGGATGATCTAGAATTGGAGGAACGAGGAACTATTTTCTCCTCCATTTATCATACCCCCAAATACAGCTGAAATTATCAGAATATTTCACAGAAACAGAAAAGCATTTGAAAAACAAGGTATTATTAAGCCTACCTTGAGAAGAACTAGCCGTAGAACAATGTGGGAAGCTCCACCACAAGGGTGGGTAAAGCTTAATATAGGCGGATCGGTCCAGGAGATGGAAAGCAAGGCTGGGTGCGGCGGATTGATTCGAACCAACACAGGAGAATGGGTTGGAGGCTTCGGGCAAATGTGGGAAGTTGCAGTGTGTTTCAGGCGGAATTATGGGGCGTGATTCATGGCATTAGAACGGCTTGAAAATTGGGATGAGAAGAATGATAATTGAAATGGATTCTTTGAAAGTTTTTTAATGTATCTGTGAAAGCAAGAGAGAAGCACACAATTTAATTCCATGATAAACATTATTGAGATGTACAAAAAAAAGCCATGGAAACTAAGATTCAGATATGTGAATAGAGAAGTCAATAAGTGTTCAGATTGGCTGGCAAAAGAGAGTGTTAAAAGAGAAGAAGCTAAGAAGTTGAATTTGTAAATTCTCTGCCGAAGAAGTTGATCCCTTTGTTGTAAGAGGATGTCAAGGGAGTTGTAACTCCTATTTTAATAAGTGATTAGTTTGTTTGTTGGGCCCAAGCCCCGGTTGTATACCAAAAAAAAAGAGAGGTATTTGTATTTTTTCGTTAAAATATAAATATTTTACTTTATATTTGGTAAATTAATAAGATTAATTTTATTGTATTTTTAGTGTAAAATAATTTTATATATACATCTAACTATATAATCTCACGTCAAAAAATAACTACTTTTTTATATTAACCAAGTTAATAGTCTTATAAAATACAAATATAACTAGATATAAATATGCAAAATGTTTTATATTCTCGGTGTATTAAAATTAAACTCTTTAGAAAAATATTAAGTGTTAGTTTATATTAGCTTTTTTAAGTAAAAAAAATATTTTTTTTTAAAAAATAAAGTACTTTTATTTAGTTTTAAACCTATTTAGATACCTCTTTTAGAAAAAGTACTTTTATTAAAAAAGAAAAGTATTTGCTTTTTCTAAAAATCAACAATACTTTGCTTTTAAAAAAAAGTAGAAATAAAATACGTTTTTTATACTTGAAAATTCTTTTTGAAAAGTCTATCCAAATGTAAAATAGTTTTTATTTATTGAAAAAAAAATCTTTAAAAAACATAAAAAAATAAGTACTATTTAAAAACTAATCCAAACTGACCCTAAGTGTTTTGCATATTTTATTTTGAGTTTAGACTTCTCTATTCAATTCTCACACCTTTTTGAAGACTTCTCTATTCAATTCTCACACCTTTTTGAAGAACAAGTGATTGTCGTACTTTTGAAGTATTGTCTCTGGCGCTAATTTGAAGTTCTTTTGCTACTTGGAGGGCTAGCATCGCCATCAACCTAGTAAGTCAGCGATGACCTTCCCTCTCTTTTTTTCACCCTCTTCTCCCCCAACCCAATACTCCTTTCTGTAACATCCTAATTAGCCTAAGCCTTACCTCGCGTCGTAAAGCTAAGGTTAATCAAAGATTAAGATAGTTATAAGCTCATACATATAAGATATATAGAAAGAATAGTATAATCTAGAAGCCCAATGAAGAATATAGCTCAAAAACAGGATTTCAAAGCGCAAAACGTACTAACAAAGCTACTAACTGGAAGCATAAGAAACAAGTATGGAATAACCAAACATCATAGTATAATAGTATAGTATCATAAGACGCTAGCCACGACTCATGTAGTTTAAGCCAGCTAACCATATACAGACCAAGTATGAACCCAGACAATAAAAACAACTTATACAAGTTTTGTTCTCTCAAATACACGCCACTAGGCGAAACAAAGTACAAAAGTGAGAGACATATTCAAAATACATCAAAGACTCAAAAGAAGTATCTGAATCTTCCACTTCTGTCACCAACCAGACAACTCACCGAGGTGGGTTGCAACCTGCATCTGAAAAACACAACAAAATATGGTATGAGAATTGGAGGTTCTCAGTATGGTAAAAGTGCCCATTAATGTAGGATATAAGACTCCAGAATACCAAAGACAATCCTAGACTCCATATCCATCACAAGAATGCAAGCTTAAAGCATACTAAACCAAAACAGTATAATATGTAATTCCTTAACACAACTTAACCATAGTACCATAACAGCGTAAACTATCTTAGGGGATTTCTACTCTATTTAAACACCGTTGTCCCACAGCCTTCACCACCCGATCCTCCATGCGATCCCATCGCCACCGCCTTCCGAACCTCCTCAATCCCAGTGAAAACGCAAGTATATACAATACAAGTAAAACACAAGTAGAAGCATATATGGCAATTAAGTCAAATAGCAGGTAAGCATGTTATTCAATTAGACAAGCCATTACAAGTAATCAAAGCATACAAATAGATAGAAAATGCATATGATGAATGCCTGCCCTACTGGCTGTGATATCACATTGTCGGTTCAACTGCCAACCCGACACATCTCCATGGAGACGTCGCCCTTCGAATTTTCTCATATGGGAACCTCTGAGATATAGTGCTCGATTCACTGTCCAGGTACCGGCGCCTGCACGCCCTATAAACCCGAAGGGATGCGAGCGGGATCTCTTGCCTCCATCCTCACATCTAAGTGCAAGTGGGATTAACCACCGTCCTTACGCCGCCGCTGCTACCTCGACATGCGGGATTAACCACCGTCCCCGTCGGGCACATAGTGTCTCATAATCACAGTAAAAACAACATATCAGTGATTTTAGTAAACATTTTCTGTATACATAGATCCATCATCTCAATCCGAGTCCTCGACTCATCTCAACCACTGTCCATTCATGACTCAGTTTCCAAATATCAAGTTCATCATTTCTCATCTCATGTACCAATCATCCTTCGCCTAGCGTCAAACCATTCTCAGCACACCAGAAACCTAGGCCTCCGTTTTCTAATCTATCATAAAATAATGTACTAGAACCCTTAAGTTATGTCCCATGTTCTAATACTCAAGACTAGGCCCAAAATTCCTAAAATAGTGTTATAGAAGCTTACGACCTCATCGGGAAGGTGAAATAGTTGAAAACAAAGCAAAAGTTGAGAAACAGGGCATGTGTGTCCGCACAGAGGTGTGCGTGCACACGCCCAGGAAATTTTAGAAGTGTGTATACGCACAGGGGTGTGCGTACGCACATGTGTCAAAACATAAAAGGGTCTGTCTACTTGCACAACCTGTGTGAGCGCCTTCAACAGACTGGCCTCCCCGACGTGTGCATACGCACAGATCTGTGCGTACACACAGGTCGCAATTCTCCCTTTGGTGTGCGCGTGCACAAGTTGTGCCAGCACTGTGAGCATAGCGCCTTCCTCTGCCTGTGCAGACGCACAGGTTTGTGCGTGCACACAGATCAAAATTTTCGCAGAATGTGCGTGCGCACATATCAGAAAGCTCAGAATTCTGTAACTTTGCAAAATTTCCAATTTTCAACACAAATTTTTTATTGATCATAACTCCCTCCACAAAATTCCAAATTTTACAAACTTTATATTGATTTAAAGGGTTTTCAAAGATCTTTAATTTCAAACCATTTTCAACAAATTTTGAAAATCGAGGCAAAAGTTATGATCAAGCAAAGTTCATCAAAATTTTACTTTTATCCAAAATTACAACTTTCACAATTCCTTCATAAAATACAACCAAACCAACCCAAACCACTCCAAAACTCCAATTCTCCTCAAATTCAACACTCTGTGGTATATTACACCAAACATACCACATTTTTTCTTATCCACAACATCAATATCAATATGTCTCATATATCCAACTTCATTAACAAATTTCCAACTATATTATCAATAAATCAACACCAATATCACATTTATCAACATAATCCACTATTCAACTTCACAAATCATGCATCCTCAACATATCACCATTAATCATCATTATCAACTCAAAATTTATCATTTCATCAATCATCATCATACAATTAAATCCAACAACTCATCAACCATTCAAATCCAATCCTATCCTATGGGTCACTAGCCTAAGTGTCCATGAATATTATATACTACATAGAGAAAATCGAAACCATACCTTGATTGATCTCCAATATGAACCAAATGAGCTTTCAACCAAAATGCAACCACCAAGGTAACTCCAACAAGCACCAACAAGCTCCAAACTCACAATAATCAAGCTATATACATATAAATCACCACAAAATTAACCTAGGGCTCAACATAAATCAAAAGTTCACAAGAGATCAAAGCCACTTACCTTTTTCAACAGATTTGGATGGCAAAACCCAAAGTTAAGCAAGGATTAGAGTGAACTTAAACACCAAGAATCACAAGAACTCACTTAGCCCCAAGCCCTAGGTACCCGAAATTTTGAAGAGAAGAACTGGAAGGATTTCGAGTTTACCTCTAGAATTTCTTGAATTAGTTTTGTAGAACTCTTCGCAAGGAACGCATAGCCACTGATGGCACGTAAATCGGAGCTCTATAACTCAAGATATGAGCTTAGAAAGATTGAGGTGATTAGGGTTTCTTCTTCCTCTCCTTCCCTCTCTCAAATTTGAAGTGTGTGTATTTATGGAGGCTAGGGTTCATTAAATGAACCTTTATATATGTTGGACTTGAGTCCAACTTGGACCTGGTTCAACCCGTTAGCGTTTTTAGCCCGTTTGGCCCAACTTCGGGCCAAACCTTTAAAATTAACGCCCGATTTTCTGTTTCTAATGTCTTTCTAAGGTTTTTGACTGTTTCAACTTTTTCTTGCGCAGCACCGAGCATACTTGAACCGGTTCAATCGGTTCACTGTCGGTTTGTGATTTTTCACAGTTTTCCGCAAAAAGCACATTTTCTGACTTGGAACGACCCACTGAGTCCAAAAATGATGTTTAAAACCTCAAATTCTCACTCTGACTTTTCGGAATCAAATTTGGGTAATATAACCACTTAATTAACTGGTTCGATTAATTGCGGTTCTTACACTTTCACTCGTCGTTTATGTTGTCGCTTTCTCCTTTTCTCTTATTTCCATTTTTTTACACCACCTTTTTCTTCGCCTGTTTCATTTGCCCTTTAATCTTTAATAATACCTTGTGATGTTATTAAAATTAAACTGTTTATAAAAATATTAAGTGTTAGTTTATATTAAAATTAAACTATTTAAAAAAATATTAAGTGTTAGTTTATATTAGCTTTTTTGAATGAAAAAAATATTTTTTTAAAAAATAAAGTACTTTTATTTAATTTTAAACCTATTTGAATACATCTTTTAGAAAAAGTACTTTTATTAAAAAAGTAAAGTATTTGTTTTTTTTAAAAGTCAATAATACCTTGCTTTCAAAAAAAAAGTAGAAGCAAAAGACGTCTTTAATACTTGAAAACTCTTTTTAAAAAGTCTATTTAAATGTGAAATAGCTTTTGTCTACTGAAAAAAAAAGACCTTTTTTAAAAAAATAGAAAAATAAGTACTTTTTTCAAAAGTTAATCCAATTTGACCCTAAGTATTTTGCATATTTTATTTGAGTTTAGACTTCTCTGTTCAATTCTCATACCTTTTTGAAGAACAAGTAATTGTTGTACCTTTGAAGCTATCTCGCTGGCGCTAATTTAAAGTTCTTTTGCTACTTGGAGGACTAGCATCGCCATCAACTTAGTAAGCCAGCGATGGCATTCCTTCTCCTTTTTCTACCATCTTCCGCCCCCTCCCCCCGGCACCCACTAGCTACTCCTTTCACTCATCATTTAGGTTGTCGCTTTTTCCAGCGATGGCATTCCCTCTCCTTTTTTCACCCTCTTCCGCCCCCTCCTCCTGGTACCCACTAGCTACTCCTTTCATTCATCACTTTCCCCTTTTTTTTCTTACCTCTATTTCTTTTTCCATCCTTTTCTTCGCCTCTTTCGTTTACCCTTTAATCTTGAATAACACTTTGTGATGTTATTAAAATTAAACTCTTTAAAAAAATATTAAGTGTTAGTTTATATTAAAATTAAACTCTTTACAAAAATATTAAGTGTTAGTTTATATTAGTTTTTTGAGTAAAAAATATTTTTTAAAAAAAATAAAATACTTTTATTTAATTTTAAACTTATTTAGATACATTTTTAGATAAAATACGTTTACTGAAATAAGTAAAGTATTTGCTTTTTTCTAAAAGTCAATAATACCTTGCTTTAAAAAAAAAGCAGAAGTAAAAGACATCTTTAATACTTGAAAACTCTTTTTAAAAAGTCTATCCAAACGTAAAATAGTTTTTGTCTATTGAAAAAAAGATCTTTTTAAAAAAAATAAAAAAATAAGTACTTTTTTCAAAAGCTAATCCAAACTGACCCTAAGTGTTTTGCATATTTTATTTGAGTTTAGACTTCTGTGTTCAGTTCTCATACTTTTTTAAAGAACAAGTAATTGTCGTACCTTTAAAGCTATCTTTCTGGCGCTAATTTAAAGTATTTTTGCTACTTAGAGAGCTAGCATCGCCATCAATCTGCTAGTAAGCTAGCGATGGCCTTCCCTCTCCTTCTTTCACCCTCTTCTCCCCTCACCTCCTGCTCCTTTCACTCATCATTTATGTTGTCTCTTTCCCCTTTTCTCTTACCTTATTTCTTCTATCACCTTTTATGTTTGCCTCTTTCATTTATCCTTTAATCTTGAATAATAGCTTATGATGTTATTAAAATTAAACTTTTTAGAAAAATATTAAGTGTTAGTTTATATTAGTTTTTTTGAGTGAAATTTTTTTTCAAAAAAATAAAGTACGTTTATTTAATTTTAAACCTATTTGCATACATCTTTTAGAAAAAGTACTTTTATTGGAAAAAATAAAGTATTTACTTTTTCTAAAAATCAACAATACCTTGCTTGCTTTGAAAAAAAAAAAAACAGAAGCAAAAGAGTTTTCTATTATCTATAGTGTTGTATAGCTATTCTATAAATAAAATGCTTCTTCTGTAAAAAAAAATATCTTTATAGAAAAAATTTGATTAAAAGAGTAGTATAATTTCATATTAATTTATTTAAATCACATAGGTTAAATTTTATAATATTTTTATTTTCATTATACGGTGCAATTCAAAAAGTATAAAACTTTCTCTCTCTGGCCCATAATGCTTTTAAGCTCTTTTTTCCTTTTGTGGTTAGCCCAAATCTTTTAAATATTAAATATTTTGTTTAAATAAGTCTTTAGTTTTTATATAATAATTTTTTATTTTTATAAATTTTTAATTTTACTGTTAGTTTTGGTCCAGTAAAATTTTTATAAGGGTTTTTTTTTTTAATTTTAGTCTCTATCGCTGATTTATTCCATTAAGTACGATATAATAGGTTAAATAATTAAATAATATTAGATATAATAAATAAATATTATATATATAAAATTATAGATATTGAATTAAAGAAAAGATAACTTTGAGTTATTATTTCTCTAATATTACGAATATCAAACAAAATGCTAATATCATAGTGATGAGAAAGTGGTTGAGATATAGCTTTTAGTTTGGATTCTACAGAGTCATCAAATGAACAGAAAAAGGGTAATACCTATGATCATAAAAAGATTTTTTCTTACACTTGTAGGAAAGTAATGGTTAACTTTCTTAGATTGAAGCAGTTAATAAGCACAAATTGCTCTCCTTTTCTAATATTCTAATAACACTTCACTACCACATAACACATGAACCGTGTGTTAATGCCTTTATAAGAAGCCAAAAAAGTGTGATCAACAAAAAATTCTGGAGGACAATATTTTTGTTGATCATAATAATAATTAATATGGCAGACATGTATGAGAATCAAGCATCTCCTGATGTCTCAAATTATGCATCAAGTAATGGAATCTCTTCTGGGGATGATAATAAAGGGATTGGTTATAGAGCTGCAAAATCAAAGCATTTATATCTTTTGGGTAGCAATTCTTGGTTTCAATGCTTTCCCTTCAAAATTGATCTCAATTTTGTTCGTATGGTAAGTCAATATTCAAGCTTTCATTCTATGTTTATTTAGAGTTAGCAATCTCATCATCATTTTGTGGTAAATCTTCCGAAGTAATCTTAGCACAATTTTATTTCAACATACATAGTTGTATTGCATAATACTGTATGATGTATTTTGGAATTAGATTTAGATGTATATGACAAACGAAGAATTTAAGTAAGGATGACAATGCAACTCATTTTTATATTCATGGATACGGGGACGGACACTGCTTGGCCCAAAAAATTTTAAACTCATTTGAGATTATAATAAATGCATTATATAGAGTAAAATTTAATAGTGTAGTAATAATAAAAAGAGTTATTATTCATCATGTATTAGAGTTTAAATTTCTCTATATACATTTATATTATTTATATTTTTTATTTGATTTAGAGTTCTTTTTACATTTGTTTTTTTTAAATTAATTTTAACATCTATAATCATATAAAAAATACTTTAATATTATTTATAACAATATTGTTCTTTTTTTAATTGACAATTTAGTTGTTTCTTTTTTATTATTTTTCTACTAGTTTTTACTCCTATTATTATATAAAAATACTTTAGTATATTTTAAATTCACACAACAAAATTGTTAGTGAAATTTATTTATATTATTTTATGTCATATTTTACAATGATATAAAACATAAAAATTTAATTCGCTGCACATAAATACTTATTAAAGTAAATTAATTAACAAAATATTTAAAAATAAATAATTTTATATTTTGTTAGATGCAAAATCATAAAAAATTATAAAAAAATTATAAAGACGGAGATAATTCTTTTATTTGACAAGTATTCATTAATTTTTTAATTAAAAACTAATTATAATTATATGACATAATCATGTATATGACATTATATTTAATTATATAAGATTTTAATTTTCGACCCTTCCATTATTAGATTCTTAGATCTGCATGGATATACATTTTCTCCCTACTCGATTGAGATGGATAAGAGGGTGAATTTTGAGTGGAGTGGGTTTTTGTTTGGGACGAAACGGAGTCAAATTATAGGCATACCGTATACCTGTCCCTATATATATATATGAAAGCTAATATACATAATAAATAATATAAAATTGATAAAAAAATTTAATTTAAAAAATTATAAGAACGAATAAAAATGAGACAAGTATTTACAGAAATAGTTTAGGATACAAAATTTTATTATATGTAAAAATATAACTGCCACTCTAGCTGCCTTTTTTTTTTTCGAAGTTAGATAGAAAAAGAGATTTAGGAAGGGAATGATTTAGCTATTCACTATTTCCTACTATGGCTAAGTCCAATACTATTAATTGAAAAATTAGCCCATTATGTATGTTTTATATTTACATAGTTATATGTATTATGAAAATCAATGTGATTGGGTTTTCAATGTTTTTGTTATATGAGAAGTGTAAATTGTTTTTGTTACATGTATAAAGGTGATGGCAGAGGTGATTGGAACATTTATTTTGATGTTCTGTGTAAGTGGAATAATAGCAAGCACAAAATTCCAAAGTGGTGAAGTGGGGCTTCTAGAGTATGCAGCCACAGCAGGATTAACAGTGGTTGTTATTATCTTCTCCATAGGACCAATTTCTTGTGCACATGTCAACCCAGCTGTCACAATTGCCTTTGCCACAATTGGTCATGTTCCATGGTACAAGGTACTAAACCTTAAAAACATTCAATCACTTTCAAATTTTTATAACTTCACTCAATTTTTAGTTTCATCCTTGTAGTTTATATATTTGTGATTAAGACTTTATATATAAGAAAAGTTTTCGACAAAAACCTTATATTATATTATATCCATGGTTTTTAGAACTAAACCAAATTATTCAGATTAATTAAAAATCAGTAATCAAATTGATCTGATTCAGGATAAAAATTGGTTGAGTCAATCAACCAAAATTAAAAAAAAATTAGGTTAAAAATCGAAAATTCTAATTAAAAAAGGGTGAAAACTCAGGTGTAGTAAATCAAAAATTAAACTTTATATTATATTATATTCATGTGAAATTGATAGTTGAGAGCTATTAGATGATTTGATTGATTTGACTAAAATTTCATCTAATAGCTCTCTGTTATCAACTTCATGTGAAGTCGACTGCACTTGAATTTTCACCTTAAAAAAATTGATAAATCGGTCAAATTGATTTGAACTTTTACAAATTAATCAGTTTAAAATAAATAATAAAATACAAAAATTTATTTTTAAAAATATATATTATACAAAAATATATTATTTTATTATATTTAATTCAATTTCGATTAAATTACGATGGAACTTTTAAATTTTTAAATTTCTAACTCTTTCGATTCGAGTTTTGAAAATCTTGTATAAAAAAAATTGATATAAGATTTCTCCGTTGTTAAGAAAAATTCATATAAAATAGTAATTTATCAATCTGACATACAGATTTGATCACAAATTTTATATTAAAGAAACGGGACCCAAAAACATTTATACAATATGATAATTTCATTTGAAAATTACTTCAATGAAAATTTTTATACAAAATATAAGAATTTGATTATAAATTTTTAAACTATAATAACCTAAATAAAAGCAAGAGAATATACCCCGTTAAAATTCAGGTAGCTAGCATAATTTATTCCTTTTTGTTTATTTTGTTGAACTGAACAGGTTCCAATTTACATAATAGCACAGATAGTAGGTTCTATATTTGCCACATTTATAGGTAGCCTTGTTTATGGCATAAAATCAGAGGTTATGATCACAAGGCCAATCCAAGGTTGCAACTCTGCATTCTGGGTTGAACTCATTGCAACTTTCATCATCATGTTCCTTGTTGCAGCTTTGACATCTGAGTATGAATCAGTAAGGAATACATAATTAAATTATTGATTAAGTTCTTTAATTATTAAACTATTTTACATTTATCTACAATAAGCTGAAACTTAAGACAAAAACTATTTATGCAGGTTGGGCATTTATCTGGCTTTGTTGCTGGAATTGCAATTGGTCTTGCTGTACTAATCACAGGGTAATTAACTACAAATTATTAACAAATTCTCCTTTTTGCTCCCTATTTTTGGTTAAATTATTTTGAGATCCTTTAATTTTATTCAAATTTCAATTTGGTCTATATAATTTAAAGACTTGTGATTAATTCTGTGGTCTATATAAAAATTAGGGTAAAGTAAATTTTTTTTAATGTTTGTGAATTTCTTTTTCAAAAATAATTCTAACATTTAATTTTGTTTTTAACGTTTTTGATTTATTTAATTTTGTAATTAACATTTTCGCTTTGTGTCAAAATTATTATTAAAGGTTTTTAATTTTGCCCCTAATAATATACATGAAATTATAACACTCATAGAGTAATTTTGATACAAATAAAAAACGTTAAGGACAAAATTAAATACAACTAA
The DNA here is from genome assembly GCF_000817695.3 of Arachis duranensis. Classification (NCBI taxonomy): domain Eukaryota; kingdom Viridiplantae; phylum Streptophyta; class Magnoliopsida; order Fabales; family Fabaceae; genus Arachis; species Arachis duranensis. The sequence goes on along the minus strand of NC_029773.3, from coordinate 11,030,306 downwards.
TATTACGGATATTTTTTAAAAAAATCATAAATATTAGGAACAAAAAATATACTTTACTCTAAAAATTATTTTAATCAAATTTGATCCTGTGAGTTAAATATTTCAATACAAGCTACTAGGTTGTGCCAAGTGCAAACATTTTTTTTAACTATATCTCTATGGTTTGAAAATATGGTAATCAAAGTATCAAACCCTATTCTGAAACCCAGATGAAAAGTTGAATATTTTTTTTAAAAACTTTTCTATAGTATAGGGATAGAATAAAAAATTTAAGCACGAAAGACTCTGAGCTTGATTGAGAAAATATTTATTATTTGATATGGAGACTTAATTATAAATAATTAATTAATCTATATAAATAATCGACTTATAATTTTATAGTAAATTTAAATACAAAATTTTAAACGATAGAAAACCGTTTAAAGTTAGTTAGAATTATAGAGATTTTTAAAATAATTAAATTAATTTTAATTTAAAAATATTATGCATATATAAAAAATTAGTCACTATAGCTTCGTCTGGTTCTAAGAACAGGACAAGATATGACAAGACACTAAAAATAAGAAACAAAAAATAGAAATATAAAAATTAATATCTTTGTATTTTGTTTGGTGATAAACTAAAATAAATTATGAAAGTCTAATTTATTTTTATTTTTTTTATTCAAAAGATTTGAAAAGAAAATATAATAATAAAAAATATAATTAAAAAATTAACAAAAATAAAAAAAATAAAAAATAGGGTAAAATATTTTTTTTACCTGAAATTTGATAAAAATTTTAAAAATACCCATAAATTTTATTTTGTTTCAATTTTATTCCAAAAGTTTTTTTTGCATCAGATATACTCTTAACGGCTAATTTTTCAAAAAATTTAAGACCAATTCAATAACAATTTCATAAGAACAACCTTCAGCACAAGCAAATCAAACATAATTTTCATGCATTATTGTTAAATTTATCTTAAATTTTTTGAAAATTTAGACGTTGATGGTATATTTGATGCAAATCAAAAATTTTTAGGACAAAATAGAAACAAAATAAAACTTAAAGGTATTTTTGAAATTTTTGCCAAATTTTAGAGACAAAAAATATACTTTACTCTAAAAAATAAATTGTATTCTTATTACTATTTCTAAATCTTTTTTATTAAGATGAACACAAAATATACTAATTTAATATTTTTAGACACAATATTTATATACATATTTTATCTGCTAAATACAATTTTATATCTCTATATCTTTATATCATTATCCCATACTAGTAAACAAACGTAACTCATATATTCATGTAGAAGCGTCAATTTAACCCTAGATTCTAAGGACTAGTCCCAAGCCCGCACTCTGAAGCCCCGATCCTATACTAATCATATCTTCTAAAAGGTCTTTATTAAACCTAGTTCGCAATAATCCTTAAATAAAAAAATTAGTCCTGATAGTTCAAGAGTTGATCCCAAATTATTTTAAGACTCAAGACACTCATCTGAAGATATCGAGCAACTCTAAACAACTACCGTCTCAATTTAAATGACTTAGGGATTTTAACTTATTGACCTGCCTTCGACCCAAATTTTTTTTAGATTTTTTTTATTCAAACCCATATAATCAGCGCCAAAATCTTATTGGAAGAGTTTTATTGACATTTCAATATGTTATTTTTTTATTTTAATATGTATTTTATATTTTAACATAAAATTTATAAATTTTGTGCGTATATATATAGCATGATTGATTTTAATAACATATACTAAATCTTATCTTATTAGATAACATCCACTATATACATAGTAGTTTTTATTTGAATAACAGAGTGCTCTGTTTTGTATGTGTGGAATTGAAGGCCTGTGTCAGGTGGATCAATGAACCCTGCAAGATCATTAGGACCAGCAATTGTTTCATGGAAATTCAAGGACATTTGGATATACATGATAGCACCAAGTGGTGGAGCCATAGCAGGAGCTCAAACCCTTCGTTTTCTTCGCCTTAATAAGGACCAACCTTGCAACACCGATGTTGGTCACGCCATACCCTATTGTTCAAGTTAGTAAAATAATTAAAAAAAAAAACAAGCTAATGAAAGAAAATTAAAGAAGGTGAATTGTTGATTGTAACCCTGTTTTTGTGTCCCTAGGGAGAAATGGAAATGGACCCATGATTTTGGTGGTAGAGAAAAATTGGAGCTTGTTATCTGAAAGAGTAGAAGGGTTCAGACAAAGATATGTCTTAGGAAAAAAAGGGAATACCACATGATCATGTGGATCACAATGTTTAATTACTATTTTATTTTTTTAACTACTATTTTATTGTCATAGTTTGCCGTTGAAACATGTTAACATTGATTTGCGAGTATGTAAGTATATCAAATAATTTTAATGAAATTTTACGGAGACAATTTATGAAATATAAGCTTTAAATTCAATGGTGAATTCAATGAAAATTTTATAAAAAAAAAAAACAATTTATTCAACTATGTAACAATTGTATAATGTTATAACTAGAAATTAGAAAGGATAAAGTATATTTTTTGTTTTTGAAATTTGACAAAAATTTTAAAAATATTCTTAAATTTTATTTTATTTTAATTTTGTTTCAAAATTTTTTGATTTGCATCAAATATACATTCGACGGCTAAATTTTAAAAAAAATTAAGACCAATTTAACAACAATACATTAAAATTATGCCTTTTGTTGTGACTTAAAAAAAAAACAAACAATAACAAAGAAAGAAATAAAAATAAACAAGAAATTGTTTTAAAAAGGCAGTTCCGCTTAATACTACTTTTAAACTCCTTCCAAGACAACGAAAGCTCCATTTGAAGAGAAATGGTCCTTATTATTGTGTTTGCATCTCTCAATATCAACCGGAGATCAACACGCCATTTTCAAGACATGAAAATTATGCTTGATTTGCTAGTGCTGAGGATTGTTCTTTTGAAATTGTTGTTAAATTAATCTTAAATTTTTTGAAAAATTAGCTGTTAAGGATATATTTGATGCAAATGAAAAAATTTTTGGACAAAATTAAAACAAAATAAAATTTAAAGATATTTTTAAAATTTTTGTCAAATTTCAAATAAATTTATATTTATAATTAAAATAATTAATAAATAATAACTAAGTTTTTATTCATAGAAAAATTAATTATATACTGCAAGAAAATTATTTGATTTCTGCAAAAGGCAAAATATTTCTCAGACACGTGTAAGTCAATTAGCTTACAATGCATGCAAAAGCCGTACGTAATGAATAGAGGCAAAGAAAGAGGAATGAATAGAGTTTCATTCAACACCACAATCAAATTCTTCGGAAATCAAAGAGAAAAAACCCCACAAGAACACAATCAATTCATCACATTCCTTCATTATCTCATTGTTCTTGTTCTTGGTAATAAATTCCATCCAAGAGAAATGCAGAGAGGTATGTAATGAATTAACACAAAGTGAATAATGCATCACATTCTTTAATAATTCATCACATTCATTGATTGATCGAAATTGAAATGTTTTATAGATTATAATGGGAATGTTAAGCCAAGCGTTACACAGATCGTTGTGGCTTCATCCATTGGGTTGATATTTGCTGTGGCAATGTCTTATCGGATCAAGGTTATGAGAGATCGCAAGATAATGCCACTTTTGAGAATTTCAAGGGCAGGCAAGCATACTCCAAGGCTTGAAAGATTCTCTCATTACGTAGGTAATAATAATAATCATAAATCAAATTAGTTATCATAAATTTTGAGTTTGTGTTTGTGTTTGTGTTGGATGATCCTCTTCACACTCACACACCCTTTGACATGGATCCATAAATGCTGATATGTATACCACCCCACTACCAAGTAGGATTGGTTAAAATAGTCATTTTGATTCCTTAGCTAGTGGTATCTGATTAGAGTTTTGAGAAAACAAAAAAGTTTTATTAGGAAGCTCCAATTGTTTAGTTTAGTTTAGTTTGGTTAAGGGTTAACTAGATTTTGGTCCCTAAAGTATACGCGCCGAAATTTTTTTCGTCTCCAACCTTTTTTGGTATACAAAATCGTTCCTAAGGTTTAAAACTAAGTTTTAAAATCGTTCTTTCTACTTAAATATTAAAATTTTAGACCAAATTATCCATAATAAAAAAATTATAAAATAAAATAAAAAGAAAAAATAAGAGAAAAAGAGTGTTTCTTCTCCTGCAAAAAGGGAAGAAAAGAAGAAGGGGGAAGGGAAGAAGAAAAACATGTCCACCATCCATCTCTGTCTTCGCTTCTGTCATCACCTCCATACGATTTTGGTTCTTGATGTAAGAACGATTTTAAAACCAAGTTAAATCTTATGGACGATTTTGTATGCAAAAAAAGGTTTGGGACGACCGGACAAAAAAAATTTCGATCTATACCTTAGAGACCAAAATCGTACTTAACCTTTTGGTTTATTTACAACCATCACTGGAGGATTTAGTGTAGTTCCCTCCAATTAGGACAGACGGAATGATATAGACAATGTGAATTGTCAAGAACATAATAGATTAACATGTCAACAAGGATCGAATTTTAAATTTTTTTTGGAGAAATTCTGCTACTATGTTAGAAAATCACTTATTCTAAAAGTTTAAGGTGACAAGAAGATACATATTCAATAATATATTGTGTTTATGTGATTAACTTTAGCAATGGTGGATCTTATACTGTATTATACGAGGAAATGGCTGCCTCTAAATTTTTTACATCACTTGTAAAATTTGTTTCAGATCTTTATTTCTTCTTATTAATTAACTTGGCCTCCCCTGAAAATTTTTTAATAAGTACTGCTAACACTTAATCTCCTTCTATAAATGGCAGTGGAAGATAATGAAAAATTCAATTAGAGGAGGTAGTACATTTCTATCAATCTAAATATGAATTGGACTATTGATTTTTGTGATTTGGTGCAGCTAGGCAAATGGGGTTCAAAGATAGGAGGAGTTGTCCTCATCTGTGTAAATTAGCTTCTGAATACATAAGGAAGGCCGACGGATGCGAAGACGATATGTACGCCTTCTTCGAGGGCGAACCGGATGCAGATTCGCTCTTCGTGAAGCTTGTGGAGGAGTTTGAGAGATGCATTCTCAGTTACTTTTCATTCCATTGGAGCTACGGTGATCTATTGATAAGTCAGGTCTTAGTGAAGAGTTTAGTTTAGTTATTTCTAAGAGAATACATAAAAAAAATGTTGGAATCCTCTGCATTTGAATTGTTTATTTATACCACTAAGTGTTTTCCTTCCTATATTGCAGATATTGAGCTCTGAAAATGAGGCAAAAAAGAAGCTCAAGCACATAGTTATGGCCGCAACTAGGTGAGTGTGTGCGCGTGCGTGTGCGTGTGTGTTACTATTATTTTTATTCCTCTCCTTTTGAAGTTAAGTTAATAGTAGGATTTTCAACATACAGAGAACAAAGGGTTGAGAGGCTAACAAAGAATTTGAAGGTGGCGAGAGTTTTTAACACTTTAGTAGAAGAGATGAAAGCAATGGGACTTGTAACAACCGATGACTCGAGATGCACAGAAGTAATGGCTCCAGTGGCTCATAGCGATAGAAGCCCGGTGCTTCTCTTCATGGGTGGTGGCATGGGAGCCGGCAAGAGCACTGTGCTCAAGGACATTCTTAAAGAGTAAGACACCAAATATATACATAACAAGAATGTTATATGTACTATCTTTGTAAATCGTTTTTATATCTTTTATTTTTAGTATTAAACGTGATTGATAAGAAGTAACAGAAGATATAGTTATGTACACAGAAAATAGTACAAGCATAAGTTTTCTATATAAGATAAATTATTATGTGCGTATGGAAATTGTCATAATTAGAGAAATTTGTGCAGACCTTTTTGGGCCGGAGCGGCAGGAAATGCTGTTATCATTGAGGCAGATGCCTTCAAAGAATCAGATGTTATATATAGAGCCCTTAGTTCAAGGGGGCATCATGACATGATTCAAACAGCTGAATTGGTAAGATTGTTATAACATTGTTCTCTGATTTCATACTTATTCTAGAGACTTTTCTTTAATTATAATTATCATAGTTTTGAGAATCAAACCTCGATTGAATTAACCAGAAATCGGCTACCAGATTGGTCCCATTCTTGGTAAAAATTGGTCATAAAACTAGTACACTAGGTGGTCGAATTGGCTCGATTTTTCAATTTTTAGTGATTAAATGGTTTAAAAATAATAAAATAAAAAAATCGTGTTTAGAAAATATATTTATCTTACTAAACATATTATTTTATTATATTTAATTCAACAATGATTAAATCTCGGTTGAATTTTTAAACTTTTAAACATCTAACTTTACATGTTGAATGACCAGTTTGGCTTCATAACCTTGATTATTATTTGTTTATACACTTGGTCTACCATAAGAGATGACATCATCTATATAGTTAACTTTTACAAAAAGAGTCGAAATTATGATTTGAAATTGATCAATCTTAAAAATTAGATACATGCCTTTTTTTCAAAATTATAAACATTTTAGTCCGCCTAAAAACCTAAATTCTAGCCATAAAATTAGATAAAATTAGCACTTTTTTCCCATAGTTTGACAATGGTTTGGGTTCTAGCATGATAAAATGATTGATGAAAACAGGTTCACCAATCATCCACAGATGCAGCCTCATCACTCCTAGTAACTGCACTAAATGAAGGGAGGGATGTGATCATGGATGGAACACTCTCTTGGGTACCATTTGTAGTGCAAACAATAACCATGGCCAGAAACGTCCATCGGAAGCGTTACCGGATGGGTGTCGGCTACAAGTTGAACAGTGATGGATCTGTAATTGAAAACTATTGGGAAATTATTGATGATGAAGAACCTGAACAAGTTGGAGGGAAAAAAAGAAAACCATATAGAATAGAGTTGGTTGGAGTAATTTGTGATGCTTACCTTGCCGTCATTAGAGGCATAAGGTTTGTTTCACAATCTTATTACATCCATTTCAATCAATCGTTTTAATTTATAATTCAGGTTTAATACTCAAATTTGTTAAAGATAATTCATTCTCTAAATTGATTCTCTAAAGAAGTTTTTTAGTCATATTAATACATGACATATACAATCGTAAGCTAAATAGATCATTTCGTCAGTTAGAAACACGACGACGAATCATGTTAGATGACATGTGTCACTAAATGACTGGTTGTATTTTTAACATGTCAACCAATTATTTTGTGACACGTGAGTACGTGACATCTAAAGTGACACGTTATCATGGAACTGGTAAAATGATCTCTTTGACTTACGGTTATCATTTTCCAGAGATTAATATGATTAGAAAATCTTTTCGAAATCAAGTTGAAGACCGAATTATCTTTTAAAGACGAATTTGAATATTAACTTTTATAATTCAATTTTTCAATGTAACAAGACAGTAAAAGCATATTTATTTTAGAACAGAAGACAACTAAATCTAACTCCTTTTTCTAGCAAAGAAAAATTAGTCATAATTTTATTTTTTTTTTAATACTAAATCTGGCATGATTATTCCAGTGTAAATGAATTATGCTAATAAGCAATTTTAAATGGGAACACAGGAGAGCTATCATGTGTAGAAGAGGAGTAAGAGTGAAATCTCAATTAAAATCTCACAAAAGGTTTGCTGCTGCATTTATGACATATTGTAACCTAGTAGACAATGCCAGGTTATACAGTACCAATGCTTTGGAAGGCCCACCCAAGGTACACACAAACTTCTTTACAGTCTTGCTCTACTTACTTTTTTTAATAAATTTTAAATATTTAAAAAATTTTATTTTATATTTTTTAATTAAAAATTAACTTTTTAATATTTTTTAGTAATTAGACAGTAACTTTTAGGTACAATATATATATGGTGTAGTCTATGGTATACTTTTTAGTAATTAAAAATAAATGATCTATTGTTTTCTCTCGTCGTCGAAAATGAAGTCGTTACCAATGCCCAAAATTTAAAAAATGATAGTATCTAAAAATACTTACATTGCATTAATATTTTCATTATCTACTTATACTTTTCTTTTTTGTACTTAATAATTTTAAATTTCACTTTTACTAATATTAAAATTTAATTAATAACAGTAACTTTAGACTTCAAAATTTTATTGCAGAATAAAATGATTATTTTAATTAAAAATAAAAGATATAAATAATTATTTATTAACGTGAGAAAAAAATTAATACAATGTAAGTATTTTTAAATACTATCATTTTTTAAATTTTGGACATTGGTAACGATTCCATTTCTGACGACATTTTTTTGTCAAAAAATATGATAAATGATCTAATTTTTTCTTTTATTGACACTCATAAACATGTCATTATTTATTAATAAAACTGAAACGTGCTTCAATTTTTCATTTTATTTGGTTGAAAATATCATTTTGTGAAGTCCATAATCTCCATAGACACCAAAACTTGTGGCCATCATAGACTACACCTATATATATAGTCATTGATTGAAAAAAAAGCCTTCAAATCTATGTTCCTTTTATTCAACCATCAATTTGTTTATGCACCTACTACATTAATGCAAAACGATGAAACACTAGGGTTGAAAGTGAGTCAAGCTAGCTCATGCTCGACTCGTTAATAGTTCGATAAGCTAAACTCATGAGCTAGTGAAGTTTTTAAATATTTTTAAAATATATAAGTTATAATTTATTGATATAGAATTATAGATTATATATTTATGTTTCTATTATTTGAGCCAGCTCGTAAGCTCGAGCCAACTCGTGAGCTTTCGGTGAGCCGAGATTGAGCTTAAGAAATAGCTCGATTATTAACGAGCCAAGCTTGAGCTTGGTCTAGCTCAACTCAGCTCGGCTCACTTCCACCCCTATGAAACACCAAGGAATCATTCACCAATCAAAGATCTTTCTCTTTTCTTTCTTTTTATTCTTTTTCTTTTTAGTTTTAACCTTTACATTTTAATAACACAATTATGACTTCACTTTGAAGTTTAAATAATAATACATCGAGTACTTAAATGCTCATTTATAATATATTGAAACTAAATTTATATCTAAAATCACTCGTGAACTAATTTAAGAATATCACATGATGTGTGTATTAAGATAACTTTTGCATAGTGTTTTGATGACTCTCACAACAAATGAGTTAGACACAAAATTGTGATTTTGATCATTTTTTTCTACCACCTAGACATATTGAAATAATTTGAATATTAATCTAATTTCTTTAATTGGTATTGGTGGTTGTCTAACATGAAATTAGGATCCACCATTTTTCCCTCCATCTTTGCCATTACAACAAAATGTGAATCTCTATTGACTTGATAAGTTTTGTGTAAAGTTGATAGGATGGAAAGATAGAGACAAGACACTACTTGTTGATCCAGATGAAATTGATTGTTTGAGGAGAGTTGCAAGGTTGAATGAAGATGCTGAATCCATATATGAGCTTTACAAGCATCCTAATCCTGCTTTTGAAGCAGGATCAATTTGGAAAGACATTGTATTATCCCCTTCAAGGCTCAACATCCAACAAGAGCTTAAGTATTCTATCCAAAAAATTGAGAGACTCAAAGATAACTTCATGAAGGAGTGATAATGTTTTTTCAACCTTCTACACTTTAATTAAGATTTCATAGGTTATTGGAGTTTTGTAGAAGAGCAAAACTCAATTTATGTTGTACAAACTACACCAACAACATAGTTAAAATCTTGATTTTGAAAAGTGTATCATTTCTTTTTTTGCTTGCAGTTAAATTAAGATATGAGAAAGTACATTTTTTGTATATACCGATTTTGGAAAATTTTAAAGATATCTCTTAATCAATCTCTCATGGCGTGATTATGGGAGGCCATGTTATGTGTATGAGACGAGACTGGACCGATTAGTTCGTCTGAAAAATTGATAAAACCATCTGCATTTAAATTAGTTAATGACGGTTAAATCTGTTGAAAATCAAACAATTCAACTCACAAAAACTTCTGCGAGTTTTTGGCTTTTTATAGTTTTATTTGATGTTCTTGTTTCTTGGGTTTTCGACGATGCAAAATAAAGAAATTCCAAATAGAAGGCTACGATTGTGTTTCTAATAATAAACCCAAAAGACATGGTTTCTCTTTCTATTGAAATTTTTAAAGAAATGCATAGGTACTCACTAGTCACTAGTAGGGATGTGGATTTTGAATCAAAAATTTATTTGATTTGAACACTAATTTTATTTGTAGTGCAGTTTAGATTGGATAATCTTTTTAAAAAAATCTGATCCAATATAGTCTAATTTCAATCGGTTTATATTAGATTGAATTTATAATTTTGTAAATTAAAAAAAATAAATATACATAACAAGTTTTAATATCAAATTTTAAATAACCAACAATAACATAACAAGTCTCAACAATATCTTAAAAAATCAACAATAAAATAACAAAAGAAATAAAATTATAACTTAGTTAAAATAAATAAATAAATATTATTTTGAATATAAAATATTTATTAAATAATAATACATGAATAATATAAAAATATATAATAAATTGAACATATATAAGTAATATGATAAATATAATAATAAAATAATAATATTATAGCACATTGTTTGATTTATATTGGATTTGATCGATTTTAAGATGTAGATCCAAAATTCGATCTGATTCACGTAATTTGCAAAAAATAGAATGCAATTAAATCTAAATTAGTGCGATTTTAATCAATTTTTAATTTATATTAAATTGGATGAATGGTTTAATTTAAATCAGTTTAAATTTAAACGGCTCTGGTCGCTATCTCCTTCTTAGTTTTGTGATTAAAATAATACTAATATTTGTTCCCTGTTAGGGGACAACTTTCTTATTCATCTATTTATTGTTAAATAAAAAGCATGCCAAATAATGTTTAATATTTATTACAAAATAATAAAACAAAAAGTATGTACAAGACAGTATCGTGAAATTAGTGCATGTGAAGTTAAGACATCAGCTTGTCGATGTTTTAACAAAAGTTGTGCAATCTACTTTGTTTAAGAACTAGATCAGCAAGTTGGGAATCATTAACATTTTTCTCCAACTTGAGGAGAGTATTAGCAGATATTTTGCTTTGCTTGTTAAAATTATTATTTATTTACTGCAGTTAGTTAGTTAGCCTTATTTAGAGAGGAATCTTTTCTCTTAGGTTTGGTTAGTATTTTGTTAATTTGTTAGCTTGATATGTGTATGTATATATATTCCACCCCCAGCTAATAGAAATGCAACAAAAAATTCTTTTTTTTTTAGTACCAATTCTCGTTCTAACATGGTTAGTAGAAAGAGGAAAGAGAATCAGAAGAATTTCTCATACTTCTCTGCGTTCTTCTCTAATTCTCTTCCCTCTTTCTCAAACCTTCTTTTACTCTTTCTCTTTCCATCTTTTCTCGAACCTTCTTCTATTTATTCTCTTCTCCCTTCTCCTCAACCTTTAATTTTTTTCTGCAATGGCGACGATCGATGAAGCCGGTCCTTTTCTGCTCCATTCCTCCGATCAACGGAACCTTGTCTTGGTCACACAAGTGCTCGCCGGCGACAATTATCCTTCATGGAAGAGATCAATGGAAATGGCGCTTAATGGCAAAAACAAACTTGGATTCATTGACGGCACGATTTTTCCACCTGAGGAAGGTGCGTCTCACTCTTCCAAGCTATGTTGGCGTCGTCTAAATGACATCGTTAGCACTTAGATTCTCAACTCTGTTTCCAAGGAGATTGCATCAAACTTGATCTTTGCTGGTTCTGCTCATGCGATTTGGACAGATCTAGGTCACCAATTTCAGCAAAAGAACGGTCCTTGAATCTATGAACTGCAAAATGAGTTAATCAATCTAAAATAAGATTCTCTCTCCGTCTCCCAATTTTTTTACTAAGCTAAAGTGTGTGTGGGAGGAATTATGCTATTTTCAACCTTCAGTGCGCTGTAATTGTAGTGGTATTCGTGAATTTTTAGCTCATGCTGATGAGGAATATGTTCTCGTTTTCTTAATGGGATTAATGATGTGTACTATCAAGTTCGGAGTCAAATTCTGTTAATGAAACCTTTGCCTAGCATCTCTGAAGTTTTCTCGCTAATCATTCAAGAAGAGTGGCAACGAGGATTGACTCTTGCTCCTCCAACAAGCAATGAAACGCAGCTGGATTTCACTGTAAAGAACACACATTATAACTCCAAGACCCGGCTAGGGAAGAAAGATAAGCCGTTATGTGCTTACTGCGGTTTACTCGGCTACACCAAGGATAAATGCTAGAAATTACATGGTTATCCACCTAATTACAAGAAGCAAAGTTCAAACCACAATTCAGGTCAACCATGTGGACACAAGTCAAGACATTTCTCTTCAGTTCACTTCTTAACAGTATCAACAATTAATATCACTCGTATCTGTACAAGTTCCATCCACAATGCCCCCTATTATCACTACTGAAGCTTCAAGCACAGGGGAAGGTACACTCTTCGCTGCTGCTTTAATTTTTGCACTTGAAGTTAAATCTTGGATCTTAGATTTTGGTGCTACTTGTCGTGTGACTTGTACTTTGGACAATTTCAAACCTTTAATTTGGTTTGCAAATAAATTTGTGGTTCTCCCTAATCATACTTGCATACCTGTACTTTCTTCTGATTCTGTTTTCTTATCTCAAACTCTCACACTCACTGAAGTTTTGTATGTGTCGTCATTCAAAATTAACCTGATTTCAGTGAGTTCCTTGTTGTTAAAGCAGCATTTTTATATTCTTTTTTCTAATGTTGGTTTTGTTATTCAAGATCACCTGACCTCTAAGATAATTGGAAAAGGTGAATTGAAACACAGATTGTATGTTTATACACACATACCAGTTTCTATGACTAAGGGTGTCAATGTTAATGAAGCAACATGTAATAATGCCGATTGTGACAATACGTTAGCCATTTCTGATTCTTCTAATGCAATAAGTGCAAAATTGTGGCACCATAGATTAGGCCATCTTTCTTTTTCTGCTTTGCAGCATTTGCCTTTGAATTATAATTCTTCAGCTTCCAATAAAAATTCACTGTGTGACGTATGCTCTTTGTCCAAGCAAAAACATTTGCCTTTTGTTTCCAACAATAATCAGGAGTCTGAATGCTTCTTATTGATACACTGCGACACTTGGGGTCCTTACCACGTTGCTACACATTTAGGGGAGCGGTATTTTCTCACTTTGGTAGATGATCATAGTCGATATACCTGGATTTATTTGTTGAAGACCAAATCTGATGCTGCTACCATCATTAAAGAACTTTTTGCAACGATTTACACTCAGTTTAGCTATGTGATTAAGAAGATTTGGTCTGAGAATGCACCTGAGTTATCTCTTACTGATTTTTTAAAATCAAGATGTTCTCTCCACAAATTCAGTTGTGTTGAGCGACCACAACAAAATTCGGTGGTGGAGCGGAAGCATCAACACCTTTTGAATGTGGCAAGAAACTTTATTATCAATCCGATTTTCCAATTTATTTTTGAAGTGAATGTGTTGCTACAGTAGCCATTTTGATCAATAGATCTCCCTCCTCTCCCTTATCAATTACTTTATAATAAGGCATCTGCATATGATGACTTGAAAGTGTTCGGATGCCTTGCCTATGCTTCGAATTTACCTTCTTCTAGAAACAAGTTCTCACGAAGAGCCATTCTAGCAGTTTTCCTTGGCTATCCTCAAGGTTACAAAGATACAAACTCTACGATCTCAAGAATAGAAAGTTATTTATTTCAAGGGATGTGATTTTTCACGAATTGAATTTCCCCTTCAAGCTTGGTAGCACTTATTTTTTCTTACCTGATCCTTTTGATGATCATGTCCTTCCTAAACCACTTAACGTTTCCCTTATTACACCTCAACTCGTTACTCCGGTTGCACCTGTTCCTATTATGACACAGCCACAAACTGAGACCCCACAGCCTTTGAGAAGAAGTCAGAAACTCCATAGGATGCCTACTTATCTTGCAGACTACCATTGCAACAAGGTGGTGAATCCTTTGGCGATGGTGCATTTTTGTTCTTATGAGAGATTGAGTCCAGCATACAAGGATTATTGTATGCAAGTTTATGATTTTTATAAACCCCAATTTTATCTCCAAACTTCCAAATATCCTCAATGGCAACAGGCTATGGCTAAGGAATCATAAGCTATGGAGAATAACCGTATATGGGAGGTGGTTCCGCTTCCGATCGAAAAACATTGCATTAGTTTTCAATGGGTGTATAAGGTGAAGTGCAAGTAAGATAGGTCAGTTGATAGATGCAAAGTTCATTTGGTTGCTAGAGGAAACACTCAACAAATTGGTGTAGATTATAAGGATACTTTTTCACCCGTTGTCAAACTCACCACTGTTTGTTTACTCTTTGTTGTTGCTACTGTGAAGAATTCGAAATTGTTGCAGCTGAATATTAATAATGCATTCTTGAATGGTGATCTTGATGAAGAGGTATATATGCAACTACCTCAGAGATATGCCAGCAAAGGGGAGCAGGGGAAGAAGCTTGTATGCCAACTAAACAGGTCAATCTATGGCTTGAGACAGGTTTCGAGAAAATGGTTTACCAAGTTCTCCACTGCTTTACTTGATGCTGGTTTCACTTAGTCCAATTTAGATTATTCTCTATTTTATAGAGGAACATGTGATTCACTTGTCATGGTGCTTGTATATGTCGACGACATCATTATTGCTAGTAAACTTGATGATATAGTTGCCCAAACTCAGCGAACTTTGCAAGGTCTTTCCAAACTTAAGGTGCTTGGCCCTTTAAAATATTTCTTTAGATTGAAGATAATAAAATCTAAGGAAGGCATTTGTTTGTCTCAACAAAATTACACCCTTTCTTTGCTTGAAAACACTGATTTTTTAAATTGTAAACCTGCCTCTGTATCCCTGGATCCAAACATAAAATTTACTACCACTGATGGGATTTTGCTCGAGGATGCAGGACAATATAGGAGGTTGATTGGCTGGTTGCTTTACCTCACTATTTCAAGACCCGATATTTGCTTTGTTGTGAACAAGCTGAGCCAATACATGTCTTCTCCTCGCACTACTCATTTGGATGCTGTCTATCACGTTTTGAGATATTTGAAGGCTGCACTGGATAGGGCTTGCTTTTTTCGGTTTCTTTCCCTTTATCGGTCAAGGCATATGGGGATGCTGATTGGGGAAGCTGTGCCAAAACCAAATGATCCACTACCAGCTATTGCGTTTTCCATGGCGATTCTCTAATCTCATGGAAGTCGAAGAAACAAGACACTGTTTCGAGGTTCATGGCTGAAGCAGAGTATCGAGCACTTACCAATGTCAGTGCTGAAGTTGTGTGGGTTATGAGGTTGCTTCGGGATTGAGATATAAGTTGATTCGCCTTTCATTTTCTGTTATAGCAAAGCTGCAATCCACATTGCTGAGAATCCCACCTTCCATGAGCGTACTAAGCATATTGAAATGAATTGTCACTTTGTTTGGGAATATGTACAAGAGGGTACCGTGAAGTTGATGCATGTGAAGTCAATACATCAGCTTACCGATGTTTTAACAAAAACTGTGCAACCTACCTTGTTTAAGAACTTGATCAGCAATTTGAGAATCATTAATATTTTTTCTCCAACTTAAAGTAGAGTATTAGCAGATATCTTGCTTTACTTGTTAAGATTGTCATTTATTTACTGCAGTTTGTTAGTTAACCTTATTTAAATAAAAAAATCTTTTCTATTAAATTTGGTTAGTATTTTATTAGTTTGTTAACCTGATATGTGCATGTGTATGTATATATATTCCACCTCAAACTAATAGAAATACTACAAAAAATTATTTTTTCTAATATCAATTCTAATTCTAACAAAGTACTTACATTAACTTATTACTTCGAAGTCTTAATAACAATCTTAAATAAAAACAATTTTATAATTGAATAAACAATAAAATAATTTATTAAATTAAAATAACTTATGTATAAGAGTTAATTACCAATTAATATCCAAAAAAATTCAGACCCTCACACAAATTTTAAAAAATGTTCAGTAAAATAATTATTGAATAATTTAAAAATATCATAAAATAGTCAATAAAAATTATAATTTTTAATTTTTTATAAATAATAAAAAGAACTATTTTATTTAACAAATAATTTATTAATTTAATCTGAATTTTATGATAACATTTGAATAATATTTAAAAAATACACACAAAATTCAGAAAAAAAAAATTTGATCTATATATTTTTTAATATTTTAAAATAATATGATTATTTA